>NC_140670.1:24955021-25507521 GCF_054131305.1 Coturnix japonica | reverse complement strand
AGTTTAGAGGACAACAATCCTAAAAGTTAGACAGGAGATACTTAAAACAACAACAAAAAAGAAGGGACTGGGAGTGGGCACGAATAACAGAGTATAATAATTAAAGAACAGATGCACGGCGCTGTAGTGGCTCACTAAGAATGAAAAGACAAGCCTGTTATGTTAGGGGAGAGGGGGAAAATAATCAGATTTCACATTTCAATGTAAAAGAGCTGCCCAACAAAAAGAATTAGCATGTAATTGTATATTTTTATATACTATACAAGCCACAGTATGTCTACAAGGTAAATGAGAAGCCCACAGTTAGTTCCGTCCTACTGTGAGCAATTAGAATACTAAAGCATTGTGAACTCGGTACTAACATTAACTCAAAGCAGTTTCTTACCTTATTTCAGAACCTTTCCACCCAAGCCACTCTACAATGAGACCTTTTTATTTTTATTACAAATGACAGTTATTTACATGCTCTGGCTTGGGAAGCATGCAGCCCTTTGGCCATGAAATCGATGCCCGACAGCAGCAGCTGATGCCTTCCTGCTCCCCAGCCCTCCCCACACTCCTTCTGCCACTGCATCCCTGCTCTGAGAGGTGGGCAGGGAGGTGATTCATTGTGTCTTGCAGCTTCAGAAACAGCTTCTATCCGAGTTACATAAGGAAGTTTTGCAAAGTGGCATGCTATCACTAGAGATTTTGTCATTCCATGTGGGCTGGATTCAAACTGAGATCTCAGGAGCTCAAAAGACAGAGCGGCACAGCCTCCATGCAACGCTGCGTACGGTGTGAGTGCCGGAACAGAGCCCGGTAATGAGAGGAAGTGTAGGTTTTATTAACAAACAGAATGGCAAACCATAATTTCTTTCAAGATCTGTTCATACCTCCTTAGGAGAATTATAATTGTGGATGCCTTGATGTTTCTCTATGGGACGAGTTCAGAATTACACCTTAGTCCCTGTACCAGCCTTCATTTAAACTTGCACATGTATTTTGCACCTATTATTAAAACAGCTATGGAATTACAACCTACTCAACACATCGTTGGTCCTTACGTACAGGGAACAGAATGTCAACAATTATTCTTTTTAATTATTTCTCTCTCTACCTGTTCAGTTTTGATCTAGACAACAAATTTATTTACATTTCTTTGCTGCTGCTCTCCCAATAGAGAGAGAAAAAAGTAACTTCTGAGGCTAACCAGGAAAAGCAGAAAATTACTAGATGCAATGTCAAATTTAGCTGAACAATAGAATTATTATAAGCTCTAAAAGGTACGACTGAGTTCAGTATAGCTCCTAACCCCCATTCGTGTACAATAACCTTCTGAATTTTCTTATTTGCCTTCATAATTTTGGTTTGTTTTTTTTGGTTTTTTTTTCAGAAAGAAAAGCAGTTAAGTAGCAGCTTTGTTCTCTATATCTAACTGAATTTTCAGAGTAACATACAAATTAGGAATCTGCCCATTTATAAATCTACAATCTCTGTTTGCAGGCAAAAATGACCCTACTATATTGCTTTACAAAAGCACAGGAGCAAACGTGGGAGCATTAAAGGGTTGAGCAAATGGATCTTGTTCTACTGAAGGTAATCTCAGAAATCAGGCTGTACAAACCCTTGCAACAATATTGTCATCTGTTTAAATACTGGGACTGTTGGGGAGGGGAGCTCAGCAGTGGTGGGAGGGCTTTCATGCGGTTACAAGTTTATTTTGTTTAATTTTTTTTTGCTCACCACGTTACTCTGCAGCTTTAACATATTAATATCAGCTCCACAAGATGAAGGAAAAAAAAAAAACACACACACACACACACACACATTCAGGCAACTGGTGAAAGAATCTTTATATCACAAATATCTCACTGTTTCTAAGAATTCCCTGTAATTGCCCCTAATCTGGTTACTTTACATTTCTTTGTCATCACCATTTCTAAAACTTACAAATCCTTTTCTGCAGAGCTCAGAATTCATTATTGATATGCCTGAGCATAGACATTTCAAAAAGAAGATACCAGACAAATATGTGATGTTAAAATACCTCTAAATACTTCACTGGTTCAAACTCTCCATATGAAACCCTTCAAAAACCCGACCTCTAAGTAATCTTGACTTTACTGAGACCTCATTTTGGTAGCAATCGGGAAACAATAAAAAAAGCAGTTCAGATACCTGCTTTGCTCCAGCAATAAGGAACTGAGTATATTAATTTCAGAACATACACTGGAACATTTGAGGAACTGACCATTAAAAAACAGACTTCTCTCTCTAAATATTTATGAGTCATTTTATAACTGGAAGAAAGGTGTTCCTGAATACTGATCTCTAGTGTTACACCTACAGATCTACAGCACGCACAAATAAATAATAAATATTGATACGTGTGCTTGGGTCTACTTGTGCTGTATTTTCAGCAGGTATACGATACACTACATAACACATAAGCCATTTCACTGCTTCACACCAAAGTCAAAGCTTTATGAAATACTGTGTAATTCTGCCAGTGTTTCAACACAGGTTTTAACCAAAGCAATGCTTTCGCTTTCAATACCAGTGTACGAATGTATTTACCCTATCAAAGATTTTGTGATGCAAACAAGATTATTACTGTACCAGATTTGATCATGGTATTCTAGCAGAGATCAAATAATAGGTTTTCTTTTTTTTTTTTCCCCCCCTCCTTCTTTCTCTAGTGCCTTTAAAAAAAATTTCTACTATCAAAGAATGTTAATTTCTAAGGTTTGATCTGGAGATTCCTATGTAAGTATACAATTATTAGGAAAAAAAAAGAGGCACAACAGTGAATATTTTAAAGCAGTGTAATCAATATTTTTGCTTTGTGCAGATTTCCCTGCAACAATGAACAAAAAGATCTACTTCAGATTTAGAAACTCAGCTTTAAAGGGAAAGCCAGACAACAAAAAGCAAGAAAGTACTCACCTCTTCACGTAATTTTATCAACTGCAACATGAGCGCACAAAAAAGATAAAAAGGAAAGAAATGGCAGGAAAGAAAGATCAGTTGTGTGACAGGATACAGAATTAACATTGACAATTTATCTGTTTACATGTTTAGCATTTAAAAATCACAGACAAACACATTAAAAGAACCTAAACATAGACTACATGCAGAGTTTTTTGAACGAATAAAGATCACTTTCTCACACTGTCACATTAAACAAAGAGAATAGTGTGAAATTCTCTTTTAAACCACATCTAAGACACCATCATGAAATAAAGGGGAATGACTTCATAGAAGTCTATATTATAAAGAAAAAAAAAAAACAAGTTTACTATTCCTCTCTGCGAAGACTGTACAGCTGAAGTGGTTTTGTATATACAAGTTTTCAGAATGTTTTCTGTATATTTTAGTGGTGACAACTGATTTCTTATTTTATGAGCAGATCTAACTTATTAATAGATGACTGCATCTTTACAGCATGTCACCACTACTCCGATTTTTATATACCTTCATTTGAATGCGACTATATTATCTAGTTTGATTACTGAACCTCACATGGACACCCTTTTTCCATTGAGGAAAAAAATAAAGCAGCTTAGTTAAGAGGTTCAGAATGATGATTTATTGCGTAGCATATTTAATAATAGACAAAGGAGTAGAGAACAGCACAAAACATGTTTCCCTCAGGAAAGACCCACTCCAGGCTCTTATTCCTGGAGCACTACAGTGTGTCTGTGTATACACACACAGTGTATCTGTACATACTTATACAGTATATGCACTTATTTACACTTGTAAATTAACATGATCTAACACTATTAGTAATATTGCTCTGGTAGGTTTACCATAAAACTAAATAAAATCTGGTCTGAATATCAAGCTATGTTGTAACACCCTCTCCATTTACAGAGAGAGATAAATCATTGGTACTGGAACAAAAAGTATGATTACTCACAACAAATGTCTGCACAAGAGTGGCTCTTGGTGAAAAAAATTACAGTTCTCTCCCCGATTCCAGTTGAATTCAAAATTACAACAGCTACATCATTATCTCAGTTTGTGCTGATACCTCACCTACAGTTTCACAGCACTCAATTTCAACACATGTGTGAGCTGAGAATGTTTACTACCCAGAAAGTCTCCTCAGCCCGAGAGGAAAGAAGGCACTTCCATTACTCTCTATTGTTTCACGTGGCTCGCCTAGGTCTGAACACAGCCTCATCCCAAAGCAGACAATGAACCCAACTACGTGTAATTACTGGGGCTACTACTGCAGGAACTCGAGCCGAAAGAACTCGACTTTGCTAGAATTTGGTATCAAGAAAACCACGCTGTCCACCAAACTGCTGCTTAAATTCAAGTGCTTGGCCTGTCAGAAATTGGTCTTTCTCCATCTCACCCCCTCCTTTTCTCCCCAAAAAGGCAAACATCCCTTTAGAGAGGGGCGATCTGGGAGCTGATCGCATTGCTATCTTTTCTTTCGGAGGCCGCCATTCTTCACTTGGCTATGATACTTAAAGGGCCAAAGTTTAAAACTACTCTCCCGCAATAGAGCCCATTTGGGCATGCCACCCTGCAGCAATCAGACGGAGTTTTAAAATGCTGCACATTTGTTTTTTCAATAGGTTCCAAACAAAAATGTTCTATCTTGTTTGTGCTGCATGGCTGAATTTAAGCTCTGCATAGGATTTGCAGCTAAGTAATGGGAGAGGGTTTTCTTTTTCTTTATTTCCCCCACACCACCACCCCCCTCTTTTTTTTTTTTTAAACATTGGCTGAAAGATATTCATTCAAATTAACAAAAGATGTATTTTTCCCCCATTTAACAATGCTCTCGATGAAAATGCGTTACCTCTACTTCTGTATTTTTGAACATTTTCTGCTATTTTTACCACATTCACCACCCAACCGTAAGCAGCATTAGGCGGTGCACAGCCACCATTTTACCTTATGATAAACTAGCACTTTTTGGGTTTTTTTTTTGAAACGAAGATCTATATATTTCTTTTTTCGATACAGAATTCGATACATGAGGAAATCTGGTCCTTTGTAGGCTAATAAATAAATAAATAAAATCTGGTTTACACTGGTTTGAACCAGTGGAATCTCTTGTGGCTAAGCCTTCTGCTGTGACTAAAATCAAAACTGCGCTGCAGAGAGCGGCCAAGGCTGTATGTGTGAGTGTGTGTGTGTGTGTGCCCGTGTGCCAGCGAGGCGCACACCACGTGATGCTGAAAACTACCCAATTTTTTTTTTATTTTTTTATTTGAAAAAAAAAAAAAAAAAAAAGCTGATAACGCTCCTGCCGTCTCTGTCCGCATACAGATAACGAATAAATGCTGAACTCTATTAAACGCCCTTTACACATTATCGTGGGTCGAACACACAATTTTCTGAACTTATGATGACAGTCTATTTATTTTGCTATAAACCCTCGGCATGTAACGAACAGATTTGTGTCTGGTAATGATCTGCTCTGCCAGGGCTATATGAAATGATACCGACCTTCTTTAGATCTTGGGGAATTAAATTGACCAACTTCACCCCCTGGTCTGTAGCTGAAGTTTGACACACTTTATGCACAGCAAGCCCAAATCTAATATTATCAGAACTTTGTAGTCAGAAATTAAGTAGCCGCAAAATATTTGCTCACCACAAATCACATATGCAGTGTATGTGCACACAGACACGCAATTCACCCTAATGCAAATTTACTTCGACATATTAATGAACATAGCTGCAAAAGAGAAAGAAGTTGAATGACATCTCAAGAAAGTTGGTAATACCATGCTCGACTACTTGGGTTACTTATGATTTTAGCCCAACATCCGCTTTCTAAAAAGCACACAAATCACCACACAAAAACAGTTCTGTGATTATTAAAGGGAAGCCACACCCATAAGTACTGTTATCACTGCACTGAAAAGCTCACAACTTTCAAGGGATTTGACAATCGTTTCTGGCCAGCTTGACAAATAAGACTTCAAAGTAACAGAGCCCATTTAAGATCTCTTCTGAAAATAAAGTAACAAGCCAATGCACATAGGCTTTAGGGGATGGGGTTTGTGTTGTCATTATTTGTATGTTTTTGATGGGAGAAGATATGTCTTCTGATTCTGAATCTCTACATGTGCTTCACTTGAACATATTCACCAGATAAAATTCAGAGGAAATTAATGTACACTATGCAGTGACTTCATTAAACAGCTTGATATCATTAACTCATTATACAAAGATCCATTACTTTAAAAGAAGATTTGATTAGTAGAACTGTATGTTTCTTACAACTTCTTACAAGAAGATCCTACAAACATAATTCTGATAAAATTGGTTGTATCTTGGTAAATTCACTATAAGGAACTGTACTCTATGACGCCATCATCTACACACGATGGCAGCTACTAATGCATCACACAGACGAAAAAAAAAAAAAAAAAAGAAGTAGAAAGACCAATCATCATTAGCTAATTCCTCACTCTGATCTTGTACTTGAATCTTTCTTCTTGTGAGAATACTGGAAACTCAGACCTACATATTCTACCCCGTTCAGTAGAGCTTTTAACTTGGCTGTAACTCTGCCTTTGAAACTCAACTCAAAACCAGAAATGGAATCAGAAAACAATCAAAAAGCAAATCAAACTGTTTATTTTTCAAGCAGAGTCCCATTTAATTCTAGATACTTCCATACTAGCCATTCTACATTGCTTGTCTTCTCCTTCCATAAAAAACATGTAAACTTTTATCACAACAAAGACCATATTTTAAATACACTGCTCATATTTGTTTCCGTTGGGTAACATCCAATTCTAACCAGACATTCAACATTTCTATTGGCAGATTTTACCAACATTTCTGGATTGCTATAGGAAAAACCTTTTCTTCAATGATTCCTTCATCATGAGCAGATTACCTCTTCTCACTTTGCAAAGTTTGTTGACTGAACTGGGGAACAAAACCCCATAATCTTTTAGTTCAACTAATTTAACCTAACTGAAGCTATTTGAGAGCGAAAAGTCCTCTAATAATAGTTTGAGGGTCAGACTATCTATACGCATTCCCAACTGACAAAATTAAAGCAAGAATTTGAAACAACTTCCAATGTTTTATATGGCTACAAGTAATACTTGAACACACTTCCTTCATCTAGACCAAGTCTATTTAAAATATTAATGAGTGTCAGGGTGGCAGTCCTGGAGTTACCAACCTAAATATTTTTAGGAAATACGTTGCTGACCGTACAGTAATACCCAAGCCTTACACATGATTTGAATAACTGCACATTCAGATAGGGTTACTGTAGGGCTGAAGTTTGTGTACTATATGACTGTACCTGTAACTAAAAGCATAAAAGATAAGTACAAATATAAATAATGATATCTCATAAGAAAAAGTTTGTGGTTGATTATTTGAACAACACAGAAAATATTCACAAATATCTTTGTGAAATACTGGCCTCCACATTATTGAAAGAATAAAAATGTTTCTTTTATGATGATATTTCAAAGCATTTTTCAAGGAAGAAAACAAAGAACTTCAGAACTTCCATAGGTATGGGGGAATTCCAAGTTGGGTCATAAAATAATGAGTTTGTTTACTGAAGAGACTAAATAAAACACTTAGGTTATTACCTAAAAAATTCTGTTCAATTTAAGAAGTGGTCATTGGAATGAAAAAAATCACGTTGATAAATGTTTGTGAGTATCATCTGGTTCCTTGAAATGAGACCGTGTTTCTTCCATCAGATTTCAAAAAGAAATCATAACTTGCAAAAAGTGCACATGGACTGGCTATTTAACCATTCCCTAAAAAGTGAAAATAAAATATTTTATCTCATCCCTACACATAAGATATTCTGTTAAAAGTGAAGCTTCTTATCACAATTGCCCTTTTATGTCTGAATTCACACAATTTTTTTCTTGAAACATAAAAATAGCAGCACCTTAAAAGAAATAAAATTAGAATTTTAACACTTCTCCAGCACAGAGTTTATGTTCACGACACACAGACCGTCAAACTCTTCCCTTAAATTCTCCTCTCTACAAATTCGTTATTTAGGGATTTAAAAAAAAAAAAAAAAAAAAAAAAAAAGGAGTCTTTCTGTTCTTTAAATTTTGGGGATTTGTCTTGCTATATATCAAAATATAAATGCCTTTTACACTTAACTCTAAACATAGATATTACATCTGCTATGCAATAAGTTCTGCAGACAAGCTGTATCCTGTGTATAATTAATTAACATACGTATTACAGTCCCCCACAGAGTTTAACATTTACACAGAACTTTCAAAATACTGTATAACACCAGAGCTTAAGGGGTCTATTCTCGTCCATTTTATTACGATAAGTCTAACTTCTGTCTGCCCTTACTGAGCTTATGTAGAAGAAACCAAAAACTTTAGAGCATGGCTGTGCTTTTTCCTTACTTAAAACTGAAGCAGTAAGTATTTAAAAAAGCTTTACTTTCAGTACAAAAATAATTAAAATTCTATCTTATCAGAAGCGCTATTGAAGAAAACTTTCAACAAACTTATCACTCAAAACGCACAGTTTTGCTTATAGCTGAGCTGATTTTTCATAAAAGAAACATTCAGTTTTCAGACAGAGCTTGCCAAACAAGCCCAGCACCAAAAGAAACATTAACAGGTGGGTCAAACTACTCTGAATATAAAGTTCCCTTTAGAAAGAAGGATCTTCACTGTAGTGTTCAAAGCAACATGGGTACAAGATATCATGAAGACCTGAGAATTATCATGCTTTCCTTCAATAAAAGACTTGGATAGCTCTCAGCATTCTAGCACAACATACATCATGAAAACATGCTTTCATAAGTACAACTTGTGTTTTTGGATCAGGGAGAAGAAATCTGTTTAGGGAAAGAATCATACAAGGAAACAAAGTGGCATACTGCCTAATTCTGAGAGTGTGTTTCCATTTGTTTTGCCTGCCAGTGTTGATTTAATTATACTGCATTTTTATCAAAGCAGCATTATGTACTTTTTTTATTCCTTTTACATGTGTTTGAGGTGAAGACCTTGGCTTTGTCGGCAAACAGCGTGTTTCAAGTTATTTCTAAAGTACTAAATAATAAAGAAAAGAGAAGAAAAGATTTTTTTTAAAGATAGCAGACAGTGATCACAAGTTAAAGGGTTAAATGTAAGATCTCCAAGAAACATTTTGAAGTTGATTAAGACCCCAGCTTTGCATTAAACAGTATCACTTCCACATGAGTTGTTGCTAATGCTGTTAAGGAGCAGCTTGAGAAGCCCAGTGTGCCAGTGACCTCCTTCACCCTCCAGCCACCCACTAGGGCTTCTTGATTAGCATCCTACCTGGTTCTCTGAGGAATTCCCGTCATCCCCTAGGAGCTCATTCCGCACCTCATCACTGTAGGCGATCCGTGACCTTTTCTGTAAAACAAAAAGAAAAAAGGGTTAGGAAGTAAAGCTCCAAAGCCATTGGCATCAAGACTGATCATCTTGAACCTCGAGAGCCCCCTAATGGATACCTATTTGATTTTTAAAAAAAGAAAAAAACACAACAAAAAAAAAGACAACAAAAAACTGCAATTAAAAGTTATTAAAAAGTTCGTCAACAGCTGTATTTTGATAAACCTGCATGACAAAAAGTTACAATTTCAAAGAGAGTCACGCCCTCAATATTCCATTTCATTTAAACAAAAGCAGCTTAAATGAAGCTCAAGATAAATCATATGTGAGCCAACTTCTAATAATCAGGCAATATAACCTTGTATCAGAAGCACTGAAGGAATGTGTAGGAACAAAAGTAATTTTCCCAAGGAACACTTGCTAGTAATACTGCAGTGATGCCATTACATAGGAAAGGAGAATTCCTTTCCTATTTACCAAAAAACAGAGGGAGAAAAAAAAAAAGAAAAAAGACAATGAGGTATGAACAGCAGACATTTGAGAAAACCAGTTGAAATTACAAGGAAAGGACCAGAAATCAAGTCCTAAAATACAGATTAGAAAACAGCAGTACAAGGAAACACCAGCTTACAGCAGATCATGGGAACACCAAAACTATGTGATGGCCACTTATCTGTTAGGACAAACCACAACTGATGAGTATCAGATTTTCCCAGGAGCCAGTTTCTATATTTACTCTTAACTAGAGCAAGTGGTGAGCAACTGAGCAAATGTCTGAAGATTACCAAAGCAGCACAGCATTTACTGGACAAGTCCATCATAAGAATATTAGTCCAGCTTTTAATTTCTCTGTTGGTTGATTACCAGACTCCTAGCTAACACTCCTGCATTCACCATCAAAAGAAAGTATTTTTAACATATTGTCTAAAATATTTTCATATTTGAGTGTGGCTATGATCAGTCTTACTCTCCATCATGGGAAGAAGCCCAGAGGCAGCCAAAACTGGGCTACTGGGCTCTTCTTAGTTGTTGTGAGCTTCCCTCCCACTCCACCATAGAAGTCACTACCAGTAGGAACTCTGAACAAAGAAATCCCCCCGTCAAACCTTCCCTAATCAGACAATTGTGCTAAAGATTTCTGGGTTTTGAGACTGAAGCAAAGAAAACAACCCATTGGAAATGATACGGAGCACAGGGAAATTCATTATCTTTGTGACAAGAAGGCGTGGAAGCAGGACATACCTTCTACTAGGAAACTAGCACTTGCATTTGGTCATCTGAGAGCAAAGCATTTTAACTTCTGATCTTGTATAGTTCACCCTCCCTTGTATCTTCACCATGACAATGCTTACCAGTTTGTGATTCAGTTGCTAGTGCTCAGATCTAGATTACATATACTAAAGCTAACAGCTGTACCTAACAAGGACAAAGCATACCATGGTCCAACTACAAGAGCTGAATTATGCCAATTCTTTTGGAGATCTCAGCTGTCACAGTTTCATACTAACCAAGCTGAAAGTACTCTACAGCATTAAAGGAAATGAGAACCTTTAAACAGGCTGTGGTATCAGAGCTGCCTGTTTAAATTATTCATTTCATCACTATGGGGGACTAAAACACTCCACAGCATGTAAGAATATCATATGGAGATAGGTTTTGTTTTTCTCTTTTTTCACCAAAAAGCCAACAAATTGGCATAGATTGCTCAATTACATTATTTTCCTATTTTTATTTGATATACATCAAACAGGAAAGGAAATTACAAATATATACCAATAAATACCTACTCTTCTTTTCTGATTAAGATTCAGTCTCCCCACTTGAGGTCCAGTTCCTCAACTGTACAGTCTCTGCCACTTCTACAAAATTACTCAGCCCAATTGATTCTGCTAGTATTACATTTATTTGTCATTATCAGACTAAGATGTGGAGCATGATGCTTCATGAGCTTGTTCTCCAGTGAACGAGTTGCCTAATTATATGTGGAGACTGAGATGGTCCTTGGTTACACATCATTTATTTGAAAGATTTAACTGGCTGATATTCTCATTCACAAGAGACTGCATGAAAGAAAGGAGAAAGAATACTCTTCGTGAGAAAGAAATAAACGTTAACATCAATGCAATTTCTAAAGGCCTCTCATAATCCTTTATATCAGCACGACTGAGCTTAATAAATATATTTGTATCATTGTTCCTTTATTGCAATAGTCTGTCATGATCAGAAAACCAGCAATTATATTAAAAGAAATAACCCTTTGACTACAATTAGGTGTAACTCTTTGGCATAATCAATAAATAATTTGATACTACTTTTGATCACAGTTTCACTACTAAATTAATCAATAATATAAAAGGAAAAGCCTTTGAACTAAAGAGTTCATTTGTTCTTTCAGAATTTGCCCAAAATATCAATACATTCATATCTTCAATTATTATTTTTATTAGGGTAACACTGGAAACACTTTCAAGCGTAGCTTCCAAAAACAGTGACAATGAAACTGTTCATCCAGTCTTGGCAATAAAGTGAGTTTTAGGTGATTTTGTTTTTTTCTTAGTTCATAACTAACAGCTGTTTATAAATATGTACTTTAGCCAAATGCAAGAATGATAGTTTGAGCTGGAAATGTCACACACTGCTACGGTTTGAAGGAACCCAATTCATAATGCATTTTATAAATAGTTAATGACTTCTATACATAAGCTAACCAGGCAAATCAAGAAATTGTCAACATTTTTAGTCTTAGTTGTCAGTTACCACTGTCTACTGGTACTTTATATGTATGCTTCTAGAAAAGACAGAAGCTTTACAGAGTTTGTAATCCACGGCATTTCTGGGCAGCTCAGTATAGGTTATAGCTAGTTTTTCTTTTGTAAAAGTCTGTCACACAGAGAAGTTTTCCTTGTATTTTGTATTTTCTTGTGTATACATGCACCAGAAGTCTAAGCACACAAGCGCTTTTACCTCTGTCTACACATTCCCATTCAAATCCAGCATCCACATGAACACACCACCACACAGAAGGGTTAAGCTACTTTCTATAAAACTTCAAGAGAGATAAAGTTTCGGGGACTGTTTTAAATGTACTACAGTATCCAGACCTTCTGACAAGGAAGAATTTCTGATTCCAGGCAGATCTCTCTTGGTTTATGAACAGGATTTTTGCATACTGATTGGGTGATTTTCTTAAAGCCCTGTTCAAACAGATACACTTGCTCAGTTCTGTCTGGCAATTTGGCTTTAAACAATCCGTCTACTTGACCCAAGCCTTAACATTTCCCAATAGAACTGAATGTGTTCATAGGCAAGCACAGCTAAATTAGAAATGAAATGAATTAACTCAGCTTAAACTAATTAAGATCTGTGATCTGCAGCACCACCCCCCTGTATGATTCTACATGTGAAGCAGGGTACATGTAACCAGACTGAGAATCCTGCTACGCTACTAATCTGAGTGTAACAATGAAGTTCGTCTATTACTAAAGCATATGAGAAGTTAATTTCCACGGCCTACACATGGCAAAGCAATTGCTTAAATTGCCTCACCTGGGAATTTAATACAATGTTATCATCAGACCAGCCACACTGTAAATAGATTTATAATGCTTTCCATGTGCTAGGCTAGGTTGCATATGAATTAAGTAATGATCTGGTATTACAATACAATCAGCTAGTTCCCACACCTGGCAGACAGGATATTTTGCTAAATTACTACCTATACAGACACATCACAACATAAAAACAGAAAAGGCAATGGGAAGAGAAACAATCTACATGGTGTGTGACCAATTTTTACACGGTAACCAAATAAGATGTAGATGGAAAGAGGTATCCAAAATAATCTGTTTCCAACATCTGTACAACACAGTGCATACTTATTCATTTCTATTCAATTTTGGCCTAATTTTCCGCATTCTATACTTTAATTACTCATCCATATTCTGAAATATTCCCATTAGTGAAGGCCACAACTAGCCAATGCCCCCTCACTCCAACACACTTTCAGCAATCAGCCAAATAATTGATATAAAGTATCGTGTATTTTCATACCTGAATTGAAGAATAGCTTTCCTCCTACATGCTAAGCAGCCCCCTGAGCAGACAACTAAACCAAGGTACATTTCAGACAAAAGGCCCAACAAACCTCTCTATTTTTCAGCCTCAATGTCTTAAGAACGGATTAAAAAGACTTTTCTGCTAAAAGTGTAAGCAAACAAAAGGGCTTATTTACCTACAAACATCTGTTATCTTTATGATTTCCTAGTATATATATATATGGTTGAAAAAAGAACAACACATAAATCATCCAGCATCTGCTTCAGAGTTTGGTCCTGTTCCAGATCTAAATAAATACATAAGATTAGCATAACCAGAAGTAATTCCTAGGAATACGTTATGGCATTGTATTTTGAGACTGGTCACTTTTACCATTGCTCTTGTTAAAACAAGGTGAAAAGTGACCAGACCTCCAAACAGACTGTGAGGTACAGCAGATTGTAGACCTGATGAGATACATTAAGCAATTTTTGCTGGGCAGAAATGGAAAAGATAGTTAAAAATTTTAGAAGAGTAACCTTCTCTAACAGTCTGAAAGCTTTCACTTGACCAACAACACAATAACACTTCTTCAGAAACAAAATAACTGAAATTGCTCAAAAAATTGTGTTCAAACTTTTGTTTTCAAAACTTCTGTTTCTCTGTAAGGGCGATACTGGAACAACAGATTAGATACTTCACACTGACATTAGAAGGGGGTTATCCTGTTCCTAAATAGCCTAGTTTTTATTGATGGTGGATAGGAAGCCGAAAACTGCTTACATAGAGCCAATATATGACATGATGTAATGCTGGAATTTTAAAGCATTTCCTTATGGATATAAAACAACACATATATTTCTGCCTTAAAGGAAGTAAACTATTTTAGAAAACTTAAGAAACATTTGACTGGAAGCATCAATACAACAGCACACGTCAGCAGGAAAAGTCAATGTCTAAGGCACTCTCAGTCTTGTCTTCTCTCTCCTAAAGCACACAAAAAGATTGCAGGGAAATATGACAGAGAAAATACAACTTAAAACCTGTATTCCACCACTCTCTTAAATGAAGTTTTAGTCCAGCAACAGCGATAAATCAAACAACAAGTGGTAATGTGAAACTAGTGCAAAGATACTATGAGACATCTTAAATAGAAGTCATGGGTCCATATATTTTCACCAAACACTTTTAGTTTCATTATGGGGTGAGGGCAGAGAGGATGGTTAAGCAAAACTCAATGAGCATACAAAGTGAATGTAGTTGAGCATATCAATAATAAATGTTAGTAGAGGAAGATTGCTGATGCTTATGCAGCCTGTGTGATTGCATGAGATGTGGTTAGGAAGGAAACGGGTGACCTGGGAGGGAACTGTACCTCACTGCTTGTGTTAGATTAAAGGAGTAACAGTGGATGATTTCTGTTGTGAAAAGACAATTTATATTGACAAAAACAGCTCAGTTGAGTTCTCTTTTTTAAACTTCAGAGCCCAGACAAGGAAAGATTATTCAAAATTAAACCAAGTTTTCCTTTTCCGGTCACTTTTTTGGTTTTTTTAGATGATGTTCAAAAATTCCCCACCACTACATCCAATCTAAACAGAACACATCAAAAGAGTGATATGAAATGACCCAGTATAAAGTAATACTACAGTTACAAACCAAAGTATGGAAAATTTCAGATAAGGATTGCTTGGGCTTGGACAACACTCTCCAGATACAACAATAAATAATTCCCCTTATCCCAGTGCTCGTGTCTGTATATACTGTTTAAAAAATAAAATAATTGCACATAATATGCCATCTACTCTTACCTATGTTTGCTAGTCTGTTCCTGTAATATGCTTTTCAGTACTCTAATTTCATATATAATCCCTTTCTACTGATTCCTCCAAATGACCATAATTAAACTATAATATATAACTCTGAGAACTATCTCTATATATCTGTGGAGCTAAGTTAATCACCTTGCTTATTTAGTCAATGGAAATTCCTGTAAATGGTGTCCAGGATCACTTGGGTTCATTACTGATCAGACTCACCTTTCCAAAGTGTCAGAAGCACTACTAGGCACTCCCTCTGTGCTTACAGTTGACTGGTGTGAGTGTAGTTTGTCTTGATACTTATAGCAGTCATTGCCAAATATTTTTGCCTAATATTTGACAAAGGTTTTGCAGAACTTGCAGACCTTTATTTACCAAAGCCACTTCTACCAGCAATGCAAAAAGGAAACTAGAGCAAGATTGGAGAGGGAAGAAAACCCTTTCTCCTCAACTCGGTAGTCTGAAAACTAACCTTCACAAGCTTTCTTGTTTCCTTCTTTCGTTCCATGCCCATCACCACACAATTCCACCAAATCATTTACCAACAAATGCTATTTAGAAGACAAATAGTAACTACTTATCAGCATCACATACTTCAGACTGCCTTGTGCTCCACGGACTTTTTGCTTTGTAGTAGGTTCCTTACTACAACAGAGGTTTCCTGAATTTTGGAAAATGAAGATAATGTTTTCCAAGTGGACAGGACATCTATGCTGTAAGGACAAACCTTTAAAGAGTGTTCCCACAGTGAGGCAGCCAGAAGAAAGTTAGGGAGAGAAAGAACTAATTAGCTCATGCTATTGGAAAGCATGATAACCACCTCAAATAAACCAAAACACGAAACGTTCACCAGATACCTTTGTTTCAGCCAGTATTTTCACCTGGAACCTAATTTCCTGTTGTCCGCACTAAAAGGACATCTGCAGGTACATTCCACCATTCCACCTCCTTTTCCAAAAAGAAGTATCCAAGTGATACTTCTTCCATTAGTTACTTCATTGCCCTTATCAGCCTGTAGCCATATTCTGTGATTAGATGCTAAAGAGATCGTTAACTGTAATAAAAACCTTTAATTGGGCTGAAGAAGCTGCTATTCTCGGATGCTAAAGCCATTGTCCTCAGCTCTTCCAGTCCTTGGGTATCTAGCAGTGGGTAAAGCCTAGGACAGTTGGCATGTTTTATCTTTTAGGCTCTTTTGTTAAAAGTACAATTTTGCTACAGAGCTCAGTTCTATTAATACAGTATGTATTTTGGCCACTGAGAACTCAAAGAGTGAATGAAAACAAAAGGAAACCATAAAGGCAGCTTTCGGACACTTAGAATTAGGGCAAAGCAGATGAATGAAGTTTCCAAGGCAGCTGAATCGCCCCACCTAAATTCGTGCCACTCTGATAGGATCTATTTTAAACTTTAAGAAACTTAAACAGGTCTTTCCAAAAATACTTTTTATTGCATAAAAAGCTATTTTTAGGTACTGTCCTTTTTTCACTGAGCATACACACCACTGAGACATACATATGTATAGCAGTAGACACATTTTTAATCCTTGAAACAAGTATACAGATTGAGGAAAAATTAGCTGAGTTCTTAAAGTCTTAATCACAGTGAATATAAAAATAATATTAGTCTGTTCAATGAAAGTAGCAGAAAATAATTTCTGACGTCATTAAATATAAAATAATGCTTGATATAAGAAAAATTAAATAGAAAAACAGCATAATTAAGGTGGGTTGCATACAAATACACCCACATGTTGCTCTATTTGTGTATTTCTGTACAAGCATTTTGGACCATAAGCACATTAGCTCAAACTACACATTAATGAAAAGGAAAATGAAAAATCCTTGGTGTATTACATGGCCCATCAAAAGGCAAAATTGATTTTTGTATTTTGCTTTGCATGTTTTCTGACTACCACTTTTACACCGATGTTATTTAGCTGGGATTCCTCTTCTTTCTCCCAGTTCATGTATACTTACCCACAGACACATTGCCTTGTTTGAAAAAAATCGTCTGATCTTAATAATTTTAATAGTTAAGTGGCCACAATCAGGCTTTGAAGTTTGCAGCAGATTGGAGGACCACCAAGCGTTACTGGGACAGAACCAGTTGTTTCATGCTGTGTTAAATCAATAGCTAATATGATAAAATACTATCCCAATGTTCAGACAGTGCATTTTCTAGTTTTATCACAAGATGATGATTAGCAGTTCTTGCTTTACACTACCTGAGATAAAAGTCAGTTACTAATCCGCTACCTATAATTTATCTAACTGAAGTCCTCCTTTTTATACAGCCTCCTCATTTGAGTTCTCCATTCTCTCTCATTCAGTCTGAATACTTGTAACCAATACTCATTTCTTAAAGTGTATAGAATAGATGTAAATTATTTTATGCACAAATCTGCATTAAAAATTCCCATCCCAACTCCACCCCATTTGCTTTATTTCTTCAAAAGCTATTTCTCATGCCACTGAACACAGTATAACAGAAAGGCAGTATATTTATATAAAATATTGTTATTTGCAGAGTATTTGACATTTAAAGTGTCTTTCTGACAGACAGGCTTCAGCTAACTTGTTATTTTTCCCCTTAACTATACCATAATCAAAAACACTGCCTATGAATGGACCAACACAGAATAAAAAGAATGAGAAAGAATGATACTGGCAGTAGCTCATTTCCCAGTAAATACTGATGGCCAAACTCAAAAAAATTCAGTGTGAAGTTCTATTTTGTCCCTGTATATATGTTGTCACCAACAATACTTACACATTTCTATTGATCTTGTTTATAGCTGCCTAGATTTTCACTGCCATGACAATGCAGTGTGAACCTTAAGGAAAATCTCACTTTACTGTGAGCACAGACTGCCATATCAGTCACAACTTCAATTAGCCCAGAACTTCTACTGCCTCCTACAGTGACCATTAACATACAACAAAGGGAAATCTCAAGGAACAGATCAGGTATGGCATGGTTCTTGTTTCAGTAAGTGCTGCCAGTTGCTGATGACCAGCAGTTTAGGGACTTCCTCAGCATATGGTACATCTAGATCCTCACACTTATTAAATTTTGACGGCTACCAATTACATAATACTTCTTTTATTTAAGTAGCAACTGAACAAACAGTCATTCACAATATCAAACATGTTCAGATGTCAATATCAGGATGAAGATTAAATTCCAAAGCAATTTTAATCTGTACAAAAGCGAAGTGAAACTCTTAAGAAAGAACGTAACATTTTAAATATTAAATACAATTACTATCACACAATATAATAAAATCTCTTCCTCTGACCAGCACTCAAGCAACATGAGTTTAATTCAGTGGTTGTCAAACAGCTTTCTAGGGTAAATTCCACAATGACAGAAAGATTCTCTAAAGAATCAATTTCCAGTTCATGTTCATACATGTTCAGCTGCTCTCCCAGTCTCTACATAAACTTTGGCAAATATTCAAATTACTCAGATTAGAAAACAGAACTGTAATCTACAGTCACGTTACATATCTACACAGCTCCTTTGAACTGCAAGGAAGCCCCAGTACCATTTGACCAAACATCTGTCCCTCCACCCCACCAGCTGTTCTTGTGTGGCACAGTTTAGAAACTTCTGGTATAACAAAGCTGTTGACATCAAATAAAGATGATCTGACGCAAAGAAAACAAAGTTAGATAGCATATGGCAAACATAATATTTCCAACTCCAATCCATGAACCAGACATATAAAACCTACACAGAAAGAATGGATAAAATGGAAAGGAAAAAAAAAATCCTCTTATATAAGAGATCTGGTTTTTTTTTATTCTGAAGCATTCGCAGACAGCCAGAATTTATTTCATACTTTCAGGTTAAAATTTCAAAACATACTCAAAGAAAGAAACAGAGAATGAGTGCAATCACTTCTACCAAACAATCAGGTGATGTCCCCAGTTGATCTTAGATACATGATATGATGGACTATCTAGTTTTTATTTATTATTTAGATATTTATCATCTAGGTTTTATTTATTTACCTGGATTTTGCAAGGCATGAAATAATGCAAGTTCACAACATCAAAGTGATCAATAAATTTACAGAGTTGAGAAACCAGCAAGAATTAGGGCTTTTCAAGAGATGCTTGTAAGTAAATGTATAAGACATTCATGAACGCACATGTCTATAGAAAGTTATTTGATATATCCTTAGAACGTTACAGGTATCAAAATGTACACCATTCACCTGAGAGTAACACATTCCAACCATCAAGAAGTCTTCAAGACAAAATTCACAGCTTGGATGGCCATCACCCTGTCCTGCATTTGTCCAGAACAGAAACACAGAGGTGTTAACTCCAGAAATAATTTTAGTACCTATTCTTATCTTGGAAAAAATACTTGCAAGAGATCAGCAGCAGCCACTATTTGCTTTCTAAATGATAGTTCATAGGTGGCCACTAAAGAGAATGCATTTGTTTATATCAGCCTGAAAAACACAGCCAAGATATCGTGGCTGGGTTTCCTATTCAACTGTATTATGGATCAACTTTCAGTTCTATAATAATCTGAACTAGGTTCTAAATAGACAAAACCCCTTAAGAGTAGATATTACCACAAACTAGATCCACTGAATAATTTATTTAGGCATTATCTATTAAGGGTGGAGAGAGAAGCATTCTGTATTTTTCTAAGAACCTTCTAATCTTTCTAATTTCACATAGGAGCATCCCTTGTGTCAGCTCTCCACTGTTCTCAGGGGTTAGATATTCCCTACTGTTATTAAGAAGGAACTACCAGTCCACTATCTCAGAGAATTGCATGCATGCATGCATATTTCTTCTTTGTTTGATTTACAGACCCAAGGAACATGGATTACCTTTGTTATCTGCACATACAAGCTCCGCTAAAATCTCATTCAGTCAGCTTTTATCTTGGGGACCCCAAACTGTACTGTTAGGCAACACAGAGCACCTATCCAGACTGAAATGTCATACAAATAGGATTTTCTTAGAAGTTCTATTAGTGTTGGGGAGTACGCCAACAAAAACAAAAGTCAGCAATTTAAAACAACAAACCAGCCCCTCTGCTGACAGGAACAAATTACTATATTCAAAATGAATAAGAATTACTGTAGATCACAAATCCACGGTACAAACTCTACACAAAGGGCAAAAATGTATTCCTCAAACTAATTATTTAGTAACTGTGTTCTGATACAAAGCTTTGCGTACAAATAAAATACCACACAAAACAATACAAATAAGTTTATAAAAGCACATATAGAGGGACAATCCAAGACGAATTAATTATTTAAGAACTGGTAGCACTAAGAGAGGAGATAAGCAAAGACTCATTAGAGTTCAAAACTAAACTTTTTCAATTGGTTAAATGGTGCAGTGGTGTGTTGTACTTCTAACAACTCCAAGATCTGCTTTCTAGGCAATGACCTTCAAGAGGCTGAGAGCACTGTAAGGTGACGCATGCATCTTTTGGGGCAAAGATAGAAGTAGCTGCAAAAACACAATACATTTTGTTAGCCCACCCTAGGAGCAAAACTGATTTCTGTTCTTGCACAAACCACACAGAAGGTCTAGCAAAATCTTTTCAAAGAATTCTTCTGATCACTCCGTAATTATTCCTTTTCGAGTGACCCCATTCCATAACAAACCATTCATGAAAAGACCTTGAAAACACTTTCCCTCTGAAACTTGGTAGTACTCTACAGACCTTAGCATTTGAACTAGGAGTTGTTTCTCTTTTATGGATTACAGCACTTTAAAAAGAAACTTTCATCTGCAAGCTAATTAGAATGAAATATGTCTAAATGATTTCTTTAAGTTTCTTTTCTTCTGCTGATTTTAATATTCCTTTATTTCAGAATCTTTTTTTTTTAACTTGGTGAAAAAACTTTATTTGTTCACTTATTTTCACAGCTCCTTCTCTGACAAATAAAGGAATCTTCAATTATGTCTGCATGATTCCTTATAAATTATTACAATGACAAAAAAGTAATGTGAAATAGTAACACAAAATTGAGTGTTACTCAAAGGGTAGTGCTACAGTGAAGCCGGTCTTTCTGCAGAAGCATGTGGTATTGTCATCCATGAGCTAAAAAGACAGAAATCCTGAAAACTACGTGCATCCTTTTCAAAGACTAAAGAGTGTCCTTCCTACAAGGTATCTTGGTTACAGTCCTGAGAACCTGGGACATTTTATTTTTCCCCACACTTCTACTGTGTTTGGACTGGAGATCAATAATGACATTTTTCATCAGTTATTTTTTTATAAACCTCAGGAAAGCATCCTCAATATTCACAACAGAACTCTAGATTCCAATTTTTCCATTTTGAGTTATATGGAAAGATATTGCATTGTATGGGAACTGGCACTTCAACTTCTATTTCTCGGTTTATAAATGCTAACGCTGCAAAACATGTCATTCTTCTGGTATGAGGTATGAAAGAAGGCCTTGACTACGCATTCACTGCCTGGAATTGTTTCAGTTTGAGGAACCAGAACAAAAGAAAGAGCAGAGGAATACTAAGGGCCCACAGCTCAACCTCTATCTTAATTAAATAATTTGCATATAAATAGTATAAATATAAGGCATTAGTAAAGTAATTAATAGCAACAAAAATTGTGAAAACATTGCTTTGTAGAAAATACAGAATAGCCATGTCACTTTCAATTTTTTTTTAAATAAATATAGGTGACAAATAGGTTTCACTGAGCCCTGAGTTCAACAGCAGTTGCAAACACTCAGCATCTTAGCCTCAGCCCTAATACAGCATAGTCAAGATGGGTCTTCTTGAACGTCATCACAGAATCACGATTAACCTGAACAATTTCGATGGTCATCTTATATTTTTCAGGGGTGAGCAATTGGATAGGAGTCCTTAAACATACACAAGCATTCAGCTACGTACTTCTTGAGGCCACTTTCTTCTCGTTTATAGGGAAAGATATTTCTCTGTCAAGGGCTGAAGTTTTAAAAACCATAACACTATTAGGTTGAATTCAGAAGTTGAAACAGATAAGCAAAATCTATCTACGTTTCTCAGTTTGAATTTTGGTAGATTGGCATGAGATGAAATCCTCTGCTGGCCAAGTTTATGAGGGAAAGGGTAAGAGAGCAATTGACTGATCACTTTTTAAACAGCAAATGAAAGAAAGTGACTTCTCTGCAATGAAAGAATTTAGCAAAACAAACCTCTCCAGATCTGAATGGAAACGTTCTCACCAATGACTCAATCTGGGGAAAACATCAAACTTTTCTCACTGCACAGTGACAGCATTCCTACCATATTTTCCTACTGAATGAACAGGGAGTATATGAACACAAGCTACATGGTTGCATGAAGAAGCTCTTTGACGTAGCAATTAAATGAGGAACATGGCTGGAAGCCTAAAGATCAAGCACTTCAGTTATAAAGCTTCATATCATTAACATCATAACCTAGGTAAACAAAATATTGGTTCAGTTTAAAACAAGTAAAATAGCTGTGCAATTGCATAGAGCTGATATCACCAAAGTGATTATTCTTCACTATTAAAGCTGATATGAAGGTCAGATACTCAAATTCTTTGGGCAGAGAAGACATATTTCTCTCTTTAAAGCATCTGCTGCAGCATGGTCATCAAGATTGAGGGAGTTGTTTGAGCTCTATTGAATTCCAACTAACACAGAAATGTTGTACAACACTGTTTCTCATTAGTAAAAGTGTTAAGAAGAAAATATTAGGTGTACCGTACAGTCAAATAGTCATTCTAAAACACTAATAGTCTGAGCTGTAACTGAGTTGAACTGAGTTGTAACAGTAGTAGACTGAAAATTACTTCAGACAAAAAAAATAAAGAAAAAAGCAGTACATCTGGCACAGCACTTTTAAACAACTTAGATACAAGACAAGATCAGTAATAATCACAATAGGCAGCATGGCTTCTCAATCTGTTCATAATATCTAATGGCAAATGAGACTTTATCCAATGTTTGAGAAGTGAGTGTGTATTTCTTTAATTGGTGTTTTCTGTTCAAACTCCTACAACCAGGTTAAAAAAATTCTAGGGAACTCTTTCAACACACATTTTTCATTTCCTGAAGTCTGATAGTTGGTTGCTGTATGGATTTTATGTTCTACTTTTTCAAGCTGATGGTCATGTGGTAACAGCCTACTCCCCTGCTGGATTGCTTACATGTAACCAATATAGGACAGAAGTTAGAACTGTTTTACTCACAGGCATATCACTTATAAGTAATGTTCATTGTTGATAACTATAAAGTTCAACAGTCAATCACTCAATACACCAAGAAAATTTTGAAATAATTAAGTTTTCCCCTTTCCTATATTGCATATTTTGGTACCACCAGTTAACTTTGTCAACTCCCTCATCTTTGTATTAAGATCACCTACAAATACAACAATGGAAAAATGTGAAGATCAGCTGCTGAGTTTCCTCTGCTGTGAAAACTGACTATTTCTTCTCCTGTTTTATTACCTTTTTTTTTTTAACCTAATCCATCCAAGTTCTTTCTCTCTTATGCCATGAGAACACTTTCTGAATGGAAATCCACCAAATCTTCTCCATGTACAATAAACTTGTTAATTTTGATTAATTAATGTGGATTTCAATGTTGCATACGTCAAGAAAAACACAACGGAGGGAACTCATTAAATGAGGGGTATTAAATGCAGCTCTGCGTTTTAGATGCTAAGCAGTATTTATTTCCTGAATATATCCTTAGAAACTCCTTCTCACCCTGCAACGTGATTTGAGTCACACATCCTCAAGATCTGCTGTGTGAACGCGTCCATTTTTTAATTTATTTATCTTAAAGAGAACCTTTGCTGACACCTAGCAGATAAATGATTAATTGCACTTCTTTGCATCTTTGTGGAAGTCCAACATAAGATAATTTTGAGCCCCAAGCAAAAGGTTTGTCCGTACTGAGCATAGATGGTGTGTAGATACGCATAAACACATTTGCAGAGTAAACAAAAGTACAACCCTAATGAAGTATTTCCTAAATTATTTTCTTTGGGAACAGATATTCTCATGTGTTTTATAATTCCAAACATCTGCTCAAATCTAAGCAGATAATAGCCTTAAGGCAATAAACACATAAATAAATTAAAATCCATGCAAAGCAGAGAACACTATATAACTTCAGAGCCATATTAACTTATTAAACAAGAGACTTCACTACTAACTGCACAAGAGAAGCACATACCTCTACCCACAAAATGATATTGACCAATGATGAAACAAATTAAACCAAATGAAGGAATATGTTAATATGAACCAGAACTACAGAGTCCTGTTTGTTGTAGTGTCAGCATCTAATGATATCATTATTATTAACCACTGCGCTCTTCCTCAGTGATCTCATACTCATAGAAAAATATCAAGAAACTACATCGGGTTTTGCTACAATCCAGTGCAGGCATTCTCATGGTTGCTGGGGATATACCAACAACTTAAAGCCTTAAGGCAATGAACACCTAATAACAATGTCAAGTGTTTGACAGAGATTTCAAATGTCATGTACTTCTATATTGACTTTGCAAGATATTCCAGCTCTCCCAACCTAATCAATACATTCCTACAAGAAAAATTTAAGAACTATGTTTCACCTATAGGTACACCTCCAGTATCTATAATACTTTACTAAAGGTTGTATATAAATCTGTAAGCGTATCCTTCTGTTGTCTGTAACTTCAGTTCCACTTCAATCTTGTCATCAATATTCTCTGCTTCATTTTAAAACAGGAAAACTCATCCCCTTAGGGAAAGACTTAAACAGAAATGGCTTTCTTTTTTTTTCCCCACCAGTAAGCACTTCCCAGATTGCAGAATCATCTGGAATTATACCCCAGCAAAAGATCATCACTTCCCAAAGACATTCTCGAGGTAACATTCTAGAAGTTTAAGAATCCCCATTCTTTGTAAAAAAGAACACCTCAAAACCTTTCATGCTACTTTTGCGACTTCCTCCAATGACTTCAGGATTAACTCTGCTAGAAGCTTCCATTTTTAGTTCTTTATATGGTAGACTCTGGGTACATTGGTTGCTCAACCATACTGGAACTTCATTGGAAAGAAAATACGTCAACGACATTCTCCAGACAGCAAATGACTGAATTCACGGCTGTTCAAATAATACCTTGCTAAGTCTGAAACATGTTTCTTAAGACAAGACCTTGTCAAAGGATGAAATTTCAAAAGCACTTATTAATGTGAAAAAACAAGCCCTCCTGAACCATGAAATGAGGTACTCATCTTCCCTGGAGTTTCAATGTGTCTTCTTTTTACAGATTACCCTTGAGAATCTGAAAATTCCACCTGAAAAGACATAAGACTAGAATTTTTAAGAGAGGTCTAAGCTGCTCCGCTCTGAAAGCCATTGAGGATTGAGCACTGACTCCTTCAGGGCCCTTTCTGAAAAATACCAACCTATACCTTTTAAGTTTCCACAGGTAAAAGCGTACAGCAGCTACAAACGATGGTTTGACAATGGGGAAAAAAAGAAGACAAAGATGGCAATGGCAGTAGTCAGAGGAAATGCTTCAGCATCTTCCTATAGACCTAGAGAGAAAGCAGCTTTGATAACGGCCTCAGAAGCAGCTCAGTCTTCTGCACTGTGGCATGAAGCAGCTGCAGCATAGACTGATATAAAGAGGGAAACAGATCAGGAGGAATAAGATGAAGAAAGGGAGATAGTGAAAGCAGACTACCACCTAATTATGTCCTTGGTGGAAGAAAAACTCAGAAAAATATCAAGATGAAAAGAGTTTTGAATCAGTGCCTTCCTCTCAATGCAAAGAAGGGAAAGGAAGCTAAATACCATCGCACCAACCTGTGGCACTATCTCCATTCCCTTTGGACTCTCAGCTGATAATTAGGTGATGGGGAACCAAAATAAAAGATCCAGTGCTTGACTTACTTCAAGGCTAATTTCACCAAGGAATAGATACTGTAAGTACAATCACAACATTGCAGGCTTGGTATTTTAAAAGCTGCTTGCACATCCATGAATAGGTTATATGAAACAACTACCCCAAATGCTTTACCTTTGCATTCACTTATATATCTTCTGCTCCATAATATTTTCTTTAGATACATTATGACACTAAGATATCACTTCAAGTTTTTGGGTTTTTTTTGCTAAAGTGGTCAAAGGTTCCTATTTACCATGATATCTTGTCCTAAAAATGGTAGAGAAACCTTGCACTTTAAAGGAGGTTATCATATGAAGGACGCCCTCAAAAAAGCAGATCTAAAGCCAGGACGTTTCACAGTTTTTGTCATCCTTTTTATTTTGTAAAATATTTTTACCCAAACCACAGATCAACTATTTTCACTGAGACAAATGCTCAGTGAATCTTTTAATTATTTTGGGTTCACAAACTAAAAAAGTCATAAACTTTGCTGCTGCCTGTAATTTCAACTGTTTGCTGCCTCTCCTCACCAAACTCCAAAAGCAACGCAAGGACAAAATTAAATAAAATGTGTTTATATATTAAATAGTCTTAAATTACATACAGTTTTAACCACCCCACAGATGCCTCAAGTCAAGGTAGCATTCCATATATAGAACAACTTTGGAAATATATAACTGGGCCTTGCATGAACTTTGGGCATCATCAGAAAGTTTGTAAAATACAAGAAGCATTAAAGTAATATGTAGTTTGGCAGAGGAATCAAAGACTCTTTTAGTGAAGGCAGTTGAATGTAATTAGAATTTACCTTGTAAAGTCATTATAGCCTATAGTTATATTGACATATCTTGAATTTTCTTCATCTTTCATATTTTGTTATTATATATGTATATATATGTATTTTAAAAAGCAATATATTTTACTCAGCTTCACATCTTATTTCATTTTGTCCCTTAGCCCCCCAAAGGACCACGAACAAAATACAACTACAAAAAGAGACAGTTATTTAACCTTTTTCTTTGTTCTCAAAGTTGGAACCTTTGGAATAAACTCATGGCAGACCACGACTTTCTCCAGCCCAAAGAAACCACAGTGATTACATATGTCATATCACACATCCACTGGGAAGAGACAACAGAAGCTCAGGAATGAGGCTACTTTATGAGATCAAGCAGGAAAGGAATTGGGCCGGAATGAAAAGTAGTGATTTGGCCACAAACACCTGAAGGATCAGCAAAAGGCACACAACACCACTTTCTTTTTCCTAGGCATGTTCTTTTTTTCCCAGTCCTGTCCACTGTGAAAGCCTTCAAAGATAAACTAACTGCTTGAGGCCTCACACGCAAAGAAGAAAAACCCATGTGTCAAAAACACATTGATTACATTCAAATGTGTCTAAAAAGCAATGTAGACCATGACAAACACTCTCCTACAGTTCACCAAACCATTATGATCTGAGCAGTAAGATCCATTAACCATCCAGATAAGCATCCACTCAAAGGGACAATGTTGCTGTTTTAACCTTGCCAATCTTTCTGCCAAGTTCCCTACCAGAACGGGGGGAGCGCTGTACTCTGTAACGAGGAGGGAGCATCAGTAAGCGGGACAACTGTCTCCTTTTAACAATCTTGTCTCTAGCTGAGGAGGTGGAAGCCTGAGCAGCTTTCTTTCCACTCCCAGCCATCTGTTATAAAGCATAATAAAGGACAGTTCTGCATCAGCAATTACTATTGATAAAACCAAAATGCTCCGCCACCATCTCTAAAATGAGATTGTTAATTTTGTCAGTCTGAAGAGGAACTTACTTTCTCAGAAATACTGACTAAGAACAACCTTGGATTCCTCAGTTCAGACACCCCTAAAACATTTCCCCATTACGTAGCATGTTTTGTGCCAGTGATCTCCCCTGAGCTTAACTGTTATCTGTGTTTTGGGGGAGAAGGGGAAACCTGACCTCCCACAGCATTTTACCAGGAAACCCTACATGTCAGAGGGCACTAAGCAAACACCACAGAAATAAAATCAACAAAAATAAAACGGAGGGGAAAAAAAAATAATAATGCACAACCCAAAACACAATAGAAACAATACTTTGTGTTCCTATTTTAAGTGCCTCTCTCAATGCTATATGCATAGCAGCTAAAGGCAAGCTGGAAACCAGCCAGGTCCTGGCTGCCAGCAAAAATTTTGTCACCTCCTTTGAACATCTGAAGTATGTTTACCCAATAGATTTCATTAAATTACACTTCCATTAGGAAGCATACAATGTTGATACTCATCTCAAAGATAAAAGGGATCGCTAAGAGGCATGTCATCCTGCTCCCCAGCTGATTGCTATTTCTGGGCCAATCAAGGAAAGGAGCCAGAACAATACTTAGTTAAAAAAATGCAGCATCTCCCCAAGGACTACACACTAACAGACTGCAGCTCCATTATCAAAATAAGCATATCATTAATGACAATACACATACAGTGCGTTATTTTAATACAACTCATACACAACAAACAAGCTGTATTTGGGTCATTAGCTGAATTTGTAAAGCAGTATTTCCAAGGGTTAGAAACTCCTTATAGAGATACGAAGTTTATAGGCTGGGGATGGCGGTGAACAAATATTTCATATGATCCCCAAATACAGTGAACAGAATAATGCTGTGTGGTTTGAAGTGCACTGTAGTAGTTAACTGAACAATAGGCTATTCAAACCTAAGTTCCCATCTTAAAGTAATGCAGAAATAATTTAAAACACCAGGCAGTGTTTTGCTAAGTATCTGAGGGATAATGAAAGCAAAACGTAGTTTATACTACACGTATCACCTTTTAAATTATTATTACAATACAGTTAAAACAACAACAAAAACAATACAAAATGGACTCAAAGCAAATGTTACAAATACTAAATACACATGTAGAAAAAGAAGCACAGACTGTGAGGCAAGCCACTCAAATTCACAAGTCTGCTAGGACTGCTGAGCTGTCTTCCTACAGGAGGCTGAGCCCCTTGTAGTAGAGAGGAGGAGATATCTTTGTCTCTAAGCATTGGTGTTAGATGTAAGATGTTTGCTGTGCTTCCTAATCTCCAATTCACATAGCACCAATAAAGGCAAGAGGACAAAACCAAAACCTCGCTAATTATAATCTGAAGTTAATAGGAAAGGGCTGGAAGGGTATAGCTGTTCACAGCCAAGCTCTGCCCAGTCCTTCTGTAGCAACCTGTGATTAATAATCTCTAAAAACACTCCTTGCTCAATACTCTGCAATCTAGATCTCAGCCAGTTTCTTTCAACACACAGAAAACCTTTCGGTTTAGCCATATTTGACATATCATATGAACTCCAATTATCCATCTTTTTGCAATTAATCATCTCACAATTACATTTCCTGCACTTATAAGCATCCAGCTGGGAACTGAGTTTTAATCTAGGAAATAAAAAAAAAAGATTCAGGTTTCTAACAAATTACTTCTAATTAACCAGAACCTTTTCTAGTCATTCCAACCTAAAGACGCCTACAGCAAATGAAAGTATTTATTGTTTGCATTCCTAATGATATTTTAAATTTTCATTTCTATTTCCCCAATGAGTATCATTCACAAAATTCACCGCATTTACATTTACCTAAACAAACATTCTGTTAAGGAGGAAATACACAACAACAACAAAACCTAGGGGAGGAAAATGAAGGCGTTCACTGAGCAGAAAAGCCACTAAACAAAACTGAGGAACCAAGACGCTAATTAACGGCAATTTCCAGAAGTACTCAGTAGCTGCCCAGACCCTTCAAGAGTTAAGGGGAATCTCAAAACTGTATTTCCAAATAATGAAAGACATTTTGGTTTTGGTTGTTGGGGTTTTGGGTGTTTTTTGTTTTTTGGTTTTTGGTTTTTTTTTCAGAACAAAATGTTCAGTTCTACTGATATAAGGTGGCAATTTATAGACAATATAAAGGAAGCGGATTAAATGAACCCACCTAGTCAGATAACTCAGGAAACTAAGTCAGTGGTAGTTAAACATGAAAGAGCTTTGTCCCACAACTTTCAGTGATTTCCCCAGGGAAACATTTTGAATAAGAACCATGCAAAACTGCTTACTGCACGACTGGGAACTGCTTAGTATCACAGGGAGGTAACAGGAGGTAAGTATCAAATATAACGGTTTCATTTACATTAAGTCTTATCAATTTTCTCCAACTGTTTCAAAAAGTCAATGCAACCATCTGACAGAATAAGATTGCTGCAAAGTAAAGTATACCTTTCATGTTCTTTGGACAGTCAAACACCAGAGGGTTTTCTGTCAATTATTCAGTATCACAGATGTACATCCCAAATCTGTCCATCTAACTTACATAGAGAAAATAATATACAGCAGAAAAATGTCTTGTGAGCTACTCTTAAGTAATACGTAAGTCACTCTAACTGCAGAAATATTTCTGCTCAAAGGCTGGTGTTCATTAACGTGCTACTAAAGTTTCCACAGTACAACACTGAACTGTGTTAATTGGCTGATTGATTCAATACGAAGTTGAAGTAGTTAATTATTTTGGAAAACAGTTATTTTTAATACACCTGAAGCCTTCCAAATCTATTAACTTTTATATGCCTGCACCAGCTTCCCATTACTTTTGAGCTAACTTCCTCTGTAGGCACTCTGAGAACACCAAAATTGTTGATATAGTTTAGTTTTTGTGTATAACACAGAGGTCCAATTGTGACTGTGAATATCCTTTAACTTATTGAAAACAAGGAAACAACAACAAAGTCTGTGGTAACTTCCACCACCACTAGTAAAATGCAGCAAATTGCAATCCCTGCCACAGCAGCAACAGCTTTTCCAACAGTTCAGTGTCAGGAACAAATTAACACCAAACTCCGCACCACAAGCTTCTGCTGAAGTCTGGTGCATACACAGCACAGCATATTCAACAAGGTGCAAGGAATCATCACTGAGGTACAGATACATCCTTAGCTATTACAGAGCCAGTATTCCAACCATTCTGAATTCCTCATTCCTGAAGATTCCAACTTGAGATCTAGGTGAAACACTACGAAATACCTACCAGCATATTATATCAGTTTCTTTCTGATAGTGATAAAGGAAGATCTGCCTGAAGAAGCAGTGAGAACATTATGGAAAAGTTCATATTAGTTGTGAAATCAGCCATCAAGAGATAGAGCCAGATTTACAGAAAGAGGATAACGTGTTTTCTCTGACTTCAAACCTTTCACAACACTAAAATGGGAGATTGAGATGGTCTACAGAATTCAGTAGGACCCAGGGCTGAGTTGGCCACAGGAAACTACAGAGCAGTGTCCTGCATCATCGTTGGGATAGGGGCAGATAGCCCTAAATGAGGCCCTGAGCTACCAGCGAGGTGGGGGAAGACTGCTGAGGGCCATTGAGGATCATTGGTGCCCTCAGAGCCCTGACAAGCAGAAAGTGGGTAACTTCTGCAAGACATGGTACTCAACACAGCTAGTGGAGGCTGCAGAAATAGTCACACATGGAGCACACAAAGATCCATGTCACCACCAAGGAGGCCAGGGTCACACAAATCAGAAACATTTTGTATACAAAGCAATCTGAACAGTAAATGCCTCTAACATTTTAAAAATAGTATTATTGCTTTACTGCCCTGGAGTTACCCTTTCATGCCCTGAATCATTGGTAAGTGAGGAACAAACAGGTGATGTTACAGGGAGATTCAGAAGATATCAGACGAACATGAAAAATAAAAAGAATTAGTAGAAAAAACAACCCTCTTAGCTGCAGTCATTTAAGTCAGAACACCACAGAGAAAAGCTCTTAAGTGCAAATCTTTCTTATTGCAGCATTACTTCCAGTGGCACATGAAACAGCAATGATAACAGGCTCAGAAAAAACTTTGAAAATAAAGTTAAAAGATACATGTAACTTAAAACTAACATCTTTTCCTACACAGAAAGGTTAAATTGTGGGGTTGACATTTGCATTTGTTACGTTGTCAACGTTTCCTGCCTATCAGCCTGTGTACAAACAATATCTAAAGATGTCATCTACATATTTATACCAAAGGAGTTTATGAACAAGACCTGTCAGTATATTTTAACACCTTTCCAAAACGTCAGCTTTCATCAGGTATAAACACAACATGTTTAATTTATTAGTTTGGTTTAATATAAAAAGTTGACAATCATATGTCACCACAACTATTGATAAGGTAAATAAGGACTACACAAAAACGTCAAAAAAGTTATTAAAATGTTCCTCAGCTTTCTGAATCAAATTGGGTTTATTGGCTTTTCTCTGTCAATAAGTGAATCATGCATTTTTCTTCATATGGCTATTTCTGAAGTGACGTACAAGAGTGAAATGTATGGACATTTTAATTCCTGGAGAATCTGAATTCCATTCTGACTGTCTGAGGCAGGGGACAGGTCTTTGTTTCCTTTTAAAAACAAAACAAAACCAACAAAGAACAGAAATACAAAGTTGTTTCTCTGTATTTAAACACACACCAAGGAGGAGTTCTTCTGAAGTGATCTAGAATATTCAAACCCTGCATACAAGTTAAAATATACGACACAACAAACTTTCAGTACAGCTCCATATTTGAGCAAAGCAATACATTTGTTTCCACTTTCTACAGTTGGCATTTAATTTAATTGCCTCAAGATAAATTCTATTGTCATATGTCACCTTTTTTTGCTTATAATTACAGAAGGACAACCTATTCTCAACTCCTTTCTAGCTACTGCCCCTAAGAAATGCAACACAGGGCAGTATGGTTGGATTTCAAGAATTTTATACCACCATACAGCTAAACAACCCATGAGGCATTCCAGCCAGGTGGTAGGAACTCAAACTATAGAAAAATAAATAATAAATAAATAAATAAATAAATACATTGTATTTATCTGAAAGCATGGATAACATTGTAAGGATTAGTTCAAGGACTCCAACCCAAGTCAAATCCATGCCGAATTATAACCAAAGGTACAATACAGCTTAAAGATATGAAGGGAAGCAGAGAATGGGCCGGTCACTGACAACAAATCTCCTTGTTAGAACATGACTTCTTTTTCTTCATCAAAGACCTAGAGTAAACCTCAGCAGGACACATAGAAGAATTTTACCGTTATATAACCAAGCTGATACTCTGATTTGATAATAATGACATCAAGATCTACTGCGTGCCAAAGTTTCTCAAGTATTCTCTTAAGTAGCAGGGAAAAGGATAATGATTTCTTATGAGTACACCAGACATGATGAACATTTCCAAAAACTAATTTGGACTTCCTATTGCTTAGGTAACAGGATTTTCAGAAGTCATGTCACATTTGCACTGAAATAAAAAACACAGTGAGTAAATTTAAAGTCTTAGGTATGTAATATCATCAAATATCAGCTACTAGTTATTAGTTGATAACATAAATACAACGCTGAAGATCTTTTAAACACATTGCGTGTAATGAAAACCTGAAGCTTTGGTTCCTGTTCAGATAACTAGTAGGTAAAAGAACTACTAGTGAACCATCATAAGTTAATTTTTCATAGTAACTGAAAAGACAATTCCCCAGAATGTAAGCAGTCCAATTGTACTAATAAGAAGATTTTAGGTTTCAAGACATAGTACCCTTTATTTAAAATATAAGAGAAGGGGAATGAAAATTTGCAAAGGCCTCATATCCTTCACAAAAGAAGGGAAGACCTCAAAAGATATTCCTGCTCCAAAATGATACACCTAACTATATCAGAACAGATAACATCTTGGTGTTTTTCCACTATGGTTTCTGAACTCTACATGATTTAATATTTTCTCGCAGAACAGACCTATCTTAGTTCTTCACCAAAGAACCTCACTTCACACACAGTTCAAAGCACTCTGAAACTGCAGCTTTCAGTTTAGACTCCCCATTATGGCTGGGAGCGTGTTTGGTGTGCACCCAAAATGGAATTTTCAGGGATTTTTTTCCCTCAAAAAGCTACCTTATTTCCACTCATGTGCAGGAATCAATGTGAATTTCAAAATCGTAACACTACCAAACCAAAAACAACTGCACATGAAGCTCATGTGGGAGAAAAGGTCCCAGCTAAGGCATCTTTAAATATGGAAAATGCCTTCCAATTTGGTACTGGTTTACAAGAGGAGGAAACTCAGCAATTGACATTAGCAACAGAATACTTTCTAGCTATAAATTAAAAGTAAGAACTCTTAAAGATTGTCCCAGAATGAGAAGCAGAAAAAGAACCATCAAAGTGAGGAGGGAGAGGAGTGAATTTTCCTCATTCTAATGTTCATGCATTTTAAACCAAGATCTCTACAGGGTACAAATGCTGAGCCACCAATTTGCACTGCTGAACGCAGTATGTGTAGGCCATGAATGGAAAAAGGGGGACCTTAACAATGTGTTTGAAACTGACACCAAGTATTGGAAAGAAGAAAGATGCAGTCCAGGTGCCTTCAACTGAAATAAAGATCTAACAGGAGGACAATGTGATAGAAGATGTGGAAAAGACAAAAGGAGCACTAAGGGCTTAAAAAGGCTAGGGAAGAGATTCAGGTTAGCAACCTCTAACTTAATCCTGACCTTTCTATAACTTTTCAGTTTGATTTAGGTGACTGAACTAACTTTGTGGGAAGCGTATATAACTGAAAATCAGACAGAGTCTGATTTCTCCTCTAGATAAGGCAGAAGGAAGAAGCAATCACACTGTCACTTAAGGGTGTTGGTAACACTGAATTACAAAACAAAACAAAAAACAGTCATTACAAATCAAGTAACGTAACAAATCAAGTAATTAAATCACGATTTAATTTTATAATTATTAAATTAAAAAACATTACAGCTAAGACCATTTATTCCTAATAGTTTTACTCAACAAACACTTGACTTCAGAATAAATAGTTCTTTTTTTCAATGAATGCCAAAAGTAATCATACTAAAAAAGAAAACCTGTGTTTTCCGAGACAGATGCAAATAGAAAAAAATCAATAACAACAAAACTACACTTCTTAAACAAAATATACAAAAACAATTAAAAGAAGCACATCAACACACCAACTCAGTTATTTGTACAGTTATATTTATTTAATACTCACTATCACATGCCAAAGAGCTGTACTTGCAGATAAGAAACCCTCTTGTTTGAGGTACTCTACAAAATAGTGATGCCTGAGTCAAAAACCTGCAGTTACATGTGCTAAAATACCAGCCATCATTATGGAGTTTATAGGTTGCTTTTCACAATCCAAAATAAAAGAATTTGGTTCAGCACTCATGCCACTACTCTTTCTTACATATAATATTATATAATACTTTTTTCTATGATGGAGATAGGCCATAGCAAAGGATACAATTTGATTTAATAATGGCTCAAAGCCCTTTCACTCACTAACCAGTGGAAAGGAAGATGCTAGCTTTATCACCTAGGGGCACTTGCTATCTAAGATCCAGTCCAAGACCCACCAAACACAACAGGAGCCTTTCCTTCGATTTACCAGACTTCACATGTGAGTCTCTGTTGAACAGGTGCTGTACTTCAGTATTTTCTAAGATCCTACCCAACACGTTACCATGCTGAGCAGTGGGGTAAGCTGGCAAACGCTATTCCTTTTTCATTCTAGCCTTCTCTGCAAAAAACTAAGGACATGTTGGACATGACATCCAATAGGAAATACACAGAGCCCCCATCGCACTCCCCAGTTTCCTTTTCTTATGCACCAAGCACCAAATATTTAGTAAAAAGCTTTTTTTTTCTTTCCTTTTATAAAACACAGAAGTGGTTAGATTGTATTAGAGCAAGAAAAATATTCTATTACTGTCCCCAGTATTCACCTACTACATTCCTTTTTACTAAAGTTCTTTTCTTACTACTTTAATTTTCATTGATCTTTAAGGAGTGAAACCTCTCTAGTAATTACTAAATATTGGAAAGGGCTTTATTTTCCTACTAGTGGCACTATAATGGCAGTCTATAAAACCTGGATGAAAAGTAAGAGAGATGTCGTATTTGATTCACTTGTTGTAAACGTAAGTAAGCATTACATTGTCAAATTTGCAACTTACTCTGAAGTAGCCTTTGCAAGGATTTCTTCTCCAACTATGCAAGAACAGTAAGCTTGAACAGATTTTGTGGCCAAGGACCACTTTTTGTTGTGGTTTGTACAGCAGCTTGCAAAGGGAAACTGACTGTTGTGACTGACAACTATATCACTGCAGAACACAAATAAAAAGTTACAAACAAAAGAACAGATATTCACACTTCTTCCATATGTTTCACATAGTAAACATGAGAAAATGAAAAAATAATTTCATCCTATTTCCTGCTGCATTTCTTCCTTTATATTTCTTGCTCACCAAGCCTTATGTCAGAGAGTAGGCAACATCTCCACCATTGTCAAACTCCATCTCAATTTACCTGCACAAGCCAATTTTAAAGAGCCATAAGTCTCTTCAGTGCTTTCCACCAGCACATTGAAAAGAATCAGTGTACAGCACAAAATGGGAATGTTTGCATCTTGGTTATTAAATCACATTTTATATATTTGCAACTTGTAAATATTGAAACATAAATAAGAAATCCAATATTTTTCAGGACAAATGAAAGTCTACCTATATAAGGAAACAGCACTATTAAACACTGAAAGCATTAGTATAAGTATCTACTTTGTTCTTGGATTAGAGTTTGGGGGAGAGATGGCAGAAAAATTTACAATTTCAATTAAATTCAGCTGTAAGTTGCAGGTGTGGAATGAAGTGGAATGAAATGATTGCATTGATTCTCCCTAAGAATCCCTAACACAACAAAGTTCATACTTATGTGTTAATTCTTCTCAAGGGCTTTGTGACTGACTACAGTAGATTTCTTGAGAGAAAAACAATACAAAACAAAAACAGCAACAACAAGAAAGAGCAACTTAAATCACATAAATCACCATCCTACTTTTGGAAAACCAAAATTACCAGAATAAAACTACGCAGCACTTGACCAGTACAACTTCTTGTCAAACAAAAGTTAGCACAAAACCCTGCTAAAGCAGCACACTGAGTCATCAGGAAAGAAAGGGAGAACATATCTGTCATGTTCTTCATTTTGCTTATTAACGAATTCAGAATCCGTTTGCATTTACAAGAATTGTTCTCTGTCACAGAAGAATTTTTACTATGTGCTACCATAAATCTCCTGCTATTCTACAGCAAAGGTTCTCAGCAAAAACCAGGGTAACTAAAATATTATTTGTACTAGCAGGATAGAATGAATGCTACCATTTGTAATGTTTGACAGCTGCTTGACAACCCAGCACAGAATATATTCAGTTATGCAAAGAGATTTTTTCATACTTTAATATTTGCCTATGATGCAATAGGAATTTCAACAAGCGTTTAATATGTAATGATGATATAAAAATTTCCCCTTGAATTCTGATTGAGAAACTATCAAGATGAAGCACAAACCTCTTGAAGTTGGGCAGAAATAGCTACTTTTAACAGCACTGCTTATACTTCAAGTTTCATTTCATGACAGCAACAGAATCCAGCATGCAGGCAAAAAAATAAAATAAAAAGCCATTAGCCATACATTTGCCAAAGTAATTCTTGACATGGGACAACTAATCAGTCACCAATAAAAAGTTCACCATTTACCAGACTGCAACTTCACCATAAAGGAAAGCTATTTTTGACCATGGCAATTAGTCTCCTCATGTTTCAAACACTAAATTCTGTTTTCCCATTAATTTTTAAAACTGTGTGGCTTTAACTTAAAATAAACTGTACATCAAAAGAATGGAAAATAAACAGCCAGGAACACAATTTGACGAATTGGATTTATTTAGTTTATTTAGCTAAACAGGGTCCATTGGATCTCTTTAATAGGCTGACAGTTGCACTGGGCTGGTTAATAAAACATTCAACACAGTATCTTCAGCCAATATAGAAATGCAAATCCCACCAGAAATATTTTATTCATGAAACAGTAATTTCAGTTACTACCAAAGCAAAAAAAAAAAAAAAGAAAGGAAAAAAAAAAAAAAAAAGGAAGAAAAAGAAGAAAAAAAGAAAAAGAAAAAAAGAAAGGGGGGGGGGGAAGGGGGAGTGAATATGGTGAATATGGAACTTGCTTTGCAAACAAACAGTGCCATCTAGTGTCAGTCCCAGAAGAAATAAACCAAGAAATCCAAGATCAGTGATTAATCCTCACAGTGTCAAAATGCTACCTTTTCTTTTTCCTTTTCTGCTTTCTCGGTGGAATATCTCTTCCTATTCTGCACTCAAACACAAATTAGCCTCCCTCTAGTAAGGGAGGAAAAAAAGTTAAGAATGATGAGAAACTTGTGTGTACTTTTCTAATGTGAAAAGTAAGTAAGCAATGGATTGGTTGCTTGGCTTGTCTGATGGTTTGTTGTGTTTCTAACTTGTGATAGAAAAGCAAATCAAATTTCTACTTATACGAGTGCAAGTGAGACAATATGATGACAAGAGAGTGAGATATGCTCTGTCCTACTGTAATTGTCTTCACAACAAACAACAGCATTCCAATTGCACAACCTTTACTACTGCTACTATCAAAAGCAGGACAACAGCTTGCTTCATTTTGCATGACGAGCAAGGAGCATGGCTTGACTAATATACAGAATCACTGAGAAACAAGGTAACATTAGAGCCCTCTTTCTGCCCCCCAAAACCAGCATTCACCTTCCATACATGAAGAGCCCTCACTCTCCAGCTGGCTGTAAGTAATTTTGAGCAGACACTGCTCTTCCAGTACTGGCAAGTAAGACCAGTGAACAGATTTAATACTACTACTTTAAGAAGGGGAAGTTCTAACATAAGAACAAATTACATGGGAAAAGAGAAAGCACCTGGGAAGGCTGACGAGAGTTGGCATCCAGACACATCTAAGGACTGCCAGGTAAGAAAGCATGCTTAGTGCAAAAAGCCCGTGTTCCTACACCAGAACTAACATGAGGATGAATTTATACCACATGATCTAAAATAGGTCTTACAGAAGGACTTCAGACACAGACTTCTTTTTGGCTTTGTTTAATAAATGAATGCTTCTTTGTGAAGGGAACAAGGAAAGAAAGCAGCATGAAGGTTTACAGCGCACTGTGAGAGTCAACATGCCACAGCCAAATACACCATCATCAGACTCACCAAACTGTTTCCTAAAATTACCTTTATTTGTAACCACTGGGCCAAGGCTACTGCTGCACAAATAGATTTTTCTTAAAATCATATGCATCACGACCAACAAAAAAATATGCCACAAAACTCACCGGTTTCCTCCTTATGGACAGAGTTGTTCTAACATTCCTAAGAGCATCAAGTAGATAGCTGAGAAAAGAATCTGGTTAAGGAATTAACTTGACAGACAATTAAAATTCGCTGCTTGGTTGTCCTTGTCCAGTAACATCTTCTCTTTATAAATTATCTTATGAGATGCACCTTAATGGTCAAACATGGGAATGCTCTTTGAAAACAGCACCCAAAGGTACTGCATTAAAAACCAAGGAAGTACAGTGTGCTTCATCAGTGTGGCCTCTCAGGAATCTCGGTTAAAATGATCATAACCCCTTAGGTTAATGATAAATTAAGCATGTTAACTCCTGCCTTTCATGTTTTCCTCTAAGGAAAAACATGTCATCACGAGTAAATTTCATGGTGAAACAAAATTCCTTCTCTCTCTGTACAACCACACAAAACCAAAATAATAATTCTTTAGGTGTAAATAAAGAAATGTTTTCTACACTAGATCTAAGTTATACCACTGCTTAATCTTTCATTAAAAAACTCAGACAAGGCCCTGAATGTTAAAAAAATAAAGCAAAATAAAATAAAATGTATTTTTCCTACCTCAACTTTTTCCCATATAAAATGTATTTTTCCTACCTCAACTTTTTCCCATTTAAAACAGCAGTCATGTACATAAATTAATTGCAAAACGTCAGATGATGTCTCCACCTTTTTCTACCACAAATCTGCTAAGGTGGGAACACAAGTGAAAACAAATTGAAGATAATATGGAATTTTCTTCTACAGAAATGAAGTTAACGTAACATTCAGCAGCTGACAAGAAGGCAAAAAATAGCGGAAGTTATTTAAAAAGGAAAAAAAGGGAAAAAAACATGTATAGTGTAGAGGACTGATTATTTGTCTCAAGACGGCTATGGTACATATAAACATAGTACAGCAAAGGAGCATTTGCCTACGAAGTATTGTCCCAAAATCGGACTGTTAATACATTGCCAGATATTTCATATTCTTCTGAATCTTAATGAATCTGTTTCACCTCCTGTGCATTAAAACAAACCCTTTCCAGCCCAACTACAAAAGAAATGTACCATTCACATTCCAAAAACTAATCTGATTTTAAAAAGATAACAAGATCAGGTATTTACTGCAGGCATGCCTGACCATGCAGGGTGCATGGGCATACATGACACGTATAGATAGCGAGTTCCTTGTTTTTAACATCTGGGGTGCAACTACAAAGCTATACACGTCTGTCTCATGTACATTTTATGAAATTTGAAACATAAAGAATTGCTTTGCTCTACAAATTCAGCATCAACTGTCCAATTGCCAAACTTTTAGTTCAATCTGGAAAGCTAAGGAAGAATGCAATAAAGATACAGTTCTCTAACTCATCTTTTGACAAGTGTCTTTTATTATGCTTGTAACCACATGAATATTTGACTAGGTAGATGCCAGAACTTGAAATAAGGGCAGCAGTACTGGCAAAAAGCAGCCAGACCATGGCTGGAACAATTGTAGCCGTTCCCTCAGGTCAGTTTCTGCAGTAAGCTGGTACTTCTCAGAGCCACGAAAAGAAGCTCTATCTAACGACTTCCTGTTACTTATCAGCTTAAATGCTTTGAAAGCTTAACAGCAGCTATCATTTTAACAATGTAAACAATACCTGAAGGATGTATGCAATATGAATATGTATTTTCACTACAGACTGAGCTAAAGCTAAGTGCCAAAAGTGTTTAACATTTATCAAGTTTCACATAGTTATTTGTGCCTCCCCTCTTATATTTTTTACTCCTAATATGAAGATCAGAATTACCAAAATCGATACTAATTCTATGGCTTTAGAAGGAACAAGTATATATAGTTCTATAATCATAGAACTACAGAATTGTTAGAGTTGGAGGGGACTAGTCATCTAGTTCAACTCCCCAGCAAGGAACATGAGCACCTACAGCTTGATCAGGTGCTCAGAGTCCCTTCCAGCCTGACCTTGAGTGTTTCCAAGGACAGGGCATCTACTCTCTCTCTGTTCCATTACTCACTGTAAAAAGCATCTTCCATTTTTCCCCAATCTAAATCTCTCCTCTTTAGCCTGAAACCACTTCCCCTTATTCTATCACAGCAGATCCTGCTAAAGAGTCTGTCCCCTTCTTTCTTACAGCCCCTCTAATACAATGAAATAAAGGCATTTGTTTGCATTTACATCTTTGTACATTCAATCACCATGGACATTATACACATGGAATAATTGAGAACAACATATTTACAAGCTTAAACCACAAAGTGATGCCTTTGTAGGTGCAGGTGAAAAGAAAAAAAAGAAAAAAGCTGCTTGTAGGAAACTAGAATTTCAGAAACTCTTTAGTAGACTGTCCCAAAATGAAGCCAGCAAACACACACACGTGGTATGCAACTCCACTTCAGGCCACAAGATAGAGCCATTACCACTGTCTCTGCAACCTAGCAAGCCTGCATCGAGCACAAGCCCAAGAATTGCTTAAGTTTGGGGACCACAGTTTTCAGTACCTAACAGAAATGAAACCTACAAAGATGCCAGTACTTAGAATACATTATTGGTTTGATGATCTTATTTTCAAAGTTAAACAAATACACAACCTTTACCAAACAGTTTAATTCCATCGTGATATGTGCCGTGGACTATTTTAAGCAGCCTTGACACCTTGCCTTTGATGTGCAGACAGCTTTCTTGCATAGAAATATCACTTCATTCTTGTGCTTTTCCTATGTTACTCCCTAGGTTTTTGCTGCTGGAACTATGCCAGCAGCAATTGGTCTAATGTGGCATAGCCATACCTGTGTTTTCTTCACAAATCAGAAGAATTGCTTGATACACAACAGACCCCTCCCAAGGAAGGCTGCACAGCATGGACATGAGCATTAGAATCTACTGTTCAGCCCCTAACTTTGGTTGAGATCTCATACTTTCATTTTTATTTTTTCCCCATACATAATCACAGTGCTGTGGTATCGGAATACTTTAAACGCTGAAAGTGAACTATCTTTTTTTGATTCACACTGTTCCTTTGTAACAGGCATGTAATAAGATGGAACCATATGCACTTCATGTTTCAAATATAGAACTCTCTTAAAAAGACTGCATATTAAGTGATACAATTTTTGCAATTCATTTCACTGAGATTACTTATTTAAATGAAATAAATGCTTCAAGGTGACAGAGCAATGTCCTTTTTTCAGTACACATGTTGCTTTACAAGACAAAAGGCCAAGTCAAGTGCAATGGAATCCACCTGAGATTCCAGTTCATTTATAAAGAACAACTCATAACCTTGCAAACACATCTGCACGCCTTTCGGAAGACCTGAGAACTTCAAGCAGCAAACCTGTAAGCTGATCCTAACCTGAAAATGCCAGTATCATTCTGAGCTAAAGATTTTCCTTTGTCTGTAAAAGTGAATTCATATTAAAACACTAAGATCTGCTTTCTCTAAAGGCCTGCTAAAGCTGTTAAAGAAACTACATGCTTTGCTTACAATCAAACAGGTCACAACTCATTCAAGACAGTGTTCAGACAGAACGCACAAAAGCACTTTCATTTCAGCAAATATTTTCAACTTCCTGCCTTCAGTGGCCCTCCAGACTGCAGTTTTTTTTAAAGAGCCAAAATAACATTTCCTTCCCTTCCTCCTCTCCTCCACTGAACTCACAACTGAATCATTTTGTTATATAGTTTCCAATAACTTGTTATTTGTCTAGAGAATAAGTCAAAAAGATTCTCAAACACACACATACAAAACTAAGAAAAACGTCAGTGCCTTGGAACTGGGATTATACAGGGAATTTAGTTGAAACAACATTTTGTTTTCTATACAATTACACTTTTTCCAAGCACAACTGTTTTTGGTTGTAGGGCTTTTTGCAGTATTTTTATCCATCATTCACTCCACTTTGTTTCCTTGATCTTTTGCTGCATGTCATCCTTGGATTTGTGAACTTTTCTTTTCCCATTATTATTACCTCCTCTTTCTTCTTTCTTATGCCATTTTTGCTCCCTTGCTCTGAGCAAAACCTTATGTTCTTCCTTCAATCATATGCACATACGAAGGATATACAAAGCATATACATATTACAGTTCTGTGATACAACTCCTAGTGTTCTGACACACTTCTTCCACACATGGCCATCTCTCGTTTTCCATAAAGACCATCCAGTTCTGAACTCTGCCATTCCCAATTGCCTGGAAGCATAAGCACCAATTTCCCCCTTCTGGCTGTATAGAGAAATAGGCCAGTGATAAAAATGTTGACTGGGCATTCTCCTACACCTGAGGAGATAAGTAACATTCACTCCTGGCCTAAAAATTGTTCTTTTGGAAGCCACTGTTTACCCAACACGGCCATACATACTTCCTAGAGGGGAACAGCATGAAATCATCTAAAATTTCGATGTGAGTCTTTTTATCCTAACATTTCTCAAACTTTACAAAATCGCAGCCACCTTCTTGCTAATACGTTTTTGTGCAACTCCTCAACTTGGCAGAAGCACAGAGAAGTGACAGTCAGCTGGATTTCCTGGCTGCAGGTACAAACATTGGCTCCTCTCCCCCGAAGGAATAAACTGCCTCCAGCAACCCGAGAAAATCCACACTTCTCTAGGGAATGGGAAAGAATGCCAACATTTCTTTCTTTCTCCCCACCCTGCAGGTACTGAGCTGCTGCCAATTAACAAAGCATTTCCCCATATTTTTCAATCCCTTTGAACCTTTTCAGGACTTAAGAGGAAACAGTTTTGTCTCCATGTAAATCTTCTCAGTGCAAATCCTAGTCACAAAAAAGAAAAAAAAAAAAAGAAAGAAAAAAGGACAACTGCAGCAGAAGCCCTTAGACAGAGAATCCTGTTAGTTTGTACCCATAACTTGAAAATTTTAGTATTTAGAATATATTTGTACAAAAGCCAAGAATAATCTGGATGCAATGGAAAGGAGAAATCACAGTGAGGAAGATATTAAGTGAATATGAGATAAACCACATTCAAAAATTCCCTAAATTGGTGATTGCTTTTCATGCTGCTGCTGCCACATTGCTACACACTGTTTTAAATGAATTGTTAATTTCTATGCAGAATAAGCTTACACTATACTTTAAGTATTAATTCTCAAGTTCAACTAGTCTTTCCTCAAGAAACAGGGTTAAAAGCTAACTATTGTTCCTACAGCATAAATACTCCCAATGTTTAATGGCAAAGAAACAATTCAGAGCCAGGGCACAGGGCAGAAGGCTACCAATATGATTGTTAATATGAGACCAAAAGAAAAGCTTCTCTTCCCCAGATCAGTTTTCATCTATTCATAAACACAGTGAAATACATGCAGAACTCCTCTCTTGTCCTAGTCAAAAATATCCACTTGGTTTCCTGAATAGAGGTATTATTACACTATAGAAATCTCATGGATGCTATCTTTACAAGGTAGGTTAAAAACTCACGAAATCAGCTTCAAGTTTTCCCATTTCTTGTTTGTAGCTTCTCATTCGACTGCTGTACATTCCCCGACTTTGAGGTGGGATCTCTCGAACTTCCAGCTCCATCTGCTCGAGCTACCAAGTAAAAATAGAGATATAGAAGTTAAAGCGATAATTAAAGCAAGAAGGAATTTATAGCTGAAGGTGTCCCTGACCTCAGCAGAGGAGTTGGAACTAGATGGTCTTCCAATCCCAACCATACTATCATTCTGTGTTTAGCTAAATGCTCACAGATACCAAGAAACATTTTGTCAACCCCACAGTCAGTATAGAGATGTTAGAAAATCTTTTACATAGCATTAAATTTACAAATTACTGACAAAGCTGCTATTATTAACACTTCTTAAAAAAAAATAATAAAAAAAAATCTATTTAAACCTTTCTGGATTTCAGTTTCAAGTGCAGTGAACACACTGATGAACATCACACAGAAAACATCTCACCTCCACCTAGTTGTATGGTTTTACAAATTGTATTTTATTTATTTTTCTATATACACGCATTTCATACAGAGATAGATAAATGTGTAAAATTTTATCCACCAACAGTCTCTATGTGTAATAAAATAAATACTGTACTTTTATGCTTACTCAGCAGCATTACGTAGCCCAAGCTTTCTGAGCCAGCTGCATAAATCTACATCCCAAATCTGTTTGCAGGTACGTTGAATAACCAGGTTTTAGAATTGTAATGAAAACATTGTTCAAGAACTGGTATACAGTTGGATGCATAAAATGTCAGAGAATTTATCTTTAAAATGGTTTTGCTACTTATTTTTGACATGCAGAACTTTAAGGTGCCTGAAACTCAAGAATATGACATCAGGTTACAGAAAATCAAAAGGAGTTACAAACCAGGGCTGACTCGCCTGCTAATTACCTGCCCACTGGGTTAAGGAAACACCTTTACACAGCGCTGGCTCCTCAGGAATTCTGTTGTGCACAGCTAAAAAATCCCTTACCTACTTTTAAAATCTTTCCAACTTACTTGAAAAAGATAAAAGAATAGCTCTTCTTTGTTGCTGTAAATACCTAAAACAATATTTACTCACCTCCTACTGATCTCAGCTGAGCAATACAGCATTGGAACAGAAATGCCTTTCAATTAAGGTCCCAAGCTTCTGATTACAGGTCTTCACAAGGGATAGTTATAGTTTATTCCTATGTAATCACTAGCTTCCACTTTGAGATTTCATCCTCATAACATAAAAAAGCATCTGAATTTAATCAAGCGAATTACAAGATACTGGAAAGTCATTCAGCCTGATCTATTCTGATTATACAAAAAGGCATTTGATAATAAACTGTAAAGCTGACTTTAATTAAATAGGCAGTAATGAATTGAAACACACAAAGCTGTTTCTAGATCTATCCAGTTCTTTGGTGCAGGCTTAACTTTCCAAAGGGGTATTATAAATTAAACTGATAGCTATAGTAAATGGTTTATTTCTTATCATTTCACCCCAGTAGACTTGAACGTTCCATAAGCATAGAAAATGTTTCTCTTACATCTCTTTATATGTGCAAGATCAGGATATTTTAATGAAATCTCAATTCTTTTCTATTAAATAAAAACGAAACCATCTCCCACAAGAATACGTCTATTGCAACCATGATCAGACCACAGTTCACAATATCCAAAATCCTCATTCTAAAACACATCAGAGAATGTAAAGACATCTGTGATGTTCAAGTACTGTGTGCAGTTTTGTCTGCTAGAATATAGAGATAACTATTAGAGAGCAACCAAACAAAGGCTATGAAGATGGGGAAGGATGTGGAGGGCAAGAGGTGTGAGGAGTACTGAGATCCCTGGGTTTGCTCAGTCCAGAGCAGAGAAGCTGAGGGGAATCCTCATGGCAGTCGACAGCTCCTCACAGGGAGTACAGGGGCAGCGCTGAACTCTGCTCTCTGGGGAAAGCATCAGGTCCTGAGGTAATGGCATGGAGCAGTGTCTGGGTAGGGTCAGGGGTTAGGGAAAGGTTCTGCACCAGAGGACAGTGGGCATGGAAAAGGCCGCCAAGGGCAGAAGGAAAGGCACTGAGCTGCTGGAGCTCAATAAGTACTTGGACAATGCTCTTAGACATAGTTTGGAATTTTGGATGGTCCTGTGTCAAGTCAGAGGTCAGACTCAATCCTTCTGAGTCACTTCCAAACAGAATAATCTACAGTTCTGTGACACTCTGCATGGGATGCAGGAATGACAGGATTTCTCTCCAGAAACCTCTTACTCAGCAGCTACAGCTTTACAAGTCAGCCTGGGAGTAACATTTCGGTGTCAGTTCTGCAGACAGAACAAATCAATTACACCACTGATGCTACCCAAACAAAGCAGACTGTTTTAAAACAATCAGTGGTTAGTCAGTGTAAATAAAATATCTCTACAATAATATTTATAATACATAAGAGAGTTATTTCCTAACCAATTAGGAAATAAACCAAAACAAAGTAAGCCAAGCTTTAATCAGACAAGAGGAAAAACAAACCGTTGTACAAAAACTATCAGTGACAAAGAATTAGGATTGTTTTGGTTTTCTAGCATAGCCTTTCATTTAAAAGAGGATCTTTTTAATCAGTTCTGTTATTATCAGGTTTGTTCAAATTGATTTTAAACCCAAGCCTTGACATTAATCACAAACATCTAAGGTAATTACTTAAAGCCAATAATTGAATTAAGCACCTGTCTAGCAGCATTAGCAACAAGATCTAAAACAAAAGCGTGAAAGAAAAGTCAGTATATGAAATCAAGATCATCGTTAGGATGAAAATGCAGATATAAAGATTTAGTTCTTACTCTCATAATAAATACAAATGTAGATGAACTTCTTTTGACATAAGAAGAAAAGTAATGAACCATTAACTCAATTTCTGTTCCTTCCAATCTTGCTTTGATTAGAGAACCAAATTTGAATGATTTTTCAACATAACACCCATGCTGCAATTTCCCTGTAGCGCTATGTCTTTTTTACCATGTCAAGACACAGTGAAAAGGAGATGAAAAGCACTTCTACATTCTTATTTTCCTTCAGCTTTCTGAAAATGAAAGCACCCCAAAGGCCTTAATATATCCTCAGAACAATCTCATGACATGGACAGCAGTTTTATTGTATTTCTCACTGAGAATATTGAATGAGAGAGGTTAGGTATTTTGTCACCTCATCAAGTAAGCCTGCAGCGGAGATTCATCTTTCCTGGGTCCTACTTGAATGCTCTGCCTACAAAACTAATTCAGCCCTTACACTAAAAGCACAAGGTACATCAATACATTAAAAACCTTTACCTTTCTATGCCGTAAACTTTAGAAAGTGATTTTCAATATCACCACTTAGTTACTAATCATATCATTGACTCAAGGTGCTCAACTTGAAGAACTTTCACTCTAGTGGAACTAACTTCATTTCCTTATCCCAAAAATCAGATTATATTTCTGACATCAGATAGACCAAATGAGTTACATTTGCAAACAATAAGCAAAAACAGCTTCAGGCAAAGAATTACTGGTATGTGGAAAAAAGTCAATCAAATCAATTGACAGCTACACCTTTGCTCAGATACTCCACAGCTACAAAACTTTATTTTTACACTCCATGCACTTGGAGTACAAGACAAACTGTAGTGGAAACAAAACAGAAAAAGCCAGAGATGCTCAACATGTATTCTTTCCTTCCATCAGTGTGGACCACTAACTAATGCTCAGTTAGCATATATGCTCTTCTCAGTACCTCAGACTACCTTTAGTCTTCAACATCAAACCATCATACCAGCCTTAAATCACTTAACACAGGATTCACTTCCTTATAAACTCCTCTTGAGTATTTTATACTCTCAAATATTTCATATTCTATTATACTACTATTAAGAACTTTCAGGGAACCATGTGAGTTTTATGTTACCACTAATGATACCAGTTTGCCCCAGCAATTAACAGTTAGCATTCAAAAAGCCATAACATACCAGTTCCCTTGCTTCTTCAAGCTGCTTCTCAATATTTGCAACCATCTGCTTCTTCTCATCTGGAAAACAATTGTGAAGATATCAGTATAATTGTGGTCCTGCCATGAAAAATATACACTATTTCAAAATAAGCTTGCAAGTTAGAACTTACTCAAGGGACTCACTGTGTGACATAAACAAATACTACAATAGCCACGTTTGCAAATTTAAAAACAGAGAGAAAAAGAGAATGGAGAACGCTTGGAGTTTTCCGCTATTTTTTGTCCAGTGTTTGCTAGTTCTAAAAGTAGCTAACTTTGCTCCAGGTGTATGAGTTCTGCCTTAGCAGGTACATGCTGGGCGTGTACAAATTCATGTGAAAAAGCATATATTTGAGCCAAATGCATAAATATGGTTTAAAGACTTAATCTATTTATTAGAAACACATAAGTTGAAGAAAAACTAGCACCCCAATTACAGTGAGTTCAGGAACTGAAGATTAACGAGGTCTCTATTTCTCCCCTCCTCATGCTGAGCCAAAAACCCTGGTCCTTTTGCATCAATGGGATAAAAATGAAATGTCACGAGATTCACAAAAAAGACCACCTTACAGCAGCAGTAAAAACATAATTAAGTAATAAAAGTTGAAAATAAAAAAAAAAACTATAGTCTGTTATAAGTTATATCAAGCAATAACGCAGGATCAGTGGATGCCAAGGCAGTAATCAGTAACAGCAGTCTTGACATACAGCAACATGTCTTCACAGAATTGTGTCTTGACACATAAAGCAACATGTGCCCTTAAAAAAAGCCTTCCTTAAAAACAATAGAACTAGTCTTGAAAGGACTATTTTGCTACAGAGATTTTGACAGAGCAATCCCAGTGTAAGCAAGTTAAATTTCAGCTGAGTCTTCTCATTAGTGTTACAAACACACTGCATTACATTTGCATGGGCCAATTCATCTTCATCTCCACCAGAACTAGTCTCTATCATCTCTTTTAATTCTCCCATTTACCCAGTATAATACGCACTCACTGAGGGTAAAATCATGGTCTATCCTTCTTCAGTTACACTGTAGCACTGCCTGCAGGGAGGATCAGGTTCAGTATCACTTTTCCACCTAAAACACAGTGCAGAGATGTTTGCAAATAATGGGCATGGTATGGACTAGAAAAACTATCTTCTGAGGATTCACAATTCTGTGTGGTAGCTTCTCAAGAACAGAGCATATGCTCTGGGTTATATCCAAGGAGCTGCTATGGTATTGTGGAGTAAGTGGGCAACTCATTTCCAGTCCAAAATTGAGACTATTATCTGAAGTCCTTAACTAAGGGAGAATTCCTCTCAAGGAAGCTCAAGTTCTCAAGAAGAGCCAGTTGGAATGTTAGCAAAGGCTCCCAAGACAGGACTGGATAAACACGCAGCCCAGTGACAATGAGGTTTGCTATGAGCTCCATGTTGACTTTATCATACCCCATATGAGCAAATCAAGGTGTTTGTATGTTGTAGCATTAAGAACTAAACAGAATGCCTCAAACAAAATATTGTCAAACACTGATACCTCCTGAGTAATGAAAACTACACCAGTGACGGAAGTGAGAAGGAATCACTTTAATCCTTTTAAAAATTAAATGTTAGAGCTCATTCCCCCTTACCCTTGAAAGAAGCCCAGAATTTCATTAAGTTATCCACTCTACAAACCTGAAGCCATGGAAAAAGACCATCTTCCTTGGCAATCTTGAATTCACACTGCCATGTCTGGCAGATGCTACTATGGCAGAAGGTGAGGAAGATGTTCATTTCTGTGCAGCACTTTACATTCTCTTCTAACAATGTCTTTCATAAATTTCCCACCAGATTCTCATGGCAGCACTGAACTCAGTAAAATTAATAGCTAGACATTTATCTTCTGAACATAACTAAATCCAAAAGAGAATCTGCTTCCTTGTCCATACATTTCAAATCTCCCACTCAGCTTCCCAAAATACCAGTTCCTCCATTCACCTGAAAGCAGGCAAGATGCCATTGAACCAAGAAAAAAACAACATAAGAGACAAAATACATGACACCATTTTATTGAAGCTGACACAAAATTGCAAATATAGCAGCAGAAAATAAACGTAATATAGCAATTTCATTACATCATTGCGTTTTACTGGATTACAGTTTTTATATACATTAAACAACTTTATATTCCTAAATTTTGGGGGGGAGGGGAGGGAGTACTATTATTTTGAAGATATTCTGTGCTGTTCAAATTCCATGTATGCTTACATGAGCTACCTATCATTTCACTGAATACTCAGTTACCCTAATGCTAAGCTCATTGAAGCCCAGTACAGTCATTTATATTCACCAGATGATTTATTGTATATAAAAATACAAATTCCCATGCCAACTCAACTGCTATCAGTGCAATTTTAGTGTTAAGCTTCTGATTGGACAGTGGTGATGTCTTCCTTTGCTGGCACACAGTGTAACAAAGCCTTCATCAGTCACTGAACTCCAGAATTATAACAACATCCTGCTCTTTCTTCAGTCCTCCAAATGCATAATAATATCATCTGCATCTACTCTGTAGGTATTTAAGCAGCTCTTCCACCTAGGACTGCCAATACATCTAGGCCTGTTGCTGATACCTACAAAAGAAGCAGGAAATGCTATGGCTGGATTCATTCACATAGTTTCAGTCTTAATGCCATGCCTATGCTTAAGAAACAGCCGCTGTTTTTCCACAGTCAGAATGCCCACAGAAAGGGAGGGCACAACATCCACTAGAAGACGTGCTCAGAGACCGCATGAAGATGAGCTCAGAGTAAGGGAAGCTTGCTGTAGATCTAGCAGATCAGGACAAACAAGCTGTGATCCAATTAAAGATTGTTACTGGTGCATCACCCTGCTTTGTTATAGTACTTCTCAACCTGCTTATTTGATATACTTCACATAAAATTTCTACTTTATAAAATACTGAGGTGTTTTTTTTCTTTATATACATAACTTTTAATTCAGAAGCAGTAATATCCTCCAGAAAAAAATGAAAAGCAATGTTATACCAAAGATATCTAAATTTACAATGTCATTATTGTTCCTGTGCTGCCAGACAGAATGGTGTAAAGAAAACGCTGCACTTGGCTTGTATAACTTAACTGGTCACATAAGTATAAGTATAAAGAATGGGAATAAAAGTAAGGAATCTGAGTAAAGATTGCAAAGAATCCTGTATGTATACACAAGGTTGTACCGCTTTTGTAAATGAGACCAGCTTTTACTACATTTTCCTCTGTTCTTTCAGTTTTGCCCTTGCATTAGGCACTGTGACATAAAGGCAGATCTCTGATACAAACTTACAACGAAGGAAGTTTCATTGCTTGTGGAATTGCTTCTTTTTATTTATCAGTACATACTGAGGAAGAAACAATGTGACAAAGAACTTCAGTTTGCACATCACTTCCAGCCTTCACAGCTGAGGTGGTTTACGTGATACCTCTTTGCCAGAATGTACTGTCTAACGGTAAAGACAAATAGAAGAACACATGGATTTTTCTTTCTCTTTGAGCTTTAAGAGTGGACTCCAGAGGCAAAGCATAAAGAGCCAGACACAAAATGAAAACGGCAAACTGCATTGCAGGGATACAACAGAAAATTAATGGTAGAACTTTCTTGAGTTAAACCTGATGTACAGTGCTTTGACTGCTCAGTAGAAGATGCAGCTATCACGTATCTGCCCTCCAATCAAAAAACATCACCACACAGAGGCTACCAGGCTGGAAAAAGGCTAAATATCCCAATTTGTACTGAGAACATTTTCTTTCAGATCAAGCAATTAAAATTGATATAAATGTTTGGTCAAACCACAAGACAGATGTTTCTCGACAACACTGAGGAACATTAATAAAAGACATCAGTCAATGATCTTCATTCTCCAAAGACCTGCAGCAGCATCACAGAAAATCTACTTAAAAGCCACTTCTCAATTTAAAACATTTTCTGTAATTCTCCAGGTGGTGCTTGGCTCAACAGAAGATATTTCTTCCTCAGACATTCTACTGTCCCTGCTGCTTATTGTTCCTGCAGTGTCAGAGCGTCTTTGTTACATTTCTTGCAGAACTATTTATGCCTCTGTGACAAAAGGATTGTTTGTTGAACCATTATCCTTCTAGAATATATGACAGCATCAAGTCCTGTCAACACTGAACGCAGGAATATTAACAAAACAGTTAACCAGTATTTGTCCAACTGCACATGAAGCTTAAAGCAGGTCCGTCTCGGGAAGAAGGAAGAAATAATTCTGTCACTAGACTTCAGGAGATCTCTCTGTATTATTCAGGAGTAGCACAAGTCCTTACACTTCTCATCCTGCTTCTTCCTGCGTGGAGGAAGAAGACCATCAGCAATCTCTCTCAAATCATTGCTGCTGAAAAATGTCCCCTCACGAGCATCTCTCCTCACGTCCCCCTCCCACCTTGAATCATACTCCTCTTTCTGTGGCTCTCCAAGCCATCTCCACAAGAACTAACTGGAACTTCTGGTGATGAAGAAGTTTTGATCTTGCAAATATTCCTAGTAAGAAACAAGGGGAAAATGTGCATTTAAAATATTTCTACTTAATGTGTTCAGCATAGTCAGAGATGTTTTTTCACATACCCAGGTGGTAAAATGCCTCTACTAGCTAAGACTGCAATTTGGTTTAAAGTCATAAGTAAATATTTTGATGAAAAAGGACAGACATTCTGAAAACTAAGGCACTCTATCCTCAAATGTACAGTGCAAGAAGGAGCTATAAAGCAAGCCAGTCCAAGATACATGAGGCTAGCCTCAAATGCTAACACGAAAAAGCCAGCTCTTAAAATAATAAATTAGCTGTTGTATTATTTTGAGGCCATTCAGCTTAGTACCAAACTATTGATCCCACAGGGAAGATGCATTCCTTCTCCTCTGATAGGACAGTAAATTCTGAAGAAAAAAAAACAACCACAAACAAATCAACAACAAAAAATCCACCACATTTCTAATGGCCGCTTAAAGAATTATGAATTCAAAGCCTGTTGCTTCTAAGCTATGTCACCAGTGAAGACAATGCTCCTTATTAATTTGATATTTAAGCTCCAAAGCCTCCCTAGAGCATATTAGGCATCTGACTTTGAAGAGAGAATTATGGAAACCAACTACTGCTAAGAAAAAAATATTCTTCCAACTAAGAAAACGATACTGATTACTTCTATAATCTACAGAGTTAGGAAATTAAATCTATATTCCTCTTCAACAAGCTGTCTTTGAAGCACTACCAATTTTCAAAACAGAAGGCACTGTTGTATCTATGATGTCTTCCTGTACTCACAGCAGTCTCCTTACGCTTACTCAGCTTAAGCATGAATGGCTCTTTTTGAAGCAGGGGAAAAAGAAATGCTGCCTAGATTAGGTACACCACAATAGTGAAGAATTAACTGTGTCTCTTCAGTAGATAGCTGCAGAGGCTATTTGCATGTTACTTATTGGTTCCAGGTAACATAGTTACTTTAGTTCTAGATCTCAATCACAGGAATACGACCTCATAAGTACCTGCAGATTGTGAGTGAATTATGCCCCGATGTCTTTTTTTGTTTGCTAAGCCCTGCCTTTGACTGGTCACTGAAACGCCAATTTATCAGAAGACCTTCTAATTTCTTGTCACAGAATTAGATATAACTTCCCAGAACCAAAGTTCAAGAAGCAACCAAACAATGCTGTCAGACACACGGAATGATTTTTGCATGGCACTGTATGGAGTCAGGATTTGATGATCCTTGTGTATCCCTTCCAACTCAGGGTATTTTTTGATTCTATGATTCAAGAATCAAACAGATGTTTACTGAAACGTGGATATGGTTTAATAAGAATTGTTGTTGACAGGTGGATGGTTGGACTGGATGATGGTGTAGATCTTTTCCAACCTTGGTGATTCCATGATTCTATGTAAATCCCCATTCATTCACTTAAAATGCATTATGGGCCATTGACTTAGTAATGCGCTGAGATTATACGTTTTAGTCATCCACTTGACTCAAATTCTCTTTAGAGAATTTACTTCTTCACTTCACCACCCTAAAAACGTTACGCTTTGGTCCTTGAGTCACATAGCATCCCATTAGCACGTGGACACTGTGTTTGTATGACACCCAGTCCCACAGTCTGAGCATCCTAAAACTTGGGGAAAATTGAGCAGGAAACAGAGGCAGTGAACCGGATACAGAGGTTTCATTGAGGTGATCTACATGAGGAAGAAGAACCCAATTTCAGCTTCCCTCTGCCTCATTCAGGAGCACCACATCAGAGCAGCGATTCACATGCGTTAAATTCAGCTGCTGGGTTGGAATCTTATTTCTAGCCCTCTCCTTCACACTCACAGACATGCCAGCAGGGATACGTCATGCATACAGCCGTGAGTACAGCAGCGGGTGACAAACACCTTGAAGCACGTTCAGCACCGATTTCCTTCAATGCGAGTCAACACACCCTCAACTACCCTCACAGCAGGCAGAGAAAGCACTGATTCGGATTACACCGCGCATAAGCTCAGCCTATTTATGCACTTTTTCAGCCTAACCGTGACCAAGTGCCGGCCCGCTCGGACACGGTTCCACCATCGCCGGGCCCGCCCGTGCAGCCGGCATCTCCCGGCCCCACCGCTCACCTCCGAGCAGCTTGGGCACCCGGCCGATCCTGCCGGTGATGTCGGCCGTCAGCACGGCGAAGTCCTGCTCGTAGCTCTCGAAGTCGGACGACATGGCCTCACCGTGGGGTCGGCCCGGCGGGACGCCGCGATCCTCCGCTCCAAGCGAAGCCGCTTCCGCGTTCTGCTCCCCGCAAAGCCGTCCCCACCGCCGCGGGTTCCGGCGCTCCGCCCGCCCCTCAGCCGCCTGTTTCCCAGCGGGCCCCAATAGCGAGCGGACCGTCTCCGCCTCGCTGGGCTGCGCTGGGCTGAGCTGGGCGGGCGGCCCCGCTCCCCACCGCCTCTCGGGGCGGGGCCGAGGCCCGGCGGGCCCCAACGCCTCCCCTTCCCTTTCCCGTTCCTCCCGTCGGGACGGCGAGGTGCTGAGGGAGCCATGCACGGCGGCAAGGAGGCGTCGGGAGGGCGGCGGTAGCGACCATGGGCAGCCCCGGGGGGCTGCGGGAGGTGCGGCGGCTGTGCCACTGGGGGCCGCTGGTGGCTCTGTCCGTGGTGATCGTCTGCTCCGCCACCGCCATAGCAGACGCCGTGCTGTGGTACTGGCCCCTGGACACGGCCGGGGGGAGCGTCAACTTCATCATGCTTATCAACTGGACCGTCATGATTCTCTACAACTACTTCAACGCCATGTTTGTCGGCCCCGGGTACGTCCCGCTGGGGTGGACACCGGTAAGAGCGGCCTCGTGCCCGGGCTGGGTTGGGCTGGGCTCGGCGGGGCGGGGGTTGGGTTGTGGGGTCGCAAAGGGCTGGAGCAGGCTGCACAGGGAGGTTGTGGATGCCCCGTCCTTGGAGGTGTTCAAGACCAGGTTGGACAGGGCCCTGGGCAACCTGATCTAGTAAAGGTGTATGTTTGGTGGCCCTGCCAGGCAGGGGGGTTGGAACTACATGATCCTTGAGGTCCCTTCCAACCCGGGTCATTCTGTGATTCTGTGATTCTGTGGAGCAGCCATTCTATGTAGAAAGGCCGAGGGAGATGGGCTTGTTCGGCCTGGAGGAGAGAAGACTACGGGGAGACCTCAGCACAGCCTTGCAGTACTTGAGGGGAGCTTGTAAGCAGGAGAACTGACCTTTTGCATAAGCAGATAGGAATAGGGCATTGCTGCCCAGAGAGTTTGTGACTGCCCCATCTCTGGAAGCATTTAGGGCTAGGTTGGATGGGGCCCTGATCTGGTGGGAGCACCCAGCCCGTGGCAGGGGGTTGGAAGTCTTTTTTTGAGGACCTTCCAACCTCATTCTGTCTAACATAAAATGCAATGTTATAAGACAAGGTAGAAGTTTGCATTCCTTTTCCTTCAGAAACCTCTGGGAAGAGGAGTAGCCAGGGGCCAGAACAATGCAGATCCAGCAGATTCAGACAGCTGCCCAGAGCTGGAGCTCAGGGTCACGATGCACAAACCAGTAATCATCACTCTTCTACTTGAGTGTTTCTCAAAACAAAGTGCACTGTGGAGAGTATCCATGTGGGATACTGGAATACTCCACCTGGCCCACTATTACTGCTCACTGTCTACAAGTCCATCTCATCTTTCTGCACAGACACTTCTTTTCTGCTTCCATTTTTTCCTCAGATGATAATGGCCCCATAAATAGTTTATGTTCTCAGATTTTCACTGCGAAACCCTGCTTGCACAATTGATATTTCTCCAAATTGCTTATTTGTGTAAACAAGCAGCGCTTTCAACAGTGACGATTATGTTGATAGTGGGGAGAGTTCTTTTATTTTTTGTTTTGGCTTAGGAGGGTTGGGTTATGGAACACACCCTGCCAGAAGAAGGTGGATATGCACAAGGTCATACAAGCGCCAATATATGTGTTGTCAGCAGAATTATGTCTTCTGTGTAATGTGCCCATTCTTCTATTTAAAGGAGAAATCTCAGGATTGCATGTATCTCCAGTACTGTAAAGTGTGTCAGTCTTACAAGGCACCCCGTTCACACCACTGTCGAAAGTGTAACAGGTACAGTCTCTTTATAATTGGTTTCTGTCTGTATGAAAAGCGACTTCTCTGCTAGTGGTGAGCTGTTAAAATAAATTCATTCTGGTCTTGTACTGTATGTGTTTTAAAGATTTCAAATACTTCCAGTTTCCAGTTGCATGACTTCTTTGTGTGCTTCCTTTATTTTATTTAAAGAAAAATGAATAACCTGCCTTTAACATTTTCTTTTTAGCTGGAAATAATTTCTCTTGGGAACTTGGCAGGGTTAAAATATGTCAGTACTGTTTCAGAAGATGAGCCTGTGTAACTACCTAAAAATATTTCAGTCCTTTTTTTTAAGTTCTGAGTCCAAGCACCCTCATGTTCAGTGAGCAGGAAAGCCTATTCTGTAATCTTTCCAAATGGAAATTACTTGTTGATTTAAGTGGAAATTTTGGACTGTTTCTTACCATTCACTTGAGGGTTTGTTTTTTTCAGGAGCGGTATAAGTGAACTGGTAAGCCCTTGGGGTTGACATAAAAAGCCTCCGACTTTTTGTATGTTAGTCCTCCAACAGATCTGTTTTGAGCTAACGTTGTTAAGTTTTTATTATTAATAGCTGCTCTGGAATTTAGTGCATCTTGAAAAAATCTACTCCAGGCCGTAGATGCATTTATCTTTTTATTGGGTAGGTCCTCCTCTGAAGGGCTGCTAGAGAACATGGTAAGAAGGTATTGCAGTGCGCACATTTACTTGTTGCTATAAATACAGGATACCCAATCAGTGCTTTCAGGAAGTAGAGACTGAGAACAGAGCAGTGTTGCAATTTGCTGCATCATTCTTGAGTTTCAGAACAAGACTCCTTTCTCTGAGTAACAATCCTTATGTTGAGGGGATACCAGAAAATGTCAGCAGATTCCTGTAATCATCTTTACAAAAGCAAGTTCTAGTTTGTTTCACTAAAATATTAAAAGAAGAAACCACAGCACAGTCTACAGTTCGTTTTGCTGATTTGTTTTAAGAAGTTACTGCCCCTCAGCTCTGGCCAAAATAACTTTGTGTGTATTTCTAGACTGCAGGAGTGCAATGAGGCAGTTAATGTAAATCACAGCTGGAAGTCTTGTATGAATTGGCAGTTTTCAGTCCATGAATTGATTAAATTGTGGTGGCACTTGTGAATGGGGTGAGGCTTCTAGCCCAGATTAAGGAACTTCTTCAGAAACATTTGAGCTGATGATTATGGTCATGTTGAGCCTACACTAAGAAAAGGTGTTAATTCTTTAGAAGGTAGAAACTGAGCTTCCTATTGGGAATGTACAAGCTTAAAAGATAAATGAGGTTAATAGTCATAAAACAACTACTTCTTTTCGGAGAAGCTGGATATTTGTGTAATTCATGTATGTGTTTATCACATGCCTTAGGTCTGCAAAATTGCTATTAGTAAGTGTTGTGAGGTTAGTATGTAGCAGTTAATGAAGTCTTCAGAGGGCCTTTACAAAAAGGTGAAAGACATTTAGCGTCTCATAATATGCCTCTGTTGGTGTATGGTTGTGTGTTCTTTATCCAGGAGGCCCAAAGGAGATTTGATATTTTATTTGTCTCTTTGGTGTGCTTGTTTTTTAAGGAGCTGGCAGTAATATTAATGGTTAATTATTACATTTGTACCTCTTAAACTTCCCATGACTCTGCATGTTGGCTCTGAAATATGGAGTTATTAACAACTAGTGAGTTTGAATAAAGAGAAGGAGGGACAACTGGTGAGAGTAGGGACCTTCTAGTACATTCTGTTTTGCTTTCTTTTTTTCTACATCATGAAGTACTATTTTGGGTAACAAAGGAAAAAACAAACCCAAAACAATACTGTATTCATTTGTTAGAAATGGGTGGGATTGAGTGAAGATTAAGGTGTAGCAAGTTAGCTGTCCTTCCCTTTGATTTTTTTTTAAACACCATTTACGTCCTCTATATTAATCGCCATTTATTATTTACAGATGTGTCATGAAGATGGATCACCATTGTCCTTGGATCAACAACTGCTGTGGTTACCAGAATCATGCATCTTTCACTTTGTTCCTCCTTTTAGCACCACTAGGATGCATTCACGCATCTTTCATATTTGTAATGACTATGTACACTCAGCTTTACAACAGAGTAAGAAAACATAGTTAAGTGCTTAAAATGTTCTTGAAGTTGGATGGGTTATTTCTTCCTGGGAGTACTGATTATGAATAGCACATATCATACGTGTTAAACTTTACCACAAGTTAAATGCTGTTCCTCTTCTTCTGCTTTCCACTCTTTAGAATTGTATCATTTTCTTCAAGGATAACATAATATATGATATGTTGGGAGCCACAAATAAATTACGTTTAATTTATTTTAAAAGTAGAAAAATTAACCAAGCTAACAATAAGGAAAGCTTTATATGGAACACATTCCTCGTTCCAGATCTATGGTTAGGATTTCGAGTTTCCATTTTTAACCTTTGTGATTGCATTGAAAAGCTTGAAAACATTAACTCAGTCTAACAGATAACAGCTCTGTGTTGTACTTGCAGAGCAATAACAGTGAGATCTGCTACTTGCAGAAGCTTTCAGAGGGAAACCTGTAACGTTTCTCTTGAAAGTGGTTACTGTGCTGTGCACATTTTCTCTCAGAACCTGTTGAATGTGATTTGTAGTGTACCCAGAGTCTGGATTTTTGCTGCAGATATTAGGCCTAGTTTGTTGTGGAATTTGCAATATAGCCATTTTGATTTAGTTTTCTATTCAACAAAGAACAAAGAGGAAAACTCAGAACAAGAAAAAACATTTGAATATGTGTGTATATATATATGCATATGTGTATATATATTATATATATAAAAATATACAATATAAAACTTTATATAAATCATAATTTTATAAAAATAGATATGTGCATTATATATAAATATATAAAAGTAGATACACACAAAATTGTATGTATTCCACTTGCATCATAAGCCTATCAGGTTGAGCGCACACCTTCAGATTCAGATTACTTATAGGTAACTAGTTTTGTTTCAGCAGTTATTATGTTTCAGGCCTGAACAAGAATGCTTTCCCTTCGCAGATATCTTTTGGGTGGAGTTCTGTAAAAATTGACATGAGTGCAGCCAAAAGAGACCCTCGAACCATTATTCCCTTTGGACTGTCTGCATTTGCTGCATCTTTATTTGCCTTAGGACTGGCGTTAGGAACAACAATTGCCGTTGGTATGCTCTTTATTATTCAGGTAAGCTTATGGCTTCTGTTACAAACAAGTTAAAAGATGTGACTTTCACCTCTTTTGCTACTGGTATTGATTGCAGGGCAGAAACAGAATTCAGAATTGCAGTAGGAGGAGCTCTTGTTTAGAGCTTATGTAGCTGTTACTTCTCAGGAATATTTTAGTTGCTTTTTCCTCCTCTGTACTTTGTAGCAAAAATCTAATAAAAGATGAGATGCACTGTGTAAATCATGTTCTGGAAAAGGCAAAATACCCAATACTTGGTATTTTTTGGGAGTCTTGTCCCTGCCTGTGAAAACAGGATTAAGTATGCCTGATACATTACTTGAAAAGTCTGAGATCTTTGGAATGAAAAAATACACGATTGTAGCATAAACCGAGATATTACATGGTATCTCTCCAAGTGTGTAATTCTGGAGGATAGCATTACCGTGCGTCTATGCTGAATATTATTTTTGAATATTTCACATTTTAGTTAAGCTTAGAAGCAATTGTTCAGTTGTTCAAAGTTGAATCCAGCTTGTTAAATGAAGTTTAACGAGCCTAGATTGTTTTGAAGTTTAACTTTGCCTAGCTAATACGTTTCTGCAGAAAATGAATGCTATTGACATCTAACCCTTTTATTTAATTTAGATGAAAGTCATTTTGACAAACAAAACTTCAATCGAGTCCTGGATTGAAGAAAAGGTAGGCTTTTATTACAGTAGCCTTGTACCATGTTGTTAACAAAGTTTATTCTCTGTATCTGTTACTTTCTTGTTTCACCTGTCCAGATTTGAACCAAAGGTGTCACTGCAGCAGTCATTTAATATGAGGAATTCAGAGTAACCCTAGGAAAATTCTTCACTACCACCAAGTTACAAAGAAGCATTTTGTTATTATCTTTTCCCCTTGTTCTGTGTCAGATTGTCAGTACAATCGTGAGCATATATGAGTACCTAGACATTGTAATTCTCTTTGCACAGTGTCTAGCTTAGCTGGATCATACCTATAGACCTTTGAGTAACTGGACAGTGAAACTCTGTTACAACATATATATAATTAAATGTGGAATAATCTGTAGATGTTTTTGTCAAATTTCGACTAGTAATATGTCCTTCCTGAAGACTCAACACAGTCTGCAATGTGTATATTTTTAATAAGCAGTACTACTGCAACATAGAACAAATTCTTCCATTGCTCCACTAGATGTCACTATTACTGAAAGAATGAAGCATTCACTAATACGGAAAATGTAATATTGAAAGCATGCTTTTATACTGAGGTCTTTGAGGTGAGCTAAATTTGAATTGTATTGAATTATGTTTGCAATTGTTAAGCAGAAAATCCTGAGTTGTGGAATTCTTTGTGTTTAACTGAGAACTAGTGAGGCATAAACCTTTGAAAAGGGGGTAAAATAAAATTAAGGCTTGGAATGAATTGATGGGAAGTATAGTCAACTGACTGTTGTTAAACAGAGTCAATCAGGAAAACAAACAAAACCACAAACACTTCTAAATGCTACAGTTGTCTCATCTAGTTGTAAGCAGTTTTAAAAGTTTTGGTTAGTGTGTGGGAATTTACTAATCTAGTCCCAAAATGGTCATCTTTGGGGCTCATAGATCCACACAGGGCCTCTGGCCTGGCCTTAATATGTGCTGTTCATCTACAGTTCGTAAGATGTGTTTTAAGTGCTGTATTTCTTTATTTCCAGGCCAAAGACAGAATCCAGTACTACCAAACAGATGAAACCTTTATTTTTCCATATGATATGGGAAGTAAATGGAAGAACTTCAAACAAGTGTTTACGTGGTCTGGGATTCCTGAGGGAGATGGTCTGGACTGGCCAGTGAGAGAAGGCTGTCATCGATACAGTTTGACGGTAATTGATCTTTAGTGTTATCTCAGGTTAATCTTACTCACTGTCCCCTGTCTTCCTCTGCAATAATGTACCAGATTTTAAAGTAACTAGAATAGCCTAAGAAGTAGGAGTTCTGTCAGAATAATCTCTCATTTTTGATAGCCTAACATGCATTTGTGAGTGCTTTTAAATGCTAAATACATTTCTGTGAGTTTGTTTAATGCTTTTAGTATTTCGTTTTGTGCTGAATGCACACAAGTCCTCTCTAACTAAACACTGCCTAAATTCTTATTTGTAATCATTTATAGATAGAGCAACTGAAACAGAAAGCAGACAAGCGAGTAAGAAGTGTAAGTATTTGTGATGTTTGTGATCTGACATCGCTTAGAAATTTCCTTATAAATAAATGTAAGTAATCACTGATACTGTTTGTTTTCATTATTTTTAAACCTAGCAATTAACAAGGGCTTTGTGTTTCCACACAAAGTGTTCTGTAACCTCTGCTTAATTAAACTTAAAATTTAGCTTTCTTTGCATTTGCTCTTTAGTTTCCTAATAGTAAAGATGACTCTATGCTTAGTTGTTAAGTAGTTCATCTGGAATTTTGAGTCTCTTTCACAGCAGGGGTCATTTATGTTCAAATCTAATGGGATACTTTGAGTGATTTTTGGTACAAAACAGTCAGCAAGGCCATAACTCCCCACAACATAATATATTACCATGTTCTGTTCAAATTTGTAGGTGCGGTATCGAGCCATAGAAGATTACAGTGGTGTCTGCTGCCCTGTGACTAAAGGTGTTAAAACATTCTTCACAACACCATGTACTGAAGAACCTAGAATTGCACTGAGTAAAGGGGATTTGATTTTAGCTACAAGAGGCTTAAAGTTAGTGGCTCCACACTTTTATGTTTTCTTAAAACCAATATTGAGATGTGTTCTGGCAACTAATTACCTGTTACACTTTATTCCCTAGACACTGGATGTATGGTGAGAAGATTCTTAACTCAGCTGGTGATGGTATGAAACAGTTATTTTCATTTGTTTTTTCTGTTAAAAAGTTGCAAATCAACTTTGTGGCTGTGTAGCTTCTGGATAGAAACATGAGTATCATGTCTTCAGTTCTCAAAATGTAGAACAACTTACTTTATTGGCAATATCCCCCCTTCTCTTTAAAGCCATATCCACAGTCTTTACTGTTAACATTTGGTAGACCTGATAGCTTTGATAAGTGCTAAACATTAAGTGAATCTTTCAGAAATACTGATATTTGAATATTGATTCTTAAACGTGTTTAGAATTCTTATGTAAATCCCCCTGTAAATATGAGAGTTACTCTTAATCTTTGTATGCCTTAAAAATGAGATGTTAGGTTTGGGATCAATTCCAAGGACACTGACATGCCTTTACGTTGCTAGGTAGCCACAGCTGTCAAAGACAGTAAAGATTCTCGGTGGACTGTGTAGAGACAGTATCACGGTAAACTGAACTGGTAATTTTCACATTTCTCCTGCAAAAAAAGAAAAAAAAAGGTCTTAGCAAAAACTGTACCTGACAGACTTCCCATCAAGAGTGCATTGCTTTCCATTATCTTTTCCAAACAACTGTGAATGCATTGCATGTATGTCCCTTGTTGGCAAAAGAGAGGCACCCAGCAGTCACTATATTGAAACCATCGATGCTTCTCATGGGAAGCTGGATACATCCATGAGCTGGAAGTGCTTTCAAACACCAAATATAAACAAGTCAATGTAGTGAGGATGATAGTAGTTTGTAATGTGAAGGTTAGGAAGAGATATCTGTACTAAATATAGTCAATTATTTTTTTAACTTTGCATGTGAAATGAAGTCTGGATGAAAGACTTTGTACATTCTGAAAGCCTGAGTTAGAACTCAAAGTAACATTAGCACTTCAGAGAACTGGACTTTAAAAATATCATGAGATTTGTTAACACTGTATAGCAAAATGCTATAAATAGGCAGGAATAACTAACTTCATAAAGAAAGGTAGAGAAAATAATGATTAAGTAGCAGTACTTTTAAGGGGAAAAGTAGACAATCATAATCTTAGAATGAGTCAACATTTGCAAAAAGCAAAAGCATCTTGCTTCACAAATGCATGAAGTAATCCCTCCATCCTACTTAATGTTTTCAGAAGTTTGGCTGAAGTACTATCACAAGCAAACATCTTGCTGCATCTCCAGAAAAGGGAAGATCAGCTGTAGAGTAGGTTGAGTGGGAAACAATATTTGGAGCGCTAGAAAATTAGACCTATGTGGAAAAGATGAAAGAGTTTGAGTTTCTTAACTGTTGAGGAAAAAGAGGTGGCAGAAAGCCAGGGTATGTACAAATAGACATCAGTTGCATTAAGGTTTATTGTAGAGCAGGTTATTAGCTGCTTCCTGAGTTTCTCAGGAGTAGAAGAGGAACTGTAGAAGATTCACATTGGGTATGAGAAAAAATTGTCTAATAGCAAGAAAAGTAGAGTACTGGGAAATATTGGAGATGTATGAAAACAGGTTAGGCAGTAGGAGAGACTCCATGCATCCTTGGCCAAATAAGTTAGGGATGACATTTATATGCTGCCTTGGAGCATACAATAAATGAAGTAATTTCTTGGTGTGTCTCTCAGTCTTGTGTTTATCTTAAATAGCAGGTTGTATTTTGTTCTAAGTTAATGCAACTTTTCATATCTTAAGGTGGAATAAGAGAACGAGGCTGGTTCCCCAGGAAATGTGTGGAAAAATGCCAATATGACTCTGAAACGGATCAACCAGTGGACGGAGAGAAGAAAAGCAGATAGCCTTCTCATTTTTTTTAATAAGAAATGGAGTTTTTTACTTCGGACCATAATCCTTTACTTGAAATTTTCTGTATATTACTTTAGACTTATGCAATGACTGTGTTGGAGCAAGATTTTCTTTTCCTCACAGTTGAAAGGGTTGGATATGCCTGTGCCATGTTTTGCATTCTTTTCTGACAACCAATAACTGAAGAAGCCATTCAGTGGATTGCCTTCAAGATGGATCTTTCTCATCCCAAGTCAGGTTTCTTTTCTTTCTGCTGTTTAAACTGCACTCTGAGGAACCACCTTTTAGTTTTTTTCCACAGCTGCATCTGTTGTGATGCGTGACACATATCTCTTGTATTTTACTTTCTTTGAAGTTGCCCCCTGAAAAATACAAAATAAATCTCTCATTCAAATTCCAGATAAGATTTGTTACCCGTGACTTTTAATGATGTGAATTATCCACCTCAAATAAATAATATGTTCATATTTATTTGTGGACTTAATTGTTCTTAGAGCTTATAATAACTTGTTTATATGGGAAGGTGTACTGATTGAGAAGCTAGTATTTCACAAGCTGTTTTCTAAATGGGAAAGACTACAGCTCTTGCTATAGAAAGTAATCTCTACTCTCTGAAATAGGAGCTTGTATCCAAGGGACTGGAGTTGCTGATCCATCGTAGACTGAAAAGAAGCGCTAGTTCCAAGACAGAGAAGTTCTGCAAGTCTGATCACTACGTGATGAATACCTTTGCTAATACATTTTTATGTAGTTTCTGGTATGGATTAAAGTGCAGCACATGGCTTAGACTGGCTCCATATCAGAAGATGGGAGTTTTTGTAAATGATTGTTCTAAACTAACACCTGGCTTATCTCCACCTGCATAAGCTGTCTTAAGCAGATAAGTATTTCTTAGACAATATTAAGTGCATACAAAAATAACTACATAACAGACAAGCCAGAACTAGTACTCCATGCTGCTGCTGAGGCTGTTTACCTCTAGCTCTAGCCAGGCTTTTTTGTTGTTGGTTGTTTTTTTAACTTCCCAACTTCTGTGCATTATTGCTTGTGGTGAGCCATAACCGTAAGCTGCTTCTGAGCTGTGATAATGGGGAACTAGCGTTCAGTTCCAGTATTCTGCTAACAGGTTGCCTTTCCCTCTTGAAATCATGGTACTTCCATTTCCCAGAAGAGTTGTTCTTTAGTGGTATAGGAATATGTTACACTTCTAGTTTCCCTGTTAGCAGGAGTTGAGAGAAAAATACAGCAAAAAGGTAAATTCTGTGCTATTTGGGAACGTGAGCAGAAATTATTATAAAGGCCTGTAAAATGCATGGTATACGGTCTTAGTCTTAACTGGAGTGTTTTCTGATCTGCATCTCTGCAGTCTAGAGCTTTAGAAGGATGACAAGAATAAGCTTGTCTTCCAGATGAGGAGCTGTTGATCTTGACTGTGCAATGACAAAATAGCTATCTGTATTGACAGCAATTAGTAGCATAATAGGAACAATTGGGCAGCACTAATGATCACAGTTGAATGTTAGCTATTGGGAATGAATGTCATTTTGTGCTTGAAGACCATCAGAACAGAATTGGAGCAGAATTTTGCACACCAAGATTGCTCCACATGAACCACAGCGTGTCCAGGAGATTTGCTCCAGAATGAGTTGATGGTTGGACTTAATGATCTTGGAAGTAATATTCCAATCTTAACGATTCTATATTCTAATCTAAACAGTCTAAAATGGACTGTAAAGTACATGTTTTTGTTTTGTAATGCTTTCACTTTTTTCATTATAGCTGTAATTTCTCTTCAAAAAGGGAAAGGTAGGATTGAAGAGCTCTCTTGAAGCTGAAGGAAGCACTGATTCATGTCTGAACAGTGCTAGTTGAAGGGCCACAGCAGTGTACTGGGCTTCAGCCTCCAAACTGACTTTGGTGGGGAAGTTTCATTTGATAAGATGCTGCAGCATCACAGCATTCAGACTCAAGTTAATACAGATCTCATTTGCAATAGATTTAATGCCCCCAGCTGAGTTGCTCATCAGAGCCCACATCCATTAAGTTTATATTTCTTCTCTCTGGTTCGTCTTCCATTCTCACCAAAACAACACCAGCCAAAAGATTAAGGCAGCAGCAGTTTCTAAGTCATTTTGCTCTAAGGAAACACATGCAGCACAGTTTGTTACATGTGTTTTCCAGATAGTGGGTCTTTATACTCTGAAGTTAAGAATTACGCTGAATGTACGACAGAACGGTTATGTGAAAACATCAAGATCTTTGGCCATAGACTAGAAGCTGAACTGAGCTTACACTCTGAAACAAGAGCGAGTTATTAATTAAAACTTCAGATGCTTCACAGCAAGGACTGGTTATTTCCTGACCAAGAAGTCTACTGGTTGCTTTCAGTGTCAAATATCTAACCAAAAGCATCTTAAATACCGAGAGGAATGGGCACTAGCTGTAATAACCTGTCAGCTACAGCACAATGGTCAAAGGAAGCTGTCCATGACCAGACAGCAATAAGGCTGCAGATAAAAGTCTGTTTACCACAAAAAAAACCCTCAAATTATTCACACAGGCTTTGATTTGAGTTTACAGTTGCAGTTTATCGCATTTTATAACCTTCAGAAGTTAAAGAGTTTGAGTTACTAGGCTTGTAAGTTTGTACGTGTACTGGCTTTATAACTGCCATTGCATTTGAGAACATCTGCTAAACAAACAAAAATCTGAACCAGTGCCTCCTGAAGCATGAATCATGTTTGGTTTAGACACGTATTTCATTAACCATTTTATGCCAGACTAATCACACTCATTAAAAACGACCTACAGAGGTGCAGTCCCAGGCTAGGAGCAGGAAGTTCACTTTGTTACTGCTGAGCAGATGTTAAGCTCCGATTCATTTTGTCCCAGCTCAAGTTGAGATCCGCGCATTAAAAAAGTTTTACTACCCTGAGGGAAAGCTGAAGTGTTTTCTTCCTGCACTTTCTTTGTGAACCACCTCCCCCCACCCGCATCACAACTGCATGAAAGTGTTCAGTCTGATTGCAGATTAAGCCACAGACGTTCAGAATGGAGGTTATAGTTGGAGCAAGAAAACAGCTGCCTTGTAAAGGCTGAGGCTCTTCGGTGTGTGTGCGCTTCATTCACAGCCCAAGGAAATGGAAGTTCTGGCTTTGCCTGGAGATTTGATGCTCAGTCCTGCAAAACTTGACATTGCCAGTCACCACCAGTTATACTGCAGCAATCTTCATCTGAAAGTCATTTTTCACACGATGCCAGAAACTATATATTAAGTTCTCCTTGCTCCCTTTCACTCATGCTTGTGTTCTCCAGAGGTCGCATAGTGTTACAGATTTGTTTAGATACTCCATGAAGTTTAATTTAAATTAGTCACTTATTCCTGCATGCTTGAATAGAGGGCTTCAATCTGCTTCTGGAAGACTTTAACAAGCTCTGCTCTCTTTGCCTTCAGAGTTGGTGTTAAGAGTCCATTTTCTACAGAGAACAGCTCTGTGTGGATGTACAGGTCTTTAACCTATTAAAAGAACACAATTTCACAAGTGATGCTTACTTAGAGCATAAGCAACAGCTCTTCCCAGCCTTCTCAAGCTTAGCACAATTCAGTCTCAAGAGCTCTAGTGACTAAACTGCTTCTCTGATGCAGGAATTAAGCTCCTGACTGAGAGTCAGCCTGTGGGAAACCTGCATTTCATTCCATAGCAATTTCATCTGCTGCCCCATGCATCCATCTGCTTCTTGGTCAAGAGACAGGTGACCAGCCAGTGCTTCCATGCCCACTGCATTCAATTGTCCTGAAGAGCTTTCTCAGGTCCCATTCCAACAAGAATACAGACTTCCCAGACATTGTATTAGCAATACAGGTACTTGTAACAAGCAGGATTTGAAAGTACTCACTTGTTCAAAGGACTTAAGGCCAGCTGCTTTCCCCAGTTTAAGTAGATCTTCTAAAATAGCTTTCTTCACTGCCTGGAACAGACAGGAGCCATGTGGGTAAAGCTGCTATTTGGTAATTGGCTCAGGACCACAACCATTGCCCACTCAGGTTGGCAAGCATACTAAGTTTCACACATTAAGACCATGCCAAGGACGTGGCAACCTTCTCACTGAAAAATAAGGAGTTACACTTCCAGGAACACCTATATTAGTTCCATCTTCTACTTCAAGGATGTTTGCATGTTTCACACAGCATTAAGCCAATTTAATTTATAAAAGGGTTGGTAAAAAAACGAAGCCAAGGCACTGCATGATTGGATTTCAGAACAACAACAACAAATCTACCTATAACCCACTGAAAAGGTGAGGCCACTCACTGGATTTTTGCAGAGATCTTCAAAGGAACCTTTTACTCCCAATTTTGCTGCAAATTCTGGAAGTGTCTCAGCATCAGGAACCACTATGCCTATTAGACAAGACTGAAAACAAATAGAAGACAGACAGACATCTGCAGTTATTTGGATTGTCTATGTGAGAACTTGCCAGTTAACAATATCTCTATACTAAAATAGATCTACATCCCCATATGTTTCCAGAATTTGAAAGGTAGCTAAAGGGCCTTCATCTGTACTCTGTCAGCAGTAGTCAAAGTGCTCGTGCAGTTTGTTATGCCCTAATCACTCCAGCAAATATTACTCACTGGTAAATGAGTAGAGCAACTGCACAGAGTGCACATGAGGTATTAATCCCATCCAAGTATGTAATTAACCTTTAACCAATTTGCAACTTGATACCAAGATTTTGTGTAAAAAAGGGGAGGTTATAGATAGAATACTTCTATTAGCATCGTGCTGTCAGAGCATATCTTCTTCAAACACTCTGATATACATTAAAGTTTGTGTCCTGATCTTCCAGAACTCACTGTAGGAGGAATCTTACAGGGTGCTCACTCTTACTATTACTTACCCGCAGGCTTTCCCCATGTACAAAGACTTGGGCTACAGCAACACTTCTGATATAGACATTTTCTATCTTCTCTGGAGCTATGTATTCTCCTTGTGCAAGTTTAAATATGTTTTTCTTCCTGTCAATGATCTTCAGCGTTCCATTCTAGAAGTTAAAGGTGGAGGCCATCAGTTTCAAGTCCCTGTCTTGCTTATCTATGCAGCAGAAGATAATGAGTTAGTAGTAAGAAGGGCACATGCTAGCCTGGCACTTATTTTGGCTCTCTACAGAATATAAGACACCGTCTGATTTCTCCACTTAGCTCAGGACATGATTAGACAGTTCCTTGTTCTTCTCTGGCAAAAAAAAAAAAAAAAAAAAAGAAAGATACTTTGCTCTTTATTCTACAAGTGACATATTCTTATGCAGGCACCATGCAAGATCTTGCAACCTGATTGATCTTTGGAGCTTTGCCTGGAGTTAACATGGTGGATATTCAACAAGGGAACTTGTAAGGCTTTTATTCTGGAATTTATTGTCCAACTTTGCAGAGTACTGTAAACTAATAAGGAATACACATCCAAGGGATGGTTTATATTAAGCAGTTACTCACTGGCATCCATTTCCCTACATCTCCTGTGTGAAGCCACCCATCTTTGTCAATTGCTTCAGCTGTCTTCTCTGGGTCTTTCAGATAACCCTTGAATACATTTGGTCCTTTTATACAGACCTACAACAAGCACAGGACACTGTTAGTCACCAAATCTTATGTTTCAGTATTTTCTGATGCACACAGGAGACAGTACCTACCTCGCCTTCATTGTTTGAAGAGAAGTAGTTCATTTCTTCCACGTCTTCTAGTTTTATGATATTACAAACCAGTGGGGGTCCAACATGGCCTAATATTAAAGCAAACAAACAAAACCCAACAAGGATAGTTACAGTTTGTGGATTTATATATTCTGGAGTTGGATCTATATGATACAAAACTTGAAAAATTAGTTCTTTAGATGATTTGGGAGAACTTGGGAATCCCCAACAAATGAAAGGCTTCAGTGATAATAGATACTTAGTGGATCTATTCACTACTTTAGTAAGAACCAGTACTGTTTGATGGGGTCTGATACCAAAAGTTCAACAACATTGCTATTTTCAGACTTCAGGAAAGTTAGCAGCTGAGCCCTCAATGCTCAGAGCCACTTATTGTCTGATCAGTCATACCAACCATGTGCGATGCTTGCTTTCACAGAATTCCTACTAAGCATATGAGTGACTGTTGTTACCAAGAATCACTTTTAAGTTTAGCATCCAGAATTCATTTGTTATTGAACTTAAATGTTTCAGTGCCACTTTCTATTGGCAGTTGTGCAAGAGTTAACAAGTCTAGAATACCATACCTGTAGTCCAGTCTCCAGGCATTGAGAAAGTGCATCCAGCCGAACATTCAGTCTGGCCATAAGCTTCAAAGACCTGTGTGAGCAAGCATAAACATCCTTTGAACACCCAGCTTTCAATATGAATGAGCTCAGTTTAAACTGTTTAAACTATACCTTGCACAGGTCTCCACCTAAAGAAGACAGACAGTGTCATTGTATTTCAGACTTCCTGGCCTTATTGGTGTGACTAGATGTTCTCCAAGATCAGCTATCCAAATCTTGCTCTGAACTCCTCATCCTCAGCACTCTTTTCCAAAATGTGCCATAGTGGGAGCTTGTTCACTGTCAGGATAAGCCACAGACCTCAGAGGCAAGTGCCTGACTTGCTGAAGATGTTCCATGTTGCTATTTCTGCTGCCCTGTTCCTCTTCCTGAAGCCTAGAGGATGTTTTTGCAGTACTGTGGTTTGATATCAATTAGCCCTGCAGAGTTTTCTTCTACTGCAGGTAACCCTAATCAAGAAGCCGTTAAATACTGGAGACCCTGACAGGCAGAAACTGAGCTGTGTCATTCATTATGTGCAAGCGACCATCACAGAGGTTTTCAAGGAAAAAAACTCAGCTTACCTGACAGCCCAATGCTGATCTGAGAAATTTCAGGACAGAGGGAGATATGGGGGCTGCACCTGTTACCATTATACGCACTCTTCCGCCCATGGTTTCCTACAAGTGAATTAGAAGCCATCAGATCAAACTCACACTATTATATTGCTCAGGTTACTTACACTTGGAAGTGCTTACCTGAACTTTTTTGAAGACTAGCTTATCCAGAAAGCTGTCATTTCGAACTATGCCCTGTTTCACTTCAATCATCTTCATAGTTACAGCAAAATTTAACAGGAATTTTTTCACTGGTGTGTTTGCACCACTTTGTATCTGGAGGAAAAAAACATATCAGGTCTATACTCACAGCAATACCTCAAGTTCTAGCTTCATTAGGAGGCACAGTGCATCACTTTGTTGCTCTAAGATTTGTCTTCATTATTGCCACGCTGTAGGAGGTACACCAAGGGGCAATGCTAATTTGTATTGGTGCTGTCAAACTTGAGCAACAACAAGGAATAGTGATCCTTCTAGAGTACCTTTTGTTTGTTTCTTTCATTCTGAAAGTAAACATAATCTCTGTCTCTGAACAGCAGCGGTTCTATCTCAGTCACAACTGTTCTTGTACTTCAGGGATCTTTAAAGGGTTCCTTTTCCTAAGGAATAATTAACCTAGTGGCGGTGTTTTGATGCGTTTAACTTGAATTTAAACATGTATACTAGCTTCGATACATGAACATTAAGATAATGTAGCTAAAAGTAGCTCACTTACCTTGTCATATATTCTATTGAGCAGTCTTGGTACAACTGGAAATATTGTTGGCTTCAAGGTTTTCATGTCATCTGTTAACAATTTGATGTCTCCTTGGAAGAAGCCCACTTTTGCTCCAGAGCTGTACATCACAGTCTGAAAATTGACCAGAAGTTAGCAAAGGATAATTCACAGCTTTGTCCACCACAATAATTTTCTATGGAAAGCTGTGTGATTTCCAGTGCCCAGTAGTAGTACAGGTCTTGAAGAAATAGAGAAAGCTATCATTGCTTTTACTGTAATTTGATTTATAGATGCTGAAAAGCATTAATCAAGTACTGGCAAGCAACTTCAATTTATAATCCGTGACCATAATAGAACAAAATTTCACATTATAGTTGAATACAAGCTCATACACATTTGTTAACAGCTGTTCTATTTTGATATATTCAAAATGTAAATACAAGGCAACAAAAGAATATGACAAAGAATATGACAAGACTCATTTTTAACTACTGGGTTGTGAATGGAGATTAAGAGACTGTCCTGGAGACCTCTACATATCATAGCGACTTAGGTATAACTTCTAGCAAGTGTTACTTTCAACAAGTTTATACATCCTACAAAGTCTTAGTAGCATGTACATAGTCTATTTACCTGTACAACTCTCTCAAACATGTGAGCCAATGGAAGATAAGATATGCTGACATCTGAAGTTGTGCACTCAATTGTGTCCTACAGGTGAAAGAAACAGAAGCACATCAACACTCTGTATGCCTGCTTGAGAAGAAAGTGAATAAAATTAGGGCCACTTTGAATACTTTGAAATAGATGCTTTTAAAAGACTGAAGCAACTCGAGCTTATCCATCATCTCTTCAAAATCTGCAGCTGTAACTATGTGAAATTTGGGACAGGATACTAAATCAGGTTTAATTTAGTGTTTCAGCAAACTGAAAATATGGTAGTTTAGTACTCCAGGTGTATAGGTCTGGCTCAGTAACTCCGCAAAAGTTACTCAAGGTCAAAGCAACTTGTTTGCAGTACCATTTTGCCTTGGAAACATGGGCACTTAAGAAAGCATGACTAGTTAGCAGAAAATGCCCATAGTAAAGCCATTTTTGTAATAGTCACATAACCTGGAGATAACTGTTAGCAAGAGCTTACCTCTATGGTTCTAAGGAAGGCAGCAGCATTTGCAACAACATTTTCATGCGTCAGCATGGCACCTTTAGGGTTACCTTTGGAGAAATCAAAGTCAGCTGTGGGTCTGACTGCTTGCAGTCAATTGCCTATAACTTGCTTGGCTCAGTCATTTCAAGCTATTTTTTTATTAGGCTTAGTCACAGCATACACTGTTGTAGGAAATCACAAATATGCCTCATCCTGAGTGCTTTCAACTGTAGATATTACATAAAAGGAATGTCTACTGTAACACCAGACTGTGTTACAGTTAACACTTAGGCACAACACCAGAAACACTGTAACGTGTTTCTATGACCCTTGTGGATCAGAATACACGCACAATTAAACAACCAGACCCTCTTTATTTAATGTTTAGATGTTATATATTATCCTACCTTATGAAAAATATATTTGGTTAGTCTCTGCTTCCTCAGCTCTAAGAAGCTTTGTCTTTGTGCACTTCACTTGTACTGACAGTGTCCTAAGTAGGACTGCAGTAGTGGCTTGATGTAGTTCTAACTTCTTTATGTTGTTGGAATTTTATTTTTTTGCACTGGATAGTAAGTGTTTTTAGCACAGTGTTTTGATAGAGAAGCATCAACATGCAATCTTTTACCTGTTGTCCCACTGGTAAAACACACAATGCAAAGATCTTCAGGACTAGGAGGCTAGAGAGAAAAAGCCACATCAGGTCAGCACTATAAGGATTATGATGTTATTAATCAGTACTTACTTATGCTTGCTAAAGGGGAATCAATCAGGAGTTCTGTTTGGAAACAGCAAGGCAAGATACAAAAAAATCCTACCAACCTCCTTTCCTAGCAGCCTGGCAAGAGGTCTTTTCAGAGACTAATTTCTCAAGTTTAGAACTGTTCCACAGAAATACTTACAACTGGTTTTCTGATGTTGTTTCTTCCCAGCTCCTAGATGAGAGAAAACAAAACTTAAGATTGCAACTAAAAGATGTGCACCAGTAGTACTTGAACAGGTAATTAGATTTCAAATGTGATAGTTTCAAGAGTCCAGCAAAAAAATACTTTTTCGGTGAGAGAAGTTGGCCTTCCTGCATTTAGTACCTGTAACTTGAAAAAGCTAACTCCTGAGATTGGGAAAAACATGAATTCAACTATGTAGAAAGTGATCAGAGATACTTAAGGAGTTTGGAAGTACTGAATGGAGTTTTTTTTCATTTTATTTAACGTAGTCCACATCTCTTACACTCCATATTTACACCTTATATCTGGAAATTAATCCTAGTATTGGGGTATCAAAGCAGCCAGTAATTTTCATGCAAAGTTTCAATTAGACTCAATTGTCAGCTTAGAAACCTGATAAATCCTGCTACAACTACATGATAGAATCACCAAGGTTGGAAAATACATCCAAGATCATCCAGTTTAACTGCCCATCTATTACCAGTATTTCTAATTAAACCATGCCCCATCGTACAACATCTAAATGTCTGTTGAACATCTACAGGGACAGTGACTCAACCACCTCCCTGGGCAACCCCTTCCAGCACCTGATCACTCTCCTGGGGAAAAAAAATTCCTAATATCCAAACTGAACCTCCCCTGGCACAACCTGAGGCCATTTCCCCTAGTCATGTCTCTAGTTACATGGAGAAGAGGCCAACCCCCACCTTGCCACAACCTCCTTTCAGGCATCTGTAGAAAGTAGTAAAGTCCCCCCTTAGCCTCCTCTTCTTCAGACTAAACAATCCCAATTCCTTTAGCTTCTCCTCATAAAACTTGCTAAGGAAGTTAGTACATACTGAGTGTTCACAATACTTGGGCACAACTTTAGTCAATGGTTTGAACTAATGATTTTTGGCTAATATATCAAGTTTCACAATGACTGCTCATTGAGCTCTCAGATACAGGTGTGACAACTGGATAACGCTTACATTAAAGTGTCATTGTTGTCAGAGAAGTTGCAGATGTCTAGCTGGCAAGGTATTCCTCTGCAAGATCAAGCAGAAGTCTATAGTACACCTACCTCAGCCTCCTGTAGTGCTAGAATTTCAACTCCCACTTTAGCTCCTCTGTCCTTCAGCTCTTTATCAAAGAGATCCATAAGAATTATAGTCTTCAGGCATGGAGTCTTTCCTTTCTCACAGTTTTCAAGCAAGATTTGTGCCTTCTCTGGCTTGTCACAAATGACTATGCCTATGTCAGCTACAGAAAAGTAATCACATTTCAGTTTGTTGTGAGAATATGAGATACTAGGGAGTGACAACACAGCAGAACATAGACTATAATATTCATTTATGTACCTGTAATTGACTTATATAAATAATATTGATAGATCGACTTCCATTTGGTTCATATGAATTCACTGGCTGGACTAACAGTGTTAAGAGGGTTTATACTCACTACAGACTATATAAGTAGAATCTCAAGTTTACCCCAAACGAAGTCCTTATGCTGAGGAACTAAAGGTAAATGTATTCGGTCACAGTCAAAACATGTACTTATTCTTTTTGTATTACCATAAAAAACTTGAATTTGTCCTCACTGACTATTTATTTTTAACCACCACCTTTAAAACTAAGGAATTTCAGATTCGTTTGAAAGAGATAGCTCAAATTTAAGTTAATGGCTCAAATTCCTTGCACATGGAAAAGTTTTATGCAATTACAAAATCATTAAGACAACAGAGAAACTGGATTTGTCTGAACATGCTGGTTCCCCATTAACCTAGTGAGTTGGAGTGACTTTGCTTGGCAAATCCTGTTCTTAGGTGGCAGCCCAGCTGGTTGTGACAGCAGTGAATTTTTATTTCTTCCCCACCCTGATCTTCTCCCACACTACGGAAGGAAAGTTTGAAGATGTATTCAAGCTCCCTCACACCAGGTTTTTTTCCCCATGATGGTACAATAATTGCTACTTCTGTAGAACTAAACAGATAGCTTTAGGCTATTCTCTACCCCTCCACTCTTTACATCTTAGAATTTTTTAAATCAGAGACATCCATCTAGTCTCAATTTGCATGCAAGTCTGTCTGTATTGTCTGATTGTTTGGCAAACAGTGTGGGAGTTTAAGATTGCCAAACCTCAAACAACCAACAGTTGTTGAGCCCTCTGATTGCAGCAAGGTCCACAGAATCTGGCAGGTCTTCTGTGGACTTGTAGCCCAATACACTAGGAGACAGAGGAAACACGCTGTCTTTATAGGTGTATACTCTCCAAAGTGGCTTTACAGAAATGAAGTGTCTATACAAATATAGGTCAAAGCTACTCTAATTTTTTCATTTAGTTGTTTGCTCTTCAACCTTCCCAAAACAAAACTTCTTAGAGAAATTGTTATTATAAAATAGTTGAAGTCGATATTTACCTTTGTTAACAATATATAGAATGGCATCTGGCCCCAGGGTGTCATAGAGTGGAACAGCAACCATTGAGTAAGTGTAGCAGGCATACTCAGAAATGATCCACTGAAGAGAGAAAAAAGATCTAAGGAATACTAGCAGCTCGCAAAACAAAACAAAACTGTGCCCTATCAGTAATAAGGGAACTGGGAGGGGAGAAGCCAGTTGTAATTGTTCCTCAGGTGGTCCCAAGAAGTTGAGCAGACCCTTTTCTCCTCAGGCTGTCAGAACATTTTGGGAAATAATACTTATTTTTTTGCTTACCTCTGGCCTATTCTGAGCAAAAATGCCAATAAACTGGTCTGGTGATGGTTTACATCCTTTCTGCAGAAGCCCTGATCCCAAATGTTGAGCTCTGTCCAAAACCTGCAAGAAAATTGCCCCCTGCTTTAGTGCTACAAGACAGCATTCCAAGTTAGATTATCTGTCATGTATAACACTCACCTGCTTATATGTCAGCCACTGATAAGGTTGGTTGGGTTTTCTGTAGCCTAAACAGTTGCCATTTCCTAATGGAAAAGTTCAAAAAAGCAGCTGTAAAGCTCAGTACTGAAGCTACATAGCAGTTCAAAACAACACTGGTGAATGGAGATTGTTTTCAGACATTCATTTAACTGCATGGTGCATTAAGGTGTGCAGTGTCCACTGTTAAGTGTTCTGCACAAACTAAAGTTGCAAGACTCTTTACTTCATCTTTACAAGCAATACTTCCAGGATCTGGCAATATTTTCCCATTTCACTCAGCTGAGCTTGAAATAGCTTGCAGGGTATCATGTATTTCCATGTCTGCCATCCCTGAAGCCATAGACAGGGATGCATTCCTGTTGTGAGCAGGCAGTAATTTAATGCTAAAAATAAATGCTTCATAAGACAAAGCAGAAGGATTTTTTGCTCCTCCCTTCCTACCCCACCCCAAACTCAGTGCTGCTGTCTTCACTGAATTCTACCACCTCACAGTTCTGATGTTTGCTCCTGTGTAGTCTGCCAACTAATCCTACTTCCATACTAGTGGGGGAAAAATATGGACACTTGTCACTCCACCCCACAGAAGTTTAGGATAGCTTTTTGCTAGTCTTAATTGTTACTACTGGCAAGAGGCAAGGCAAAAAAAAATTGGAACCATTTTATTTACTTGTGAAATGTTATGTACCAACTAGCAGCTGCAGAGCTTACCAGAAGTGTGCAGTCCTCTCTGGAAAGCTTCATACAAGGTTTTAGAATCTTCAAAGTAATAAGAAGTCAGGTTATTATCTGTCAAAAGTGCAGCTCTTCTCGCTCCTCCCTAGGAACAGAGCATAGTTATGAATTAGTGCAGAGCAGATGCAATGCTATTCATTCCAGCCAATTGTAGCAGTCCCCTTTAAAGTATTTGAATACTATTGCATTGTTCAGGAAGTCTCGTTTTCCTTCCTGGTTTTGATCTACTCAGATACTACTTGCATGCAGAGGAATTTTCTAGATTACCCAGATTAATATTCAGTTGTAGATTCTAAGACAGACCTTGACTAACATTAAGCACTACTACTTTCATAGTTACACGAAGTCTGTCACCTTGGTCTATCATTAACCACAAAACAGATGAAAAGCATTTATAGTACAGGAAGAAAGATCAGTGACAGCCAAGGACTTCTCGTAAAAAGCACACCTAACCCTGTTGGCAAGAGTTTCTGTCTCTTCCTCTTGGTGTCATAAGACTTCCCTTCTATGCACAATACTGCTGAGTTGCACAGCAGAGAAGGTTGTGTATAGCAGAAAGTAGAGTTTCCTCTGATATCCAGAGTCAAAATGGATTGGTATTTAGAGCATGTTTTTCAGAAATAGTCCATCCCCACAAGAAGAATAAGCATTACCTCAATTCCCACTGACTGCTTGTTCAAGTCAACAGGAGGTAAAACAGGCTTTGGCCTGCTTATCACCCAGAGAAAGACGAGAGCTCCAAATGCAATAAGAGTAAACAGTGCTGGTGTTGGGAGCGGTGAAAACAAGACCTGAAGTATCCAGATCATTGTGCTGGATCAGGGCAGCCAGAGTTGAACCTGAAACAAACGAGGTTTAGTAGGTACAAGTTTGAAGCACTCACTACCTGTAAGCCAGGGTTAGTTAAGTACTTTGTTAAGCAATACTATGGAGTTTCAGCTGTTTGCACCTAAGGACTCCTGGTACAATAATAAAGCATGCTTATGCAATGCTTTAAGCCTCTTAGCAGATCTCAAGTCACCTGTCTCTGTAAATCTTAATCCATTCTGCATCCACCTCCACAAAAAGCTGAAGTCCAATGATGTCAGGCAGACAAGAAACAAATGTCAATTTTTTCCTATTCAAAACTAAAAATCAGCCTGATTTATATAGACATCTGTATATATATATATATATCTCAAATTAAGTTTTTGTTTGTTTGTTTGTTTGTTTTAATGCCTGTTGTTCATATGCGAACAGTGGAAGAAAAACACCACAAGACTACAGATGTCTAAGAGCAGGATGTACTGCTAAAGTATACACAGGTATAAAGACTGTAGCAGGCTGCAGGAGTAGTGTGTTCATGATCAGCTGCTCTTAATGGAAATCCAGTCTATGGTAGGGAAGTGTTTCTGATGCTGGCAGTGTGCTCTGCTTGAGATACTGCACAACTCTGGACTCTGGACTTTTGCACTCAAAACTGGTGACCTGGAAGTCAGAGGGTGCAACTGAAATCTTGCTGGGAGATACAGAAGCAGTTTTGCTGCTTGCATTTTGTGGCATCTCTTCCTTTGAGGGTAGGCAGGGAAGCAAAAAGCTGAGAATGCAGGATTTCCTCACAAGAGATATGAAGAGACATCTACCTCAGGCTCCTGCCTTAGAATCAAGTACATTAGAAATTAAAGTCCTCTGATAACTTTCAGATTGAATAGCCAATACAGATCTAGCACTGGCGACCGCATTTGATCTGAATGAACTCAGATCTCACTGACTTATCTCTCCTAGTATCTAAATAGGTATGCAGGACATGACACATCAATGACACATCACACTTTGCAAAGTGAATAACTGCACCCCTTCCAATTCCTTCAAGATTAATTGAGGAAATCCAGTCTGTAGATAATATGCCAGCTAGCAACTAACTAAATTCCTGTGCAGGAATACTAATGAGCATTTTGGAGCAGTGAGTTCTATATATCCTTTTTAGAAGAACCCAAGAAAGATTAAGGTATTGTTCAAGCAGTCAATAAATTCAGCCAGGTCCCAAAGTCAGAATTTGGATCATCATATCCAGAATGAACAGGACTAGATCACCTGCATCATGTTTATGGTTTTGTAGCTCTCAGTTTCCAGTGACTGTGTTAACTGACTGTCCTGATATGTTCTCTGGTGACAAACACATTCTTTGGCAGCTCAGCATCTGGATAAGAAAGAATACCTTGGAGGCCCATTGTTGAATCCAAGCTACCAAAAGCCCATCACCTGAAACGTACCAACTCCCTAGACCTACTTATTTTGCGTTCTAACATGCACGTCAAACCCCAGTCTTCACCACAGGCGCTGAAACGACTGCCCCCCAAAATGGTGCTACAGCAAGAATGGCAGGAGCTGCTGTCTCATGACTGCATTGACTATCACATCTGGCCAGTGGACATACCACACATAGGAAGCATAACCCTATTTTTCTTCAGCACAGAACACTATACATCTCTGCACCCTTCTATCAGCTAAGTCTATGGAAAAATAACTTTCAAAAGCAAGGTCTGCTGATGAAGCTTTGTATGGGAAATTGGTAATCACAGCCTGAACCTCTGATTAATCAGCTGAGGCAAGTGTCAGGTCAGCTGTGGGAGCACAGGCGAGAGTAATTTAGCTCATATATTAGTAATTAGTAATTTAGAATCTCTTTCTAGAGTTCCCTCCTTAGTGAAGCTTTCCTTTGCAAACCTGGAATCTTCTGGCATAGGTAAGCAATTTTTTCCCCTCCTTTTTAGCACCTTTCTATTGTGCTGGCCCTTCTGTTATCGTGCTTTTATTGTATAATACTTTTCCCATTGTATTGATCTGTCCAATTGTTACAATAGCAATCAACTTTTGACATCCTTTTCCATCTTTAGATGGGGCAAAATGAGATTTAATTCAGTGTATTTCAGGTGTATCTCCCCTGGGTGTGAAGTTCTTTTGACCTGCAGTAAGAATAGAGCTATGTACAGGCAACTGAAAAGAGCACAAGCCAGCATAGCTGTACTAGTTTGAATGAGTTCCGCTCTTGGGTGCTTGTTCTAATAGTATTTTAAAAGTTATTTCCTAGATAGCTGGAAAGATTAGCTACCTTTCAATCATGGTATTCTCATCTCCTCTTTGACTCACATACAAAGCAGTTTATGCCAAGATACCTAAAGAGATTCAACAACTGAGCCTAGAAGGATAGAGATACTTGGAGTAGCAATCTTAGATGAACCCAGAGAGAAAACCTGATTGAGTGTGAGAGAAGCCTGAAGATGACTAAGTGCAGGAAAGATATTTTTTTTTTCCCTCAGAAAAACCAGATAGTACCTTATCCCAGCATAACCTACTTGGTGTTCCTACATCCTGAGACAGTTCTTGACTAGCTAGAAAAGAATGTTTAATTTAAAGATCCTATAGCAGTATAATCACCAAATTTGTCACAACTTTCAGAACCAGGCCAATTGTCTACCATGCCTAGAGTTGATGCTATCAATACATGTGAGATCCAAAGCACTGCTGGTTAGCTACTTCTGGCATTGTCCAGAAGGTGCTTAATCCTGCTGCACTGATTACAGAAGAGCCAGCCAGAAGACAACAAACCTTTTTACTTCGTGAGTCTTTTAAGCATGGAAATAAAAGAGCTCTACCCTGTGTCCATGCTATGGAGCAACTACAACCAGAGTTTAACCCAAAAAATCTGGGTCCTCTGTTGATGGTATCTGGTCTGTGCAGACTGACTGAAAGTGTTATTCAGTGTGGCATTCAACAGTGCCACAGCATTTCTGACTGTGAGCCTGAGCACAAACTGCTTTTTTAGCCATGCAAGGAGGCTGGAGTGCTTTAAAACCCTGAGCTTTGAGGGGCTTAGCTCCCTGTGACTAGAAAATGCGTAGGATGTCTTGAAATGCTTCTGCTGGTCCTCTTGTGTGACAGTTAAAGTGTACTTCAGTTGTCTGACCTGATTGGTGATCAGGGATAAGGTGCACTGTGATCAGGAGTGCAAAGGCTTAGGCTTCCCCACCCCTCTTTTTTTTTTTTATCAGAAGTGATTATAGTAAGTCCAATCTTGAGTTCAGGACTTTGTGTTCCCATTTCTACTGTACCCCGCTTTCCAAATCCCCCATAATCTTTAGGGCAATTCCTTCATTAGCTGGAAGGAACGAAGGAGCATTTTTCTCTGTTCTCTCCATGGCAGAAGGTATTGCTAAGTAACTCTGGTTTCAAGCACAAAGCATTGAAGAAAGCTTAGATTATATCTTGCAGTAGTTCTTTACAGGGTAACAGATCTTTGATCCTTGTGCCATTTTAGAGGCAAAGGTCATGCACCGCCTGTGAGAACTTCTTGGATTATATTCTTTGTCTTAAGTTTGCCTAAGAAACAAAGTGTTTCTTATGCTTTTGAGGTTATCGTGACATCAGCATTAGTAAGGTAACATGCTGACTCTTTTCAAGCAGAAATAGAGTGGAACCAACTGCTCTGGGGTCTCTACTTTGTTAACCTCCATTAGTTCACTCCTGGCATTTGCTTTCCCATAGTGCAGCTCTTGCCTGGTCTGCAGATGTGGGCCAGTGAGTTCATACTTGGAAGCATTATGTCCCATGTTCCTTCAGCTTAGCAAGAAGTGTGTGTTCTGCAGGACCAGAAAGAAGCTTAAGTGCAAGACCTGAGCAGCAACTGCTGAGTGGAGCCATGTACAAACTACATCCCTTATTAATCTCATGCCCTGGAAGATACGAGATTTTAAGGACAAATTATACTGCTGACTCAGTTGAGTAAAGAGAAGTAAAACCCCAGAGTTAACAGCCACAGCTTTTCTCAGAACCCTGTTTAGAGGCAGACATGTCTAAAGCAGAGTGCACAGGGTCTACTTTAGGAAGGCTTTGCTTTTGGAGTACATTTAGAGCATAGCAGTTCGAGTGCCCTCTGGTTGCCTGAGAAGCACTCTGCTCGTGGCTGGGAAAGTACAAGGCCACAGGCCTCAGTAATTTACATCCAGGAAGTACAACAGTCAGACTATGTGTTACAGCCTATTTCTGAACCCGCCTCATGAAACCTAATCAACTCAGGTTTTCTGAATACTAAAATAGAAAGTCCATTATGATAAGGAAATATACTATGTCTGATATTTCTGTCCCTTCATCGGGAACTTAATGACACCACAATGCTGCTCTGTCGGATAACTTCAAAAGTCAAGCTTTAGTGGTACATTTTATATCAGGTTACCCCTTGAGAACTCCCCATCCAGAAGCTGTACTGGCCATGCAGAAAGCCAGAACATATTCAGCCCTCTGAAGTTCTGAAGAATTGTAAACATAGTTAACGTAACGAGTTTTGTTACTGGTTGTCCTACTAGATAATGTAGCATGATATCCTCACAAAATACACTTGTACCAGCATTACATTAATGGAAAACTGTCTCCAAGCATGTTGAAAGATCTAGAACAAAAGCCCAACTTGGAAATATCCAAAGAAAACCAGAATGTGATCATTTAACAGCTTACAGAGTCACGTGGAGTACAGCAAGTAGTAAGAATTTTTAAATATTGATGTTTTTTATGATTTATTACAACAGCTGTATCACCAAGGGCAAAGAGCAAATATATATCTGAACTGAACTAAGTTTAGGATTAGCATTGCACTGACGGTGTTCTATGGGAGATCTCCTACCAGGTTCCTGATAAACATATTACCTTGAACTGAGCACAGTATTTGCACGTGGATAATACTAAGACTTCCGTGAGCAACCACCAGCAGGGCCATGAGCAGTGAAACAAAAGTAGATAGTAAATGCTTCTGCATTTCAGAGCAAGCACGGAGGGGAAAAAGCAGCAGTCAAAAGCACATACCATTTCGTTGACGGGGCAGGAAGCCAACCTCTTTTCCTTAAGTAAAAGGGAGCTTTATAAGCATAATAGCAAAACAAAAACAATTAGATAGCGTTCATGTTAAAGCTACAGCTTGTTCCCTCTCCCTGGTTTAAATAAATCAACGAGCAGAAAAGCATGCTGGGAACAAAGGGAGGAAGTGAAGTGGTTAGAAAAGAATTTGCAGCGAAGGGTTGGTGTTAGTTTTGGTTTTGGTTTGGCAAGGCAAGAAGGGTGAAGTTTTCTGAAGAAGCTGATAAAGATATGATATTTGTAATGTACCATTTATAATCTAGTATCTCCCCCCCAGCCCTCCTTTATATGTAAAGCTGCACTTTCAATATTAGGGATTTTCTCTCTGTAGCTTTATTGTAAGTTAAAGTGAACTGAGATTTGCAGCTGTACTGGTACCAAAATACTTTGAGCACACTATTTCTCATCTATCTACTTTTGTAATACTTCTGGTAGTCTGGATCCTAGTTTCTTTTTTTTAACCCTAGAAGCTGCTTTGTCTTTCTAAAGTGCTTTCTGCTGTGCTACAGTCCCCTATGTGCAGTTCTTTGCACAAATTCACAGTGAATCGTGCTTTAAACAGTAATTTTCTTCGTGCTCCAATGGGCATTTTGTTTTCTGCCTACACTGGGCTGCTGCTGTTCCCTTTTTTCTCCCCTGTGCTCTGCCGATATTGCTGAAATATCGCAACAAGCTTTGAAAGCTGGAAAGGTAGTAATTCACCCATATGTTCTCTGTAATGCTCTGACTTCAGATCTTGGAAATGGTTTCTTATTTCTCAGTTTGCATATCTGAAAGCTTTTCTATACTGTTTGACTTCAGAACAACGTAGCTTGCTAGAATAAACTATAGCTAAACTGGAGTAACACAGTGTGTCCTTACTAAAAGGGTGCAACTTGCCCTGAACCTTGGCTTGCTGAAGTATATAGCCTCTACTAAATGCTGCTGTTTCCTTTGCTGCTGTGAAGTATACATTAATTGGGTAAGGCTAACTTGCGCTGTAGTTGTGGCATTATTTAGCAATGCAGATAGGCCTTAAGGGAAGCTGAGGATTAAATTGCTGATTTTGCCATAAGTTTTGAATGAAGATGAGAAATAAACAGCTTGTTCTTCATGGAATTCCTCTACATTTGGTTCTGTCTCCTCAGAGCTAATCCTGTGGCATCTAAGCGAAGCTATGACCTTCAGCTCTAATAGTGACAGTAAGGGTGCTCTTACACCTAGGGAAAGGCAACATTCTTATGTAGAAGGGAAGGAAAATCAGGCTTACAGCGCAATTACCTGTATTACCTTCTTTGAGTGCTTCTCTGAGGAGTTCCCCTCTTGAGAAATTTTGCCTCAAGCTGTTACTTTTTCAGGAGAAAGAGGAAAATGCAGAGATTCTCCCCTGCCTGTTGGGTGTCAGTGCTATGCACTTCACCCAGACGCACTGCCTTTGGGGTGCAAGAGGACATGCCCTCAGAGGCTTTGTTAAAGATAGCTTCCCTTTAATGATTGCTTCTGTTTAATGCTTGTAAACTGAAATATTGCTGATGCTCTTTCCCCTGTACACATAAGAAATGACCTGAGAATTTTGGGACTTTTTATTTTTTATATTGCTTCAAATAATTAGAGAAAACCTTAACTTTTTAAAGGGGGCACAAATCTATTTCTTGCTAGTAACTATTTGTCAAAAGATAAAGCAGAACAGAACCATGAACAACTCGACCTTTGCTTTTCTTTGTACACCAATATAGAATTTATACCTGCATCTTTCATATCCACCAAGTTGAGATAGTATAGACACAGTTTAATTTTTTGCTTTCTGTCATCACTGTCACAAAAGGAGGGATAAGAAGAGCTTTTATAACTAGCCATGAGGTCGTGGCACAAGTATGAGCGTCAACTGCCCAAATATTCCATCTACCTACAGCAAATAGCAAAGGATGTAACTAAATGATGAGGAAGCATTAGCTCAGTGCATAGTTTTCTCTGTTGTAGCTTCAAGACTTGGATCTTGATAGTGTGAGTCTGTGTAAAATGTGTGCTCACTTTATTGGAAGAGTTTTTGAATTTCAGTTTTCTTAATGCTATAAAGTTAATAGTTCTTTATTTCTCTGGTACATTTTTTTTATCTGTTGTAAACAAATAAAATGCACAGGGAAAGAAATAATCTCAGTGGGTTCCTCAGAGGAGGCACTGAGCAGGATGGGCTATGGCTTGGACAAACTCTTGCAGCTTGATTTCTGGTTAATCTCTCTGCTATTCCCTCTTCTATTACAGCTGTAGATCTTTGCAGAAGTAAGAGCTTAGAGAAGGCTCCATTTGTATAGCTGTGAAAATTGTGCTTGAAAAAAATATTTAATAATTAAAAAAGAAGTCATTATAGCCAGCTTCTGTGATTTTAGTTAGGGATTAAGGTCCTGTTGTACTAAATATGGCCAGTAAGCTTGTGCATCTACCAATCTAGTGTATAGTAATATTTTACTGAACTCCAAAACCTGCCTCTGGTGCTGTGAAACCAAATGATGGCTCACTTTCTGGAATTCTGTTTTCACCTTGAATCTGAAAGGGAGCCTGGCTCTGGTACTCTGTGCACTGTATCTTTAAATAATAAAAACTAGCAAACTGATAAGAAAACAGCCTCAGCCTGGATGGACGTCAGGTTTCCAGTTCCAGTCTATAGCAACAGGGAGTGTTCAGGTGGTTGCTTTCGCTTGAGCTTTTATTATGGCTGTGATTTCTTTGTATGCCTCTGTGAGCCCAGACTTGCTCCTTCCACAACAGACAGCCAAGGCTGTTGGCTTTAACAGCACACAGTGTGACAAGAACAGTGCGCTTAGATCTGAACGCTGCAGCAAATTAAGGCTGTTCTCCCACTTGCTGTGCCTCTCTGCAGAAGCAGGAAGCTCAGTACTTTGGAAAGTGTAGGCAAAAGAGATTTGCTTACCTTCTGTCCACACAAAGGAGGGGCCAGCACAGCGTATTTGCTTCACTGCTTTACAACTCCAATGGGGTGTTAAAGGGTTGGTGCTTCCCCAGCTCCCAAAGCAGGACTGAGCCCCGAATCATTGGTGCATGGCTTTAATAAACAGGCAACACTGCACCCAAGTAACCCTTGAACCTGCATTGCAACAGGTTCAAAGGTAAAAATTATTCCTGATCAAATATAAAGAGCAATTTTGGCTGGTTAGAGATGTTAAACATACAGGTCTTGCGCAACAGCTTTCGAAGAGGGCAGTGCGCTGTGGAAGTGAACCCCAGCCCTGCGAGAGCTGCACACTTGTATTTTCAATAGGGCTCTCATTGTTTGTGAGTACACATGGAGCACAGAACAAGTGTCATTTTGTAGAGACAAGGTGCCTCTTAGATTGCACACAGAGCTTGCAAACATATCCTTATATGTTTGCTTTGTGGAGGTGCTTCTCTAGCATGTCTGACTGCTGAGGAATGGGTTTCCCTTGCAGCTCAAGTGGTCTACGAAGTACCATGTTTCTTTATGGGAGGAGCTCTAAGCACAGTTAGGATTCACAGGGGGCTCGTTATCTTACCATTATATATGTTTGCTTCTAAAGAAGTATAAATAATGTTTACTTGCCAAACTAACAAGGGCAGTTTGATGCCTGTGATGCTAGGCTAAAGCTAGTTTAGCAGAGATTTACATTGATTTAACCATTTGTATTTATTTTTTGTCTCCCTCCATCTAAAAAAGATGCTGTGCTTAATGCTGGTGGAAAACAGGCTTAGATGTGCTATGAGTTCCTGGCACTGAGCAGCTAGGTGAAGATTCTTGGCTTCACTTCCTGAGGCTGTGACCTTTGGAAGAGCTTTGCAGCTCAGGATCTGAGACCCAAAGCTAAAAATTCCAAAGTTCTTTAATATTGTCAGGGCTGGTCAAGATCACAAAGCTTTTGTTGATTTAGGCCTGGTTTGGCTTGACCTGAAATTTAACTTCTGCACAATGTTTGAATTTTAGCATATTACTCCTTTTCACTTGAGATCCCACATATTCTTGATTGGGGTGTGAAGCATGCCCATATCAGTATATATCAACACAAGTGGAAGCATCTGTGCTAGGAGTACCAGAACCAGGCTCCCATTAGTACTGCACTAATTATCCACCTAGACATTTTGAACTGCAATCAATATCTACTAAGTTTTTAGAAAATGACAGTTTGGGAAGGATAAAAGAATGAGTGGGACTGCTCCAAGCTTTGTGTAAAGAGAAAATACTGATGTTCAGATTTCTTGGCTCTGGTCTGTTGTGCCTCCTGAATGAGGGAAACAAAATTGATTTAATTCTGTACAAAGTATGCAATAGATCTTTAAAAAAGAGGAAAAAAATAAAAAAGAAGGGATTAGTTGGGTAGATCCCTATTCAGTATGAGTTGGAATTACCTCACTTTCTTAATAGAGCTAGAATTATTGTCACCATGTTTCTGGCTCTAGATGCATCTTAACTTGCGTACAGATGCATGGTCGAAGCAAGGAGATCTGGGGAGGGAACAAAACCAGGTATGTAAGCTACCTGTATGTGTTAGGGTGTAACTTCTTTCTTCTTGATGCATAAGGTACGTGGCTTTTTACCTCTTTTTAAAAACAAATTAATAAGTTGTAGTGTTTTGTCACCTTTCACCCATAAAGTTTCTTCCTGAAGAATGAAAGCTAATAGTTTACTGCTAAAACAAGAACTGAGAGTTGTAGGCACTTCTGAGCAATCAGTTTGTCATCTATGAGTTGTGTAGGTTGGGCTCTTGAGTAAATGTCTTGCTGAGTTGCTAATGGTGGTAGGCCTCTTTTCTGTTTGCTTTGAAAGCAGGTGTGAGAAAACATTTTCCCATGCCCTAGAAAACACGTGGGTATACATTCAGTATCGCAAACCTGTCTGTATATGATATGAGTGTTCCCTGTTGTTTCTGAATGAGTGATGTCTTAGTTTGTGATCTCAGTGACTAGAACACACAACCAATGGCATAAGATGCTGTAACAGTTGTGGAAACATCACCTATGTCCCAGTTTTGAAAATGGGAAGCTCAAGGTAGACCTAGCCAAAATTAACAAAAGCTGTTTTTTTCAGGAGGTGGGAAAAAAATCCACACTCAACTTTCCGTTCATGAAAATATTGGTAATTTCTCCCTCAAGACTATTCTGAAGAAACAGATGGCAAATGACAGGAGGAATTCTTTATAGACCAATAAGGATCACATGAATTGTATCAAGTTAAGAATGTCTTAGAAAATAATTTTCCTGCTTAAATGGAAATCTTTGAGCAGGGCATGATTCAAAATATTTATTCAAAATTAATATTTTTTGACAGATAGAAATGTCTGCATTTAGTGTGTTTTTTAAGCATATGACAATTCAGTTTTTCTTTGGTTAATTTTTTATCGGTGATAGAAGACTCAATACTTTGCTTCTTTGGTTTGGATTAATTTTCTCTGCTTATCTGAAGTATGACTAGTCACATTAACATTTATTTCTAATATCACACCAGCAATTTAATCATCTACCCTTTGTACAAACTTGACACCTGAGTGATGAAGAACATGTGCCACAAGGGAATAAAATTTGCAAGGAGAAAGTGTGCCAGCCCGCTTACAGCTCCACTACCAACAGTGGTATGTGCAAGAATATTGTAGATACCATAGAGTATATACCTTACTGCTGATCAAAAGTGATTCTGGCTGAGGTTGTGCAACAAATCCAAGCTGTAAAGACTGGAGCTAAAGGTCATTACTACACAAAGCTGGAGTTTAGTCACTCTTCCAGGTAATATATAAGAAAACATTTTTATTGGTCTTGTGAAATCTACTGAAACGCAATAGTCTATCAAGTGATAAACATGAAACAAACTCTAACCCTTCAGCCTAAACACTGTTCATGTGCCCAAGACCAGCCACAATCTTGTTTTATTTTGTAGCACTGCTGCTGTGTGATAGTGAAGGATGTCATTGAAATTGGGATTTTCATGTCGCTGTGACAATTTTGCACTCTCTTCTCTTCATGCAGAGCTCTAGTGGCATATCCCCAAAAATGCCAATGGTCTTAAAGCCAGACCATTCACACTTATGATAAGTGCAGATGTTAAAGAAATATGCATGAGTATGAATTAGACTGAGTCATTATGCAGGAACTGGAAGCACTGGATTTATACTTTACTTGCAGACTCTGAGAATTCCACATTGCTTTATTTGGTATTAAAATCTGTACCAAAAGGCTAACTCTTCTTAGCTTAGACCTGAAAAATATTTGGTATCAGTCACTTTTATTCCATTTAACGAGAATCATAGGTGGAAAAAGGAAGGAAACCTATCTCTGCATAATTTTCAGCACATTAATACCATTTCTGTCTCAAATGCATTAAATGCAGTATATTGCATGTTAACTCCAGACATCATCCTGCATACGTTCTGCCTGGCTGAGTGGTTGGGACAGTGAGGCTGTGATGAAAGTCTGTGGATAGATAAAATTATCAGGTCTTTTCTTCTTTTAAAGGTTAATAATATAATGGAGACTGCTCAAACATAAAGTGGGCAAACACAGTGGATACAGATGAGCTCAGATCCAGCTGGCAGCGATAGCTGAATGTTTCCTGGTATTAACTCCTGATGAAAATGAGAATCACCTTTTACAGTTGAGGCTCTGATAATATTTTGAAGCTCAACACATCTTTATGTCCACCCAGACCTTGGCTTCTGCATCAACTTCTTTAAATCAAATCTTGAGAAGTAATCCAAGAAATGAAGTTTCAAATTCATTTGTTCAGTTCTTCTCATAGTTTGGCTCTGTTATTTTGCCTAATAATTTACCTGTAAAAATTGCTGCGTTTAACCTCCCCTACTGCCAGGATACAGCGTGGGCAAGGGAAGTAGGTGTGACAGTTTAAGAACAGAGACTTTGCCGAGTGACTATGAGGTAAAATAAAGCAGCAAATTGTTCTTAGTGACTTTAGACTTCGAACATTATTAGTCCATAGATTCAAAGGGAGTAATATCTGACGTAAAATATTTAGATGAGGAAAGTTTAAAGACCGCTTGGAATGCCTCTATGTGTTATCACAAGTGCTGTGACTTATTGAATTAAGTAAGGTATAGATTGGCATGAAGATTCCATAGAAGCATATAGTATCCTGAGTTGGACCACTGAGGAATATAGAATCATAGAATGGCTTAGGCTGGAGGGGACCTTTAAAGATCATGTGGATACAAGCCCCCTACCATAAGCAGGGCTGCCACCCACTAGATCAAACTGCTCAGGATCACATCCAATCTGGTCTCATATATCTCCAGAAGTTGAGCATCCACAGCTTCTCTAGGCAGCTTGCTCCAGCGCCTCACTACCCTCTGAGTAAATATTTCTTCCTAACATTTAATCTAAATCTCCCCTCTTTTAGTTTAAAGCCATTCCTCTTGTCCTGTTACTATCAGACTGTGTAAGAAGTTGGTCCTCTTCCTGTTCATAAGCTTCCTTCAAGTACTGGAAGGCTGCAATGAGGTCTCCCTGGAGCCTTCTTTTCTCCAGGGTGACAAGCCCACTCACTTGGACTCTCTTCATAGAAGAGGTCCTCCAGCCCTTTGGTCATCTTCATGGCCCTCCTCTGGACCACTCCAACAGCTCTGGATTGAGTCCAACTCCTGACTCTTCAGAAAACCACCCAAAATTCAAAACCTGCATCTGAGAGCACTGTCCCTACACTCCTTGAACTTCAGTAGCTCTGGTACATTGACCACTGCCATCTGGTATTGGCCTGGCCTTTAATTTCCAAGGTAATTATGTATTTTTTAGAAATATATTGAAACAGATTGGAGCTAAATTAAATGTAAATAATAAATAAAAGGTTAATAAAAGGTTTTTCAGATCCATGTTGTACAAGATCACAAAAGGAGATGTTGCTTTAAACTGAGTAGCTGAACTTTAATTAATTCTCCCTTTTTTGAAAGTGCTTATTCCTGTACTTGTACTTTGATACCTAGAAGGAGGCTCAGAAATTTAAGGATAGTAACTGAGGTCATTTCAATAGCACGTGGTGTTTTCCGTGATTTTACAGATGAAGAACAGTCAGATTCAGTTTTGCATCATTTGAAGCTACTGATCTTAACGACGTAGTTTGCATGAATAAAAGTAGGTGTGTTGCTGTTTAGGGAAGTTCATCAAGAAAATAGGTAGTGATATTCAAACTTAGGCAATCAGTACTTCCTATGAAGGAGTTGTAAGCCCTGGGTCATGTTTAGTTAGGGGTTTGGAATGAGGTGGATAAGTGACCTTGTCTACCTGATTAATCCATGTACAATGGATGAGTGTGTGACGAGCCCTAATGTAGATCTTTGGCATTTATACAGCAATCACAATAGTAAACTTTTCTTAGAAAATGTCAGGCTTTAATTGGGCCTGATGCCCATGTTTATTTCTGCTGCCTCTTCCAGGGAAGCTCAGTCATATTTTATGTTACATATTCTGTTTTAGAGTATGAGAGTTATCTCACATGAATCAAAATCAAATAAGACTGCCAGAACCAGGAAATCATTGGATTTGCTCCTGATGTCCAATGAATGACATGCAGTGCTAAGGACCTTATTAAGAGAAAAAAGAAAAAAATGCAGAAAGAGGAGGGAAGTGCAGAATAAGCAGAATGCAGGAGAATGGAAAAGAAATCTATGCTGCCTGTAAGAAGTAAAGCAATCTATTCTGCCTTGGTAGTTTCATGACCTTTGTCACTAATGGTATTGGACTACGTGTGAGCTCTTGATTGTGTAAAAGTTTGAAGGTCAGGAAAATAATATGGGCAGAAAAATCAAGTCAGTAGGTGTTTGGTACAGCCATTGGTAGATCCTTTCTGAGGGACACAGCCAGTACCCTGAGCAACACATAGGGCACTGAGTGCCACCTACTGCTTCTCCTGGACCATTTGCTGGTACCCAGAGGTGTTTACTTAAGTTGCCTGGGGATTTGGAACTTCCTTATCTGCTCTGATTTAACCAAAATACTTTGTTAATAAGGATTATTTATTTAAAATGTGGTGACAGCCAAAGAAGCTGAACCAGTAGAATAATAATAATAATGAAAGGAATAGGGGGCACATTTCTCAGGTTCAAGTGTACTGCCACTTGGATACAGCATGGTCTGAGTATGCCCTTGAGTACCAATTTTACCCTGGCTTTTGTTTATGCTGATTGTCTCTGTAATGCAAAGAAGCCTCTCTAGTGCATTCATCTGTCATGTTCAGCAGGCAAATATTTCAGCCCTTCTAGACCAGATTGTTCAGAAGCAGGTGAGGTGGGCTATGACACTCCGTGGTTTGCTTTTGTTGTGGTGTGCTTTACAAGCTTTTCTGGAGGGATGCATCTGGGAGGGAGCTATTCTTCTCAGGAGCCAGGAGGAATTCATGTAGGAGCTCTGTCACCTCTGATACATTTTTTTTGTCTCCAAGCTCACAAATTACTGTGGTGGACATCTCTCTAAGTATGGTAATCAAATATTTTCTCAGTAAAAGATACTGACATCCTTCCACTGTTGAGTCTCTTCCTTCCTTTCTTCTAAGTTTGGAATCACATATCTAAACTGAAAGCTAACGAGTCTTATCCTACTGTTGAAGTTTGAGACTGATGCATTCCAAAGTGCAGAGTTTCTGGTTGCTGAAATTATGTCCAGTATTCATAGGCAGACGTTAAAATTTGAGCTGAGTTTTTATACCCAAAATATCATGGCCCAAATTAGATTCCTATTTTTAAACCTTTAGCCTTTTAAAAACCTTTGAAACCTTCTGGCTTCCGAGTAAATTTTGCACGTATATTAAAATAATAATAATAAATAAGGTTTAATCAGGTTAAATGATGGTTAAGTTAAACAACATTTTGTGAGCTAAGTTCCTTGTCTGTTTCTGAGTCAAGGAGAAAAGCCTTCAGTGAGAGCAGTGAGAATAGTAGGGAGACAAAACTGTACTTTAAGGAGAAAAAATTAAGAGGGAAAGAAGAGGAGCAACCTTTTCCTCTCAGAAGCTTTTCTCTTCTACTTGAACACTGAGCACTTTAGAACTTCAGGTGAAATGCTCTGGTCTATGATTTTTTCCATCTCCAAATGTGAAATGCTGCCCTATTACTCAGCTTTTCATGCAATGAGGGGTTACAAGACTTACCTTGGGGTAAGTCTGTTCTCATCACAGTGCAGGTTCCCTCAGTATAGGCTGAACTTTTAACCTGGGCTGCAGTTTGCGTACTTCATCTTGTTGGGAAAAGGGAAGGGAGGAACAAATGTTCACGGAAATGGCGTCACAGGCTCTAAATTCACCCTGAGGATCTGCTGCTCGTCTGCCACGACAAAAGACATCCCGGTGCTGCTGCATACAGTTGCTGCAATGAGCTGAGAAATGTGGGGTGAGGAGGATGTGGGGACTGCAGCTTCTGTAGGTGCTCAGCCCCAGCGCACAGTGTGTGAACACGGTGCTCCTGCCACTTCTCACTGCCTTTGATGTGGAAGGCTTTGGGCCTGAGCCAAATCTGGAAGCCTATTGCTTGTGCTATGAAGCTGTTGTTTTCTGTTAGGAAGTGGGAGGGAAGAGGTTTGTCTGTTACATGTAACAAGTAACAGGCAGAAAGCACTTAACAGTGTGAGTCTAGGCAAGATTTGCTCTGAGCTCTGGAGCTGTCGGTGGCTGCAGGCTGGGCTTCTTGCAGTCAGATCTGTGCCATTCTCCAACAAGAAGCTGACTTCTCTCTGTGGTGCTTCCTACAAAGTAGTTTCTAGAAGTAATCAATGCTAGAACTGGTTGGGAAGGGGGGTTCTTTTGTCTGCAGTAGTTTCTGAATGCTGGCTAAGCTCAAGTTTGCTTTGAGGATCTTTCAAGCCTAGCAAGCAAGGAGGCAGATGCAGCTGAGTAGAATTTGCATTATTTTAATTCCAGTTTTGGTGCTCTCCAGCTGAGTTTGTTTTGTTTTGTTTGCTTCCTAAAATGACTTGCTACAGTTGATACAAATCTGATAAATGCTTTAATAGGCTGCCTGCAGACCCACTCACACACAACTCAGGACAGAGCTTCAGGCTCTCGCTGCCTGCAGTTCCTTTCAAGTGTGAGGCAGTGATTTCATCCACAGCACAGTGTATAGCCAAGTTTCACTGCTGTGCCGTGGGACCTTCCCATTCTCAAAGCTGCTAAGAGCCCCTGAGTGTTGCCTTTCCTTTGGCACACAGCCTGCTCCTTCCTTAACTTCTAAGATCTAACACCTGCTGTAGTATGGCTTGTCCCAGGGGTGTGCCTTGAGCTTTGCTTATCCAGCTGTATGTAGCTTTAAATGAATTGGCTAAGGCTGCAGTCACAGCACTTTGGCTGGCTCTATAGAAATCCGAAGAATGTGCTTCCTGGTAGAATTATTCAACAGTAAGGTGAGTGCTAGAAAATATTCCTGTAACAACACATCTCTGCTTGTTAACTGCTAACGTCCAGCTTGAAAACTCTCTGGAGGCAATTACCACATCCAAGAAGGACCAGTGTCTGTATCATGTAATCTAATTTGTCTCTTTGTTGCAGTAGCATGCCATAAATGCTATACAATCTATAAATGTCAAAGCATCATCATCGGTGAGAAATGGATCGTTAATTACATTAGTGAGCATTTGGCAGATCAGTTCAGTGCTTTGTAAAGACTAAAAACTACTTGGCCATAATAAGCAGTATCTACTCCATATGTTGCATAGACTGCACAAAAATAGGTTGTCCCATAGTAACACCTTGTTCTGCATGCTACAATTCCAAACTTACTCATGTTTCAGCCAGTGACGAGGAGCACGGGTGACTGAGACTTCCTCCTGATAGCAGCCACATACCATGCTTCATTTTAAACACCCACATGCTGTTGTAATACCTTTGGTGTAAGTAGTATCATTAATTATTTCATATGAATGTCATACTTCAAGATCCCGGTTTGTTGTCCAAACGTACAAAGAGGTGGTCTCAAACACAAAGGTAAAGCAGAAACTAATGTAGAAGATGTTCAACCTCAGCCCCTCAGCAAAGCTGGAGAGAGAACCCAGGGTGCTGGTGATCTTGACAGGTGCTTGGAACAGTGAGTCTTTACCTTCCTTTATTTCTGTTTCATTTAAAGCTGGTGCACACTGGTGCTTTTTAACTTTTTGCAAGAGGTCACATTAGGAAACACCTCTGTAACACCTAATTTGATTTCATCTCATTTGAATCCTCTTTATCTCCTCATTTTGCAATTCTTTTTTTTTTTTTTTTTTTAAACAACAGAAAATCCCTATGATGTTTTTCTGGGACAGTGAGGTATATCCAGTCAGTACTGTCGATGGCTTCACTTAGTTCTGTGCAGTCACCAGTGTATATATACTGTTAGTACTATCACTACTTCATTATTCAGAAAAGAAAAATAGCATCCATGTTGTTGCTGGATCTTCTTTTTTTTCATGTAGGTCTGTTGCTATTTGCTTTCTTCTAGACTTGCAGTAAGTGAACATAATCTTTAAAAATACGTACCAGTATAAATTGATTCTTAGCTCTTTATATGGCATTTTATCCAGTCCACGTGCTGACACTTTGTTGTACTTGCTTGTGGTCATTTATCTGATGTTTATTTCTGCTCTTTTCAAATGTCCACGCAAAAATAGTTCTCACAAAGGTTAGGGTTTCTCTCCATCCTCTTTCTTTTACTCATCTTCAGTCCCAAAAAGCAAATGATAGCATAATAGCAAAGTGATAGCATAATAGTAAGTGTAAGGCAAGAATGATGCATGGAAGTAGATATTCTAGAGAATATATTTGTCATACATACAACCATAAAATCTTAGCATCTATTAAGAAGCTTAGTACAAGAGAACAAACCACACCAGAGAGAGCAGAAGAGATTAAAAATATCATTAAAGCCGTAATCTTATGACAGTACAGAGCTGTTAACACCAGTAAGGCATCTTTGCCCAAATGCATAAAGCAAGCAGCAGTGTTTTGATTTTAAGCTTTTTGCTGTAGTTTTTGTTTGTTTTCAGTCACTCACCTCTTTCAGTACAGTATCACTGTTGTTTCTGTAATCTCCTTTGCGCTGCTGCTAGCTTCTTGTGCTTTGCTGCTCAGCTGCTTACTCACCCATCTTTTATACTGACAGCTACACCCTCACGTAATAATAACTTGTTTTTATGCAGTGCATTCACCTTAGTGATTTACCCAACCTACTCATAAGATTGCAAACCAGAAAACACTCCTTTCACAGGACCCTGCCTGCAAGCAGGCTCTCTAGACTGTTAGTGGGATGTTTTATGTGATTATAAGATCGCCTCCAGTATGGCTTCTAAGATCAGGAGCAAACTAGTGAAGAATTTCAATCTGAATCTTTTTTTTCACATGAAATTACACTGATTGGGAAAGGATTTTCTGAATGAAGCCACCAGGTAATGGTTCCTTAATACTTTTCTGTGTAATTTTCAGATATTGAAACTTCTCTAATTAAAGTTTGGTACCCAGAGTACCAAAAATACAGTTTAAAACAGTGTCTCAAAGGTAAATAACTGTTCATCAAAAGGACTTGTGTGATTTTTGGTATCAGTGGTTTGTGGCTCATGCTGCAGTGTTTTAATGAGGCTGTAATAAATCCTTAGAAAGAATGCCCAAGAGCTACTAACACAGCTGTGCTTGCTCCTGCTCCCAGTTATGTTGCAGGAAGCGATGTGCTATTCCCTCTGCACTGTCACAAGGTTGCTGTAAATGGTTTAATGGGTCCTGCTTCTAGGGAAGAATGGTTAACTTTCGCTTGCAGTGCTTTTGTTTGCTTGATTAATTTCATTTTTAGCAACTTCTTCCCGAGTAAAGTGATTCCACGTTTTTGTTTTTAAATCAGTGGCTGCTTGGGGACAAAACTGTCCAGTAACTCAAAGCACTGAACATACATTTTGGTAGAGACAGAAAGGGGATAAAAAGTTCTGTTGCTGATTGTGTGGGAGTTGGATAATACATTATTCTGTTGTTACTTCTTTTTGTCATCTGCCACATTCTCTACCAATTCTGCAAGTTCTTTCCTTTCTGTGTGCTGTGTGGTCCCTTCCAAAAAGAACATTGGGCCAGGACCATTTAGATTTGGTCTTTGATACAAGTATTATTCCAATAATGCAAAGAATGCCAATAATTTGATAGGAGGAAGTTAGACAAATGTCTGTTTGTTAAAAATGTGGAAATTATTTCCTTCCTGTATCCTACCCAAGGATAACAGTAGTAAACATCAGCCCTGCCAGAGGGAATAAGGTTGTGTGAGCAATTTCATTTGCCCAACAATTGAAGACATTGGCTCAGTTCATGGCTGAATGCTCAAACTTGCCACCAGGTGACTGATTCACAGATCTGGGATTTATAAGCAAGCTGTATTGGCTGATCTGTGTATGTGGCTGACTGGCTGATTGCTCCTCTCAAGAAGAGGTTGGCAGTCATCTACAATTTATGCCACATCTGGTAATTTTTCAGCTGTGTGGTAACTGGTTTAAGTAACAGTCAAAGGTTTATCATGGAATTTACTTACAAAATTATAAAGTACAGAAACAACTATAAACTGTAAGGTATGAATAGACCCAAACTGATCTGTGAGACAAAAGTCAGAACCAAGTGGCAGCTGGGAAAAGTGAAGATCTTGTCATTGTCTCTAGGATACATTTTTGGCCTTCTGGTTGTGATATCCCATTGTTTATGTGATCAGATAGAAACACTGCTCAATATCCTCAGCCACTTATGTCGAAATTGTCTTTCATCCATCATGGTTAGAAGAACTACATAGAAGTCTGAAGTATTTGGCTGGACTTGTGCTGTGTTACTTGGACATTCACCCAAAGCTGCTGTGCAGGTGTAAGCAGATAAAATATGGATCTGTGCAAATCCATGTCAGTTAACGTTTGTTAAGGTCAGATACAACATAGAAGATATGTTCCTTCAACAGAAAAACTTCAAGTACATATTATATGCTGCTAGAAGTTCCAGTTCAAATTCTTTTATCATCTGTATTTGAGGTTGTTAAATATACAACATTATTAAATAAGATGGGAAATGAGTATTGACCAGTTATTCTATTAAGTGTTGTATGTCTAGTTGATATTGTTTAACTAAGTGGGATAATTTCTGCTCCTAGTTACATGTGCATTTCAAAGACAAAGCAACCTGTCTCTCCAGCTGGAAGATGTTGAATTACACATACTCTGCACATGCAATCAATTAGCTGTAGGTGCTTAACTGTACTACTTTAACTGAAGGCTTAGTCATTCTAGGTTTCCTTTATCATCAACAGGAAAGAATAGACATCTGCACAGAGGTCAACTGCATCTGATTTGCCTTGTAGATGGACCCACAGCTCTCTGGTTGTTTAAAGAGATGAGATCACAAGTTCCAGTTTTCCTACTATGCATCAGCAGGAATGAGTTAAGGGAGTAAAGCAAGGTTAAATCAGCTTGATTTCATCAGGTGGTATCTTTTAGCATTTGTTACTTGGGAATCTAAAACTGAGTTTAATGCACAGCACTTCTCTCATACTATGGAGTATTGAAATGGGATGTGTTGAGCCTGTTGCTTGTTTCCTTAGACCAGTTTTGTTTTTTTATATGTAAAGAAATGTCTTCTGGTTTGTGATGGTTAATATTTTTGCAGGTAATAAACACTTGGCTCCCTGTAGACTTTCCAAAACTGTGGGTTATGTCCTTGTTGCTAGATGTTTAAAGGAGGACTTATATCTAGCTATCGCAGAAAGCATGTGATGCTTTACTAACAGGAAATGTTCTCTTGGCCAGGATGCAGCTGAGGCAGTGGTTGTTAGTGAGTACTGAAAGCTGCTGTGGTGATAAACTGTGCAACCGTCCTCTTTGCAATTTGCTGTGCATACATATTACACCACTTTACAGTCTTCAGTAGTATAGTGCAGAACACACAACAAGGATTACTGTGCAGCAAAAACTGATACAATTGCAACCTAAATGATTCTATAATTCCTCCACCCATCTTTGAGTCTACAAGGAGTGTATTATGCTTCCTCTATGATCTTCATCCAAAATACCCAGTATCTTAAAAAAGGCAAATCAATCACAGGGCAAAAAACTCTGAATTTAAATGATTATGTGATTCAATTGTCTCTGATTAGGATGTCTGTACTCAGGACTGTTTTCATAGCATTCTGCACAAGAGCTCTGTAGGAATCTGTTGCATGCATTGTGTAAATGCACAGGTTTTGAGAGCTGTAATCCTTGAAGATATACTTAGTTAGATTCCAAACTTCTTATATTGTCTTTAAAATACATGTATGTTTTCTTCAGCCATATTACCTTAGAAAAGCATAGAATTCTGCAGTAGATGTAATGTAGATGCAGTTCTGCAATTCAGTAATAGATGCCCCAGCACAGGCCAGAGTCAAGGTAAATTATGTATAAGATAACGATCTTTTGACAGACTTGTTTCTGGCATGGTACATGGCCCCAAGGCCGTGCTGGTAGCATGTGCTGCTTTCCATTTTCTTGGTGCATCTTAACAACCTCCAGGAGAAGGATGTCAGTTTGCTTACTGTATATTGGCATTTTGCTCTTACGTGGGGGGTTGGGAGGAGGGATGTGTTCACACATGAAGCCTGGAGCGCAATAACCTCTGACCTAGGTTACTCCCATGCATTACATTATGGGACTGCACACTGAGTACTTTGGGAGAACAGTGCAGGTCAAAACAGCAACTTTGTCCTTCCTGAACTTCCCCAGAGGAACACAAATGGAATGTTGTGTTTTCTTCCAAAATAATTCCTTCCATCAGCTAGCTACTATTTAAACTAGGGTGAGAAAGAACTGTATCTTTAGCAGCATACACAGATTCTGCAAAAACACGCAGCAGAAAGGCCAAAGCATGATCAAACTATGGGATGTCATGGAAAGACTAGTAATATAAAATAGACTAGTCAGATCCTTTCCTGCCATGAAATCCAGCCTCCAGCACAGAATTACTGGAATCTGACACTATGGTATTTGCTATGTTTCTTAGCCCTAGATGATAAACTAATGTAGTCCTTGTAGAAGTCCCAGTAGGCATGCTGGGATCTTAGTATCTCTGGAGGTGTTCAAGGTCAGGTTGAATGGAGCTTTGGGCGACCTGATCTAGTGGGATGTATCTCTGCCTGTGGTACTCTGATATTCTTTGATGAGTAAACTGCTAAATGACATCAGCAACTCAGAGGGACTGGTGGAGAAAGGGCAAAGCAGTTGTTGGCAGAGAGAAGACAGAGACAATCTGTCATCAGTGCTACCTGATTTCTTCAATGAAGGCTCTGTACAGATGTATTGTTAATCAAATTATTTCTCTAGTATTCTTGACAGTAAGGAATAAAAGCTAATTTTGGATGTAGAGGAAGAAGTAGAGAAGCAAGGATAAAATGCAAAGGCAATACTGGTCAGCATGGTGAATAGTGAATTCCATGAATCGTGTTCTTTGATATTTATTAAAGTTTGGAAAAAGCTTTTGGTAACTTCTGCCTATTTCCAAAACAATGAGATATTAAACAAATGAAAGAGATAGTGAACAAGAAATACAAAACACCAAAGAAAAAAACAAACCAAAAAACACAAACTATTCCTTTTCTCCTCCTTTTCAACTTCACTTGATTGCAGCTTGTTTCTTGGATGTTGGTAGAGCTGCAGGGTTTGGTTCTCTGTTTTCTTCTTTGACTTAGTTAGATCCATCCTCTATTTCTCCCATCATCCTCCATCAACCACAAGGCGAATAGATTTTGGGAAAGCAGCACTGTAACTAGTGGAGAAAAGGCATCTTAACTCCTGGTCTTATGCTTAGTTGGCTGGACTGAATAATCTCTGGTTGGCTGAAGTTGGTCCTATACTCCTGTAGTATGTCTGATAATAATAGATGGGTTTTCATTGTTGATTTTGTTGAAGGTAGAAACTGCTGATGATGCTTATATGGAGGCTGGCAGCCAACCCATCCACAATAGGATCAACTGCGCTGAAGAAATCGCTGTGATGCCTTGGAAATTCCCAATGGCTGTGATTTCTTGTGAGATAGGCTCTATGCCCAGAGAGCTGAGACTGTGTTATTGACATTTGCACAAGTAAACAGACTGGGTCTGGCTGTTTGTGAGCCAGGGGTGGAGGTCTGGGTGCAGTAGAGGGTAAGAAATTGCAACCCAATGAGACATAATGATACACCTATCACAAGTGTGAGGTAAAACCTGTTGGTGTAAGCCTCCAAGTGATTAACCTTTGAATTTTACCTTCTGTTTGCTATTGATGCTTGTGGGTCATTACCATAGATCACCAGATAATTAATTGTATATCACAACCTTTACATTTGTTCTCTTGGTTTTCTGTATGCATGGATTTTCTCTTTCTAACACAAATGAAATAAATACAAAATTTGCAAGTTTTCTGATTTCATAATTCATACTCAGATATCAGGTCAGGTTGTTTGTTTTTCCTTGATGGCTATTTGTTATTCAAGTAACATTCCCTGTGTGTCTAGAGTGAGTTGGAGTCAGAATTGCCACCCTGCTATGACCTGCTTGCTTCATCCCTTCTGTCTGTGTGTAAATATATACTGCAGAGCAAACAGTTCACAGCAACAAAACCTCTGCTCTAACATTAGACATTGGCTTTAGCACTCACCAAGGAGTAGGATCAGTGTTCCCCATTCCCATCTCTCAGTGCTGCATCATTTGGATACTGCTGAGTGTGCTTATGGAAAAGCATAGTGTGATTTAAACCTGCAAGATCTTCTCAAAACATACTTCAGGGCCTTGTTACTGATAAGTCCATGCTACCGACTGTGAGTTAATCACCTCATTAAAATTAGGTCACCGTGACATACATTCTGAATCTTTCTGTTGATGTACGCCATTGTGAGAAGAAAAATACTGATGTTATTTTCCAAATAGTAGAGCAGGTGAGCATAAGCAGGAAGGCAAGCTAACGTGCAGCAGAACAGGATCCCTGTCAGTGTTGTTTTGTGTCAGTGTGTAAGTCTCCACAGGGAGCCAGTCTGTGGGAGGAGTGTGTTAATATGGATGAAACCACACGCAGAGAGAATTTAGCAGGAGAGGAGGCACAGCATGGAACCAGTCTGGGAAGACTGGAGACTGGTTGCACCACAGAAAAGCCATTTGCAATCCCATGGGCTTTGGATAGGGACATTTAACAGCACCTATCTTATAATTCAGAGCGGGAACACATTTAACACAATTGCTTTTGAAGAACGGGATAAAAATTAGGTGGATTGTCTTTCCAGCAACAAAGGAAAATGTGTTGGAAAGTGTGCTGATCTCCAGGCTGTAGGGTACAGCGCAGCTCTGACAGCTCAGAATGTCTCTTCCTTTAGTACCTCGCCATGCTGAGTGTAGAGTGTCCAGGCTGGGAAGTAGCAGGTCGCAGAGATGGCAGGCCTGCTGCTATGTACTCCTGAACATTTTGTTAGATATGACTTGCTCTTTCATTGGCAATTTCTCTTGGACCTTCTTATTTGTTACTTGCATATGCAGTGACTGTCAAAGGCTGTCACAGTTAATGGTGTTTACCGTTCACAAGTGAGAATTGTGACCTACATACAATGACCAAAGTATTGTGTAAATGTGTGTCACTGTGCTCTTCCAATTCTTGCCATGACCTTGGTGGACTTATGCATCATCTTTACAATGACAAAATATGATAAGTATGTAAAATCCCTTATGCCTTTGGAGTTTGTTCATATAGGAAGAAGAACTGGGAAAAAATCAGATTGTAACCTTTAGGTAAATCTGCTTCTGAACAGATTATCTGGGTTCACTGTAACTAACCTTGCTTTGCTTGCATCTCCATGAATGGCCTTGAGTTTCACGTGCAGATGCTGAGATCTAAACAAGCACCTTCATGCACCAGTGGCTGAAGAAGATGCAGAGTTACAGTGCACCTGACATTAAAAAGCGTATCAAGCATTAGCTTGCACTAAAATCATTTGCAACACCTGTATTTTTGAATGTTGGAACAAATATTATTTAGGTCAGTAAATATTATTTAGAAAGGTTAAGAAAAATGAAAGTGAATTATTGTACGTTTTTTAAGCAAGTTCTTTAGGGTGGACAACTTGTGCTCCCTTAAATAGCAGTAACTAATTTGCTTCTGGAGAAGATACCTATTCATATGGTATTGTATTCTGGGACAGATCTTTTAACAGTCACCTCTGGGAGCTGTATTATTATTGTTACTGTTATTTAACAAGAAACAATTCTTGTAGAGACCCAGTGATCCAAACTTGGACTGGTGATGGGGCTTTGCCCAACCTGCACCCACAGCCAGCTGGCTGGATGGACCGCATTCAGTGCAGTGCTGTAACCACAGGGAGGTATGTATGCCCAGAGGCTCCATCCCACGGTGGGCAGGGAGGTGGCCTGGGAATTTGGAGGCACGCTGCAATCATGCAAGGTTCGTTCCAATTAAAACGTTGTTGCATAACCAGGAAGAAAATGAATCATCCTGTCAAGGGTGCTCAGCTCAAGGGTTTCTGCACAATATAGCCATGACTGGAGGAGGACAGTGGCTGCTGCGAAGGCCAAGCAAAAGAAACAAGCTTTGGAGAAGTCATGCTGTTAATCTCGTGTGGCAAGTGAGAATCTGAAGAGATGGAGCTGCTGGGTAGAAAGTTTTGAAATTCGGGGTGTTATTGGGAAGAGGGGAAAGAGAGCAAATGCAGAAGAAGCAGCTGCCAGGGGCTCTGATGAAAATTCTGGGTGATGCACAAAATGCAGGATAGCTCTGCCTACTAGCACATTTGTGCCGCTAAATCTTGCCTCACAGTGACAACCCAGTTCATTGAACTCTGGCTTGAATCGGACCATTCTGTCAAGGGCGCCCTCTGTTGTACGTAGTGACTCAATGCACTCCTTCAGACCTGACCGTTTTTCTGCAGGCTGACAGGTGGATGCTGTCTGCTAGAATCTCAACCTCTAAACAGCTATTTATTATTATTTTATTAATACATCTGTATTTTATAAATATATTGAAATTACACCTAGATGAGTAAACAGAGACCTAGCTATGTATTATCTTTGTAATTATTTCAAGAAGAACAACAAGCTGAAGAAAATTAATATAATGATGTAGGAACTTTCATATTGAGTATGGTGGTTTCTGTGTAATAGAATGATGCTCACAGAGGGATGTTCTTCTTTGCAAAACAGTTCACTCTGATTTGGGACAGTGGGAGTATAGAATATCAAAGAAGGCAGAAAGAACAGCTAACATAGGGATGCTTGTTGTATCTGGCACCAGCTGTCTCCAAGGATGTATCCTAAAGCTCACTGTCTTGTTTTCCAGCCTCAGATGTGCTTGCTTCGCATCCATACCGTGCAGATGTTCAGCACTAAGCCTGTCCAAAGGCAACATGGTTCCAACAGCACCATACCTACTGCAGTGTGTGCGGAACTCTACTTCACCCACCCAATCAATACTGAGAACAGGAAAGAAATGTCAGGTAATTCCCAGGGCTTCTGAACTATTGCTTCTTAAAAGGCACGATTTTCTCCCATTGTTGACTGCTAAGTTAGTTTTCATGGTGCTGGGGGGCTCTACAGATCAAGCTGAAATATTTATGTCCTTGCCAGACCATGCCTGAGGGAAGTTAAAGACCACACTGAGGCTGTTAAGGAAAGGGGATGCTGAAGGGAAAATTGGCAGTGGAAAATGCATAGTTTGTATATCATTATCTTCCATGTAGAATGGAAGCTGGCATCACAGCTCTGTAAGGGGAGGCATCAGTAGAATACACAGCCATTTTGTTTTCCCTAGTTTAAAATGCTTGCAGGGGATCTGGAGGGGGCACAGCGGCTTTGGGGCTGTTCAATACTAGAGACACAAGGCTTGTGGAATGGTTTATTTATCAGATGAAATGGTGCACAAGGATTTTTGGTGACTTGAATTTTCCTTCTGTAAAATAAACATCTTTAGTAAAGTCCTGGTCCAGGATTGGGAAAAATTAAGAAATGCAGCTAAGCTGAGTTTTATAATAAAACAGCAGAAAATCCAATTGCAAAGAGTAGTTGGAAGATAACATCTGTAAAAGGATAAAAAAGAGAGACTAAATGTGAGTACTTCACCATCAGCTGCCTTTCATGTTTTCTTCCCACCCCTACTAATATACTGCATGCCCTAATGTGGCTCTGTCACTGTATCAGGTTTTAGCAAACAAGCTTTGAATAGGCTTTCAAACCAGCTCCAATAGAAATGCTTTCCAAGCATCTCTGTTAACTAGGCAAAGCATGTTTGTTCCTTCTTGGGAAGAGTGTGTAGAAAGAAGAGAAATTACTGTTTAGCATTGGAAGTTACTGATATGATTTCAGTGTCTAGGCTGAAGGAAGTGCTTATAGGAGGAAAGCAATGAGAGATGAGATTTGATTTTGAAACGTTTCCTTCTGTCAAAATTACAAAATTTACCAAATCTTTCTTTGAGCGATGGAGTTTACTTTGACAGAACCACTCAGGATCCGTATTTTGAAATGATAGCATTGTTGTGAGATTTTTCTGCTTACCTGAGAGCATGTAAAATCTGGATAAACCTTTGTCTGTAAAGTAAAGTAAGAGAAAAAGATAACATTTGAATGGCATGTTTTAATTAGGGCAAAGTGCACCAGTGTGCTCTGTAAAAGCAGATAGCTTGGCCATGTTTTGAAAGTCTGGGTATTTTTTCCTCTTGGCTTTACTCTCCAAAGTGATGAAAGGATCCTCCAGTTCTTTAATTTTATAAAATTAGTGGTGTTTTACTGGTGCAACGCTCAGATTGTCAATAATACTGCTCCAGATGGATCTGTAATTTATGTTGGCTAGCAGGATAGTGTGGACGTGGTTGTGAAACCAGTATGAAGAGCTTTAGTGAAAGCATGATTTAGGCGTACCTTGTTCCAAGTACTTGTATCCAAAGCACATAACTTGCGCAGGATCTGCAGAACCAAACTAGCTCAGGGAGAAATTCCTGCCGCCAGGAGGCAGCAGATGGAAGTAAAATGTTTGGGTTTGTAATGGGAAGTATTGATGGCTGATCACTATGGGCACGCGGGATTGACTTGCTGGATTTCTGGTTACACTGGCTTCTCCCCCACACATGTGCATCCCATTAGAGACTGTCTGGGCTGTTGCTGAGGTCAAATTTGGGTGACTAGGATTTACATTGCTAACTTGCTGTGGAAGTGGTTTAGTCACTTGTCATTAATGCCAAATAGGTGCATTTACTCTCTTTCTAAATGAGGAGAGCAAATCACTGAGCAAATCTGGCACAACCCTGAAGCTGGAGGTTCACTGCTTCCCAAAGGGAACCCCACCCCAGGAGCCCGACTACTTACTGCGCACAGAGATCTCCGCCACTAAAACACCTCCGGTCTGTTCCATGCGCTGCTTTCGTTTGTCACATGTCTCAAGAGATCAGAGAGAAAGCCATGTATACCCCCCCCAGATTAATACATGTCAGTATACATCCAAACCCAATTCTCATGTTTCCGACCAAGTAAATGAAATCTGTATCAATTTTGCTGCATGTTTTCTAGGGACCATTTTTTATTTTTCTGTAATCACTGGGGCTTTTTGGTGCTCAAGGGGAGCTTTTGCTGTGTATTAGATGAGGATTTTGGTCTGCAGTCAGTGGGCTGCCCTTCTCGTGCAGCTTCAAACAAGCTTCCTCTCTAGGAGGAAGGCTGTAGCTGAACTCCTTCTATTTAACCTATGACCTCTGTGAAGACTTCTGTTGTTGTTTATTGCAAACTGTAATTGTTTATTGGATATGAAGAGGAAGCACCAAATCCCCTCCATTCAGATCATCTTCTATCCAGATCTAATGTCTCTTACAACTGACAAAGTCTTTATCAGAGGCAGTGATTGCTAGATCAAAGGTCCTTGTCCATTCCCTAACCTTTGCAGCTGTGGGCATTTTTATAATCTCTGAATGTATTAATTGTGGATCTGCCTTGCTTGGTTCAACCTTAATTAGAGCAGACCGCTCACCGACTGCAGAGGTGCTGGCTTGGTCCCACCCTGGAGGGTGAGAAAGGAATTCGTCCCTGTGCCTCTAAGGATGATGCTTTTGTTTAGCTGTAGCTGTTCGCCAAACAGGAGCGTAGTCTGCAATGTTGACAAAAACTGAGGTTTTAAAATAACTACATTATTTCTCAACACCTCCAAACAAATTGCTCAATGCTGCACATAGTACCCATGGCATGACAGGGATCAGGGTGCACAGCCCACCACTCAGGTTAATGCATGTTGGTGGCTCCATCTAATGCCTGCTCCCAACCTGGCATGCCCCCTGGTCACCCACTGTATGAATTTAGCCCCATGTGTTTCCCTTGGAGGGAGGTCTTACCACTGGGCAGGAGAACTTCTCGCTGTCACAAACGTGTGTCTCACAGTGCAGCCAGACCTTGGACAGCTTGGGGATGTTTTGGAAGCGGAAGGCATTAAACTGAAATGTTGCACGGTTTGTTTTCCCATTCTCATGGACGATAATGGAGAAGTCTGAGGCACACCTGTATTGTGTGTGGAGAAATGTCAGAGCTTGATGTGTGAATCATGTCCTGAGGTCACAGTCTGGGGAATGCATTTCCCCAGCTGTAGGCCGCTTCCTGCTTTTAGGTGCTTGGGAATGAGTAGGGCAGCTCCCCAAGCCCACCAGCACCTACCCCTTGGTGATCAGAGGCCAGTGCACCTGGTAGAAGTACTCTGAGGTAGGTGTTGCCCAGCAGTTGTTGAGAACAACTTTGAACCTGGGAAGGCACAAGCATCAGGTCAGCACACAGCATCCCAATTGCTGATTTATTGTCGTTCCTTTCTTCACATACCTGTCACTTAAGCCCTTAGCTTCCACACCAGCAAATATGTCAGAACCAATTTCTGATGTTTCGACGACAAAAGGGGCTTCTTTTATACTTGTGAACTTAGCATTCTTTGAAAGAAAAAGAGGAAAAAGCATCATATGTTACATACACCATGCAAAGTGCATGTCAACTTCAGACAGCTCTGGAGAGGGGGACTGCAGAAGCTTGGTTTCTTACTACCTGCGAGCTCCAAAATCTGTGTTTGGTTGATATTTGGCTCATAATAAGTGGCAGAATTTGATGCTGATTGGGATGTGGGATGTGTGGAATGAGAGCATGAGTGGGAAGTGGGCCTGCTGCTGCAGCCCTTCTGAACCAGAGCTGCTGGGGGAAATGGGTAGGAGTGGGGCACTGGAAATAACTGTATGGGGTGGGAATGGGGCCAGTCACATTGAGGGTAATTGAGTGAAGTAGGCTGTGATTTTTCTAGCTGCATTGGTTCTTTAGAGTGTGCATTGATGGGAAAAGATTAGGAGCAGCATGGAGTAGCTGTGGGGAGGGAAGGAATGTTTCAAAAGATTAGCCTGATATCCAGGGGTAAATGCTGGAAGCAAAATTTCAGCAGGATTTCTGGGCAGCATGAAATGCCAGCCAGATGAGCAGCCAAGGAAGCTGACTGCAAGGGGCGTGCACAGAGCTTTTCCATTCCTACAGAGACAATATCATAGTGGCAGTGTCTGTAAGTGGATGCTGCTGCTCTTTGAGTGGGACTACTAACAAGTTTGGCTTTTTTCTTTATAAAGCTCATCAGCATGCAAGAACTGTACCAGTCAGCAGAAAAAGCTGCCTTATGGAGGAGTTAAATGAACATCTGGCATGTGTCTGCTCTGTTTGGTTTAAGTTATACCCCTGTTAATCACTGGAAATGAGGACCTATACAAACCACGCTGTAATTATCTGCTACAGGCTGGTAATGTGCTCTGTGACATGCAGAAGTCAGGAGCAACAGCCTTTTTTTTCCTGCTGATGTTGGTGGAAATTGAAGGCAAAAAGCTGAGTGGCAAAGAACACTTACAGAGTAGAAGTTCAGGGATAACTGACTTTCAAATGAGCCAGAGCTTCCATTCTTCACATGGACAGTGGCCACTCTGGGGATACAAAAACCACATTGCTCTGTATGAGAGAAACCTGGGGTTTAAAAAGGAGGGAGTCTCACTGCCAGACCAAGACTTACCTTTGGTCAAAGGCAGCCTGGTTCACCAAGTAGTTGGCATTGTATGTGCAGGTGAATGAGTAATTCACAGGCTGGCTCTTAAGGATCACTGTGGAGTCATTGGAGACGATGGAGTTGTAGAAGTGATAAACAGGACTCTTAAACTGTAGGTGGGAAAATAGAAATATGTATACACCAGTGGCTGTTTGAGGCATGGGGAACAACCTGGCATGTTAAAATATGAGGATTCAACTTTGTGACAAAACAGCATTCCTAATGAAACATGGTTTTGTAGCTTTACATATTCTGTGTATGCATGTAAATGTGTGGCAGGCACACAGGCTAATAACACTATACCTGTGTGTATTTTGCCTGTAGATGTAGAGCATGACTACTTAATTCCTCCTTCTACTAAATCTAAGAAGAGGCCTGATAACCTGAATTGCCCTCTCTTCATCAGTACTTAAAGCCCACTGGAACCAAATGGGCTCTTTCAAATGAATCCAGCCAGTTCCTGAACCCAGCTCAGGCTGTGCTTTGCCACCTGTCAGAAAACATTGGTCTGAAAGTCTTACCTCTGACTGTGTCCCGCAGTATGATTTATTTTTAGGTGACAGGTCTGGGATTGTGAATTGGTAATATCCTGAATCATGGATCCCATTGTAACAAATGCCTCCAAGTGCCAGCTGATTGACCTCCCATCCATAAGGACACTCTGGAATTTTTGTAATGATGGTTCTAGGATAGCAGTATACCAGAATTACATCTGAAAGGAAAACAATATGCCTAGAGTGAAATTCAGGGGTGATTTTCTTTCATAAAGACAAGTCTACACATCTGATTTCCATAGGGATTTAAATCTTGTGTGTGGGACCCGCTGGAAGGCCCCCTAATGTTAGCAGCAGGGGAATGGGAACAGCATGAGCTACACAGAACTGACCTCAGGGTTGTTAAATTCAGTCCTCCCTGAAGTTTAGCCCTGTTAATACTGATAGCTAATAGCACTGCAATTTGTTTCCTTGTATGGTTATTGTTAGGACAACAATGAATATTGAACTCCATAACTGAGACTAATTGTTTTGTCATAGCAGAAGATTTGAGCCTTTTTCAAAGAGAATCAGGCAGTGTGAATTTGAAGGTGTGATGTGAATTTAAATGGAAATAGTGACTAAACACTAATGAACTGAAAATTGAGAAAGAAATACCAATTACTGCCTTGAAAAAACACACACAAAAAACCCCACAACACTCTGCCCAGAACTACTTGTCTGTTTTTAAACAGTGCTCTCATCTTTATGATAAAAGCCTGATTCTTCAGCCTTCCTGGACTTGCAGGAGTTTGGGGAATATGCAGGAGCTGGGCGAATTTATGTGGGGAAAATCATACGGGGACCTTAATAGCTTGCTTCTTTCAAATCAACAAATGCAGGCTTGTTCTGCTTGTGTTGGTGGTCAGAGATGGTGACTTCACAAATGTGGAAGGTCCTCAGCTCTGAGAAACTCCTTGTGCAAGAGAGGGCACTGAAATAGGTGTACAGAGGGCCAGATAGTTAAAATGTACTGTGAAGTTCCCGGCAGTAGCACACACTGGTCTATTATTATATTCACATGCCATGCATTCAATGCAAAAACTCCTTATTGAGGCATATTCCAACATGTTCTGAAAGTAAGTTTCTTAGTGAATTGTGCACTGAGAGTTTGTCTGGCACCAGATCGTCTGAGTGTCTGGGCAGAAATCAGAGTGTAACTGGGGCCTCAGCTGCAATGATGATCATTATATTTTTAAGTATAGCGGTGGTGTTCAGGAGCTCAGCCCATCTCATTCTCTCAGCATCAGTCATCAGATTGCAGTCAGGAGGACTGAAGCTCAGCTCAGGCAGCAGAGATCCGCAGCACTAACTGTGGGTATTTCATCCAGTTTCTGATTGCTGCTCTTTTAATTACCATCTTATATCTGAATTCTATCCACACTTAATTTTATTGCACTGTTTTTATTGCAAAGTTAAGCATCCTAAGTCTGTAGGGAAGTAGGACCTTAGTGCATGCTTAGTGCACTAGGCTGTCTGGAAATAAATCAATAAAGGAAATATGAGGGTTAACTCTCCAAATCCTACAGTTTAACTCTATGAAGAAAACCAGCTTTAAATGGAAAACTACACTTTGGCAGCTTAAATACCAAAAAAAAAAAAAAAAAAAAAAAAAAAGAGCATAGGAGACTTGAGTAATTCTACCTGCTTTATTTGGAGTGCAGGGCCCCGCAAAAGCTTGAGCCAAGATGACCATCAGATAAATAGTAACAGGCACCATTTCTTGCTGTGACCTGAGGACACAGGGAAAAAAACTGAATTTGTTTTCCCAACTGGAAGACGTGAAACTGTTAAACGGGCTACTTTTTAATAATCTTGCATGTAGAAATAAATAACATTGCTGATATTGTCACCTGATTTCCATTGCATCAAAAAGAAGTATATTTCCAAGACCACTGTTATCAATGGATCACTACTGTGACAGTATTACTGTTTTATTTTAGTGCTGATTTAAAGTTATTCTAGGATGTTTTTGTTCTTTTAAAGAGTCTAAACCTAAATCATTAGTATAACTAAAGGAAACTGAAAGAACAGGAGCTGAAAAAGAGGGACAGTTGAAAGTGCAAGAAGAAATGCTATGGAACTAATATACATACTGTGCTTAGTAATGTAACGCGAAAATTATTCTGTGTTGATGTCTATCCTCATGTATATAATTTTAACTTCTTGTAGGTTTTTTAAAAATTGTTACAATTTCTCTGTCCTGAAAACTGTAAGTTTAGCAGCAGTTATCTTGTGTGGCTTTAGTTTCCACTTCCACCACAGGCCTCAGCCCTGCAAGCTGCTTCCCTCTTGGGCATAGAGCAGCCTGTGGGGCTGGGACTACTCTGCTCCTGTTTTGCCCTTGTGGACACTGTCCAGTGTCTGCCCTCATATCAACATTACTGAACACAGCATCAGAATTAAGCAGCATAATTTAGGTAAAGAAAAAAGGCCTTTCCCATTAAGCATTCCCATGAAAAGAAATCAATTTCAACATTTTCACTCATCCTCTTTCTAAATACATTCATAAAAAGCTCACGCATGACATTACCGAGGCAACCCCTTCTAATTAAAATCCTATGCATTCTGCAGTAAATGAAGTACAATACCTACAAGAGAGGAGGTGATTCAGTATTTCAGATTTTCATTGCAGTCTTATTCCAGTAGCTGCGTTGCCGGCTCTTCCCAAGATGTCCTCTTTCAAATGAACCCAGCTGCTGTTATCTCCGCTTTATATAAGCAATCTTGTAAAAGGAGCCCATCTCTGGTTAAATCTCAGCCCGCCAGTATTGTCCACTGTGGGAGAAAAAAAAGTTATAGAAAAGCAATTCCCTTTCCCTTAGATGGGACTGTGTTGCTGCTATTTGATTTTTTAGGTCTGTGATGGTTTTTCGTTTGTGTTTTTTTGTAACAGATCTTGGAAATAACTGAACGTAAACCTGCCGAAGGAGTATAACTGATATAATTTCTCTCTTTTCCAAGTTTCTTAGGAAAATGTAGTTTTTGCAGTGACAAAATCACAGCTGCCTTATAGAGCTCAGTGCAAAGGTCTGTATATGAATTAGATGCCTCTTAAATGGGTTATTAATGAGGTCAATGTTTTGTGCCATGTAGATGGACAGATGCAATTTCAGCTTCATAAACCATCTTTGGAATTATCTCATATGCTTATTTTTCCTAAAAGCTCACAGTTGAGTCGAGGTGAGGTCTTTCAAATTTCCGTTGTAGTATATAATTACACCACGCAATACTATATATATATAGGACTGTAAAATATGTGTTAAATATTACACCATGTAGGAGTATATTTGTAACACTTCTATATTAAACATAACATTGTTTTACAGTGTAAAATTCACCCTTATGCAGAGAACTCAAACCACTTTGCCTTCGTTATGACACATACCCTGTGTTTGCCACATGACAGTCATAGTAGATTTTTCATGTGACACATAGCATCCTGTTTGTGGTGACAGACCTAGAATAAGGACTCGGATGTGATACTGCTGTTTTGCCGAACTGAAGAAAAATTATTAGTCATAAAATGGTCTTGCCTGAGGGACCTAGTCCTGGGGACTCCTCCTGGCTGAGTCTGGTGGCTCCTCCTGTGCAGTTCTCCATGTGGAAGAGCTTAATTCTGCCTCATTTCTGGCAGAACTTTATGTGAGTCTCCTTTCTCCTAAGTGGCTTTTGGGTTGGGTGGTGGGGGGGAGAGGGTCATGCAGCAGTAAGGTTTTTGCAGCAGAGCACAGTAGCTCTGATCTTAAACTGAAATATTGAACAATGTGGGTTCAGTTCTTCTGTGGGTGCTCGATGCAGAAAAGAACCAGTGAGATTTATGGACTCACCTGCAGGAGAGCATTCACTGCCTTAAATCCACAGCATGGATCCACACCTAGCTAATGCCACACAGCTTTCAAGCATGACTATGGCTTCATTGTAGGGGATGCTAACTCTTGCCCAGCAATAGTGGTGTGAAAGTGAATCTATAAAGATGTGAAAATGTTTATGTGTAGTTAGAATGACTTCTAATTCTTGCAAATTGATTCAGAACCATAAAGAAAAGTTTAAAACTACATAAAGATCTGTGTTTTGTTTCAGATAATGAACTTGAACATGGATCTGAAGCATCACAATGATTGCAGTGTAGAGGACATCTTGTTAAATAGGCTGCTCCCACTGTTCTTGTGAGTCGGGTTCCACAAGCCTTCACATACCAGTTTAATGAGATTACTTAGAGAGGTACAAATGGAAAAACACTGTTGGTTAGAGTTTGTCTTTATTTTAATTGAATTAAAGAATAACCCACTGAACAAGAACAGAAGCTCATAAATGGTTTGGTTTGCTCTAGCTAGGAATTATCCTTAGCAGGAATTCTAAAATAAGGAAAATTTAACTCATGGTATCTGTTTTATATTCTCACTCCAAATCCTTCTGCAGGCAATGAAGCCCAAATTCAATTTCCAACTCCCAGCTCTGGCTGAATATATATGGTGTTAACATTCATTTAATTTTGTTTTTTTGTGTGTACCTGTGCGTTTGGTTTGGTATTAGGAACTGGGAGCTGGTGAAGCATTTTGAACTACCAAGCTAGCAAGTCTTTACAGCACAGGAAGAAGGTGAAGGTTTGCTTAAGAATGTATTTCCTTGCAACTTTGTACACTAGAAAAGCCTCATAGCTCTATGCAAACTGATTCTTCAAGCTCAAGAGATCAGCTTCAACCCTGGGGTTGGTTTGGGTCTCTTGGGTCTTGCAGGACTAATTTGGAGCATAAGATATTTGGCTAAACTTAGTGTAAATACTTTGCTATAAATGATGTAAGTGGCCAACTTCTCCACAGTTGCTAATAGAGTAAATACAGATTGGCTTTGTTATAATTCTTTTAATCAAATGATGCAGTTAAATAATCGTTGATGTAATGTTACAGGTTTCAGCGGAATTATTCCATGCTAGATCTAATCTTGTAATTTTTGAAAGAAAATAAATCTCTCATTATCTTCTCACAGAAAAGCAGTCTCCGTGCACTTAATACTCCTTTTAGGTGAACTGTAGAAAACAGACTAAAATCCATGAAACGAATTTGGCAAAAGTGCCATCTGGTCCACAGCAATTTGCATTTGCATGAGAAAAAAGCACAAAATGTACCCAAACTGAACAGCATTGGATACCTGCTCTGATCAAAGGTGAAGGCTTGGAGAAGGGTTAGGTTTCTCTCAGTAATTGAATCACAGAGAAAGGAAAGCCATTAAATTTGCAAAGGAGGCCATTGAGGTTTGTTGCATTTCCCTGACTCTTTCCAAGCCCATTGAATAATCTCAGCAATCTAAGTATCTGTAAAGATTTTGTCAAAGAGCAAATGAAGGCCTTATTGTGAATTTTGCCTACAAGGGCAGCTTGTCTCTCTAGCTTTGTTTCTCTGGTTGTGATTGAAAGCTGTGTGAATATCTGCTGTCTGGTTCTTACATGAAGAAACTGAAGTTCTGCTCTTAGGATCTGCAAAGGTTATTGTGACATTCAGTTTTTATTGTTTTGGGCAAGAGTGTGAGCTTGAAGGACTCCTTAATTTTAAGGAAGGATTTCATAGGGTAGTAAGAAGCAGCAGAGGTGTTTCACTGACTCTAGGAGGAGTGAAACCTGGTGACATTTGTTTAGAAGTTGCCATGTGCTGGTGACAGCATTTCCAACCATGCACCAAAACCTGGCATTTTTACTTGTGCCTGATATAAAGGGTGCATTTACAGTAAAAGTGTGGAGATGTACTTACTGGGTCCAGAAGCACAGGGGCTGCATTCGTATTGTTCTTGATATGACTTAATGGGTACTGTTATGGAATCACACAACTGAGTTGATATAGCCAAACCTGTCCTGGATCCTAGAGTGGGTTGTGCTCTGCAGACTTGTTGCCTTAGTCAAGGCAACCTTGTAAGTACCTTATGGATTTCACCATTGTTTTCTATTTTATAGAATAAATACCTGCCCAATAGTTAGTCATTGGTAGCATGTGACTGGTCACTCATTTCAGCACATGATGTTTCAGCCTTAACGAGCAGATGATTGAACTGTGCTCGCAATTAACAGAGCAGCTGGCACCCATAGGTACCCTATACCTGTTAGTCCTTGGGTTGATCATGATCTTCAGTAACTGCACAAAATCAAACCAGAAGCATGGGAAATCAGAGGAAAACATAGTTCTAGGAGAAAGAGACATGAAAATCAGAAATACGGTTTTGGAGCACTGGAAGTGATGGCCTCCTGCTCTAAATTGCCTTGTGTATCACCTGTATAACTACGCAATGCTGATTCATAACTTTTGAGCTATCACCTGCAGCCATGTGCTTAGTGAGCAGCACTGCTGCTGGGACATGCACCACCTGGGGTGTGGTTGAGCATGCACTCAGCTGAAGAACCATTCCCTTCACATTTCTGCTGTTCAATGTGTTCTCATTGATGTTCACAACAGGAAATCTTATGGCTTGCAGAGCTGTGGTTGAGTAAATAATCGCGTTCATTTGAATGCTTGTTGCTGCTTAGCTTTGCCAGCAAACTCAAAGTAATATTCTTCAGAAGCTTGTCCATCTAAATTTTGCCTGGAAGTCTCTACTGTTGGGAAAAAAAATCATTGGTTTCCAGCTAAGCTTCCTTCACTCCAAAGCATTTCAGGTAGGTGTTTTGTTTTACCTATTTCCTCATGGGCTGTCCCAAAGCCAACTGTTGCTCTGGTTAAGGGCTTTGGGCTTGATTTAATGAGGGCATGAGACATGCAAAGCAGGTCATGTGAGACTGGAACTGATGACTTACACTGGTCACGTGAGACCACAGCCATCCTTGGACTGCTCGCTTCTTCTGGAGATGCCTAAACTTGCAAGATACTTGATTCATTTGCACAGGCATGCAGTGCATTCATTGGAACTGTAAGGAGGCCAAGATATCTGCAACTGTGCTGCTGTGCCTGCAAGAGATGCATGAGCTTTTGTATTAGGAGCTGGAGGATACTCAAGGGTATCTCTAATGGGGCTGAATGTTGCATGAGGGCATCTGGACTGAGACCTAGGCATGTTGCTCTGCTTGGTTTCATGTTTATTTTTTGTCTGCCTTGGAAGCTGAAGCACCCTGCTTGCTCTCCTGTACTCGTGCCTGATTCTGCTCTAGTTGGTACAGTGCTCTTAGTATTTTCATTGAGTGGACAGAGCTAACTCCTAGGTGGAAGTCAGGACACTTCAGGCAAAAAAAAAGCCAGCCTGACTTCTCCAGTGATGCTTTAAAGAAAGAGTGGCTTTGGCTGCTGGACTCAGCTGTAAATGGTGCTGCCGTCTCTCTCTGTATGTGCCAGAGCAGAACTGCAGGGATTTTCTGTTGAGCATAAGATTAAGTGTTTTTCAGAGGAATAATGTTTGGAGATTAGCGTTCTGGAATCACCTGAATTTGGCCTACGTGGCTTTTGAAGTGTCTAAGTGCTTTTTTGGATCTCAATCGTGCCATGCTGTATAACACCTTGTAAGCCTTTCAGCTCATGTTATCTCAACAGCAGGTCTTGATCTCTAGGTGGTGTTGGAGGTGGGGGAGGGTTTTCAGTGGAGGGTGAGAAAAAAAGGTAGAATAGACTCTTTGTGTCATTCTTTTGTTTAAATTTCTCTGGTTGGCAGCTTGCTCTGACACAGTAATCGTTGCTCCTACTGTTCCAGTAATACTTTTTTTTTTTTTCTCCTGGACATCAGTGCTGGGAGGGTTGCAGCCCTATCTTGTTTCTGAGCATGGTTACAGTGTTGCAGTTTTGAGACACTCCATAGTAGCTGACTGTTCTTTTGACTGGATCCAGGCCACAATGGCCATAAATAATGCTGCTCATTGGGTCTACGTGCTTTGCTACAGAAGGGCTGAAAAACAGTGAGGCATTAAAGAAAATGTTACAGACAAATCAACCCTAACTTGAAAGTGTGTCCACTTGGGCCTAGAATTTTTCCCCTTGAAAGACCTCTAACCGCAATAGAGCTACAAAGTCTATCTTCAGCTTCCTGCAGTGGTCTGAGCCAGCTGAATTATAAAGCTGCATGGTGGGGTCTGAATATGGTTGCATATATAAGGGACTAGCAAAAATTAAGTACTAGAAATGGGTTAGCACTATTCAGGCAGCCCACAAAGTCTGACTAGAAAGCTACATCTAATTTTTAGCACCTTTTACTCTCATTTATTCCTACAGTTTCTGAGCCTGTGTGCTTTCTAAATCCTAGCTACAATGCTAACCAACAGGAACTCTTAAATCAAGAGCACAAATTGCGTTTTTACAGTTACCATGGCATTTTTCCTCTGAGGGTGGCCATTCATGTGTATAGAAAGATGGACTGTCCATGTTAATTGTTCACCACAATTCCTACCCTTTGAAGAATTAAGATTAAGATTCAGTTGTTTTCTGTAGGAATTAATCTTCATTTATAGTGCTGCCCTCTCTAATCGAGCACAAAACCTCCACTCTTCTCTCAGTGGCAGCTGCTGATTAGAATCACAGTTCTGGTTTCCTGAGCTACAAAATCGTGCTGGTTTGTTCTTAGATCTACGTTTTTAGCACATTGTATCCATTATAACAATGTTGTCCCCATTTTTAAGAGCTTGTGATTTTTCAGCAGGCTGATGCCATCATGCTTGGAGACAGTCCATCTTAAAAGGAATTATATGGTTTCTTATAAGAAATTATGTGGCTTTAAGAGTTATATATCTCAAAATTACCTGTATTAATTAGCTTGTGCTATGCTGGTAAAGCAATCACAATATTGCTTATCATTAACTTGGTAACATTATCTCTATTTTGCAAACAAGAGAACTGAGCCACAGAAAGGCAACACCCAGTGTAAGGCTCTTGATCAGGCCATACTGCTTTTATTTACCCCTGACATTCAAACTGTGAGTAGCCTGGAAAAGGAACTAGCCAAGCAAGCTTCTGTGAAGCTGCAGGAGTTTTGCCTTGACTATTAGGCCATGCCATCTGGAACAGAGAACTCTTATTTATCTCAAAAGCTATTTTACCACCTAAAAAACCAAGTCCCCCTTCTTGCCAGTTTACTGTTCAAACTGGGACTAAAAGCTTTTTAATGATGACTTGATGAGTGACATTCCATTATCAGCTGAGTGTCCAGGTGGATTTGCCCCCCTCAGATGCCATTCTGAAAGTTCTTCCCAATTTGACAAGAGATAGTTTTTAATGCATTCAGGATGCTTTCTGGAATTCCCTATTTATAACAAACCAAATTTCAGACCATGTATAGGTTATGACTTTCTTGAAATTGCACCCAACACATTTATGATGACATACATTGAGATGTTTACTCCCATTCATGGAAGACTCCAGATTTATTAGGCTACTGGTGTTGCAGGAGCATCTGCTGCTGGTTGCTTATTCTAGGATTAGCTAAAATTAGAAGTTGACCCTGTGTTCCTGAGCTAATTTAAAGGAAAAGATACAGAGTACTGATTCTGATCATTTCTCTGTAAAAATGGTGTTCTTGAAAGTCAAAGCTGAAAAGATATCTTTCTTGAGTCAGCTCTTAAATGATCTTGAAATGAAAGTGTCTGCAACAACTGACATATATGAAGTACCTGCACCTTATATATAACTGCATGTATGTGTTGTGGGGAGTGTAGTATTTTGGCACATGTAGTTACAGGTGCGTGAATATGAAATGTTGCAAAGACAACATTTTCTATGTATTTGCACTATCCTTCTTCCTGGGTTCTCAGAGACCATTATAGAAATCTAACTCCAGACAGCAGTTGGCCAGGAGGTGGTGTTAGTGGTGTACTGTAAACAGACAACACGTGATGGCAAAGCAAAGTGACTAAGTCCTATTAAATCTGGTGAAGGTGTCTCACCCTCACCTGAGTGTTGTCCCATCCCTTGAACTTTTCATTGGCCTGTTCTGATTATTTGCATTATCTATAGAAATGATTACTTAGTGTTGCTGTTTCAACACAGCAAGCAAGTCACGATGTAAAGCCAAATGTAATTTCCTTGAATCATTGGGGACACATTAATTAACTAGTAACATACATATTTTTTTTACCTGGTAATTTAAATTATACTTGATCAAGGCCTGCATCTCTCTGGATGTGAGAAGTCTGATCATCCAGACATTTCTGAACATTGGTACTTGTCTGGTTTCCTCTTCTTGACTTGCCTACACCACACTTCTGTGTGATGTTCTGTTTGTAAATATTTCCTTCCAGCATTCTCTCACTTTATGCAGGGTTTCAGCAGTGATTTTCTCTTGCTCTCCTGACTCTGCTTCTCTCTCATTAAGCAGGCTATTGGCAAAGCCAGGCTTTGCAGCTGGGGAGACATTAGTTGGTGCTGGGTAGATGATCAGCTAACATGGCTCCTTGGCACCAGGCTGTTGCTGGGTATGGGTGTGTCCTTTATCAACTAATTTAGTCACTGACATCTGAAGAGGGAAATAAAGGCTCTTGTGTAGCCTGTGTTAATGCACAATCATAGCCAGCCTGGACCCCTTGGTCTTCGTCCAACTATGCTCTTGTGAAGGCCATCTACAGCCTGAGTTTTGCTGCTCAGAGGTCATAGGTGCCAAAGGGGAAAGAAAAAAACTTCATCCTGGTATTTCATTACTCTGCCTTTATCAGGGAAATTTCCATGGTGTGGAAGGACACCTGTCCTAGTCTTCCCTGATGTGGACTTATTCTTGCCTCACATTTTGCACAGGATGCGTGAGGTGGGGCAGCTCCTCTTGCCCTCTTATCTTTACATCAAAGCTGGGAGCATCCTGACTAGTGGACAAGATGGTTCTTGTACAACTACATGCTCTCATAATTGTTTCTTAATGCTATATATAGCCATGTTATCTACAATAATTATTATATTCTTGATTTAACGTACTGGACAAAGTGTCCTAGGTCTTGGAAAAGAGCCATGAGAGTTAAAGGCCACTGAGATCAATCATGCCGATTGTTTATTTATGTGGTTGGCTACTGTGATGGTAACAGCTTTTTATTCTTAGCCAGTACACTCTAATTTAGTCAGTATTGAGACTCAATGCTGAAATATCTTTAAAAAAAAGAATAAAGAAAACCAATAACCAGAAAGCTTGATAGAGGTGATTTAGATGGCTAAAATCTAGATGTGATTTTCAGGATTGCAAAACTGATAGTCCTCTTGCCATTATTATTCAACCCTGGAAATGTCTCCATTTATATTTGCCAAATAAACTTTGAGTTTCATGCACATTTCATGCACAACAGCTTTTTTTTTTTTTTTTTTTTTTAAATCTTTCAGAAAGTACCTTTTTCAATGGAGCTACTTTGCATGCAGTGAGGCTACTTTGCAATGAGGCTACAGAGCCTGCCATTTATTCTTCAAATGGTTCTTCATCCTGTAAGTACAGAGAGCCTGCAGTATTTCTGAGGGGAATTGCTCTGAGAATACTGGCAGTGAGGGCTGTTTTGAAAAGCAATGAATACTCCAAAGGTAACCTACAGCCCTTGTGGTATTTTAAAACAAGAACTGCTAAGAAAGTAATGTTTTGTTTCATGGGGAGAATATATCCCATGGATAGATCAGTATTTCCGTAGAGTCACTATTTTAACTTTCCATCCAAATTCTGCACAGAATGGCTGTAGAAGTATTACAGTGTTCTTTAGGATGGAAATTCAGAATTCTGATTGATTGTGCTTACAAAGCTGGAAGTGCTGCTTGTTTTGGGAAAAAAAGTCTGTCCCCTTTGTCCCGCCCCCAAAATTCTTTGACGCAGTTGTCTCTTGTCCTAGGAATTGTATGAACTGAAACCGTTACTTTGGAAGGATGGAGGGAAATGTATTTTTAAAGACTGGTCTTAAAGATATTGATAATGCATGAGAATGTGAGGGAAATTGTATACAATTATGTCCAGCAAAAGACACTTAGCATAGAATTGGGTTTCGGTGTATGAGAATATGGGAAAGCAGGAAAAAAAAAGCAATTGTGGTTTGAGGGCATGTATATGGAATCATGAGGAAAACAGTGATAGAACTCAGGAAATATTTAATCAGTCGTTTGACTATGTCTGCGGCTGATGCTTGGTAAATAAGTGACTACTCAAGGCAAGGATGCCAGAACAGGAACTTTTTTAACAGGCTGCTGACTTAAATTACGTGGACGTTGTAGTCTCATGTCTCTTTTAAATATAATGGTAAGCAATTACTTGGGTTTCGTGGCATCATGTTCTGTTACAATACTTTATGAAAACATCATATTATTCTCATCAGGCTGACTTCAAGCTGAGAAATCTGTTGATTATAATTACATTTGTTACAGGTAGCCAGTGACAACTTCAGGAAATTACCATCCTTACTCCCACTGGGATTTCTGTTGTTATAGTGATGATGTTTTCCAAACATTGTTTTGGAAAAAAATTCTGGATTTATCATCAATATGTAATTATGATAATGAATTGTGATGGCCTCAGTTTGCCTTCCTGTAATGCCAATGGAAGATCTGTGCATATCCAAAATAAGATAAGAGTCTTTAGGTGTCCCTTACAGTAATAACAGTAATCAGAGAGGCATTATTACTTTATAGCCTTTGGACTGACTATTTTAATAGTCCATGTGCAAGAACAATACTTCCTCTTATTTTAGTGAGTAAGGACTATTAGAGTTACATAGGAAGAGGATGACTTGAGCTGGCATATGAGTGCACCTGTGGCTGTGCAGTGGTGGAAACCATGTCCAGTCATCCAAAAACACCAGCTCCAGGGCATGGCAGTATTTGTTTTCTTCCTCAGACATGCTGCATGTGAATAAATATTTCTGAGAAACTGTAAGAAACTCAGGAAATAAAGAATATTTTGTGTTAACTGGCCTGAGTAACGCTATGTTTTGCAGTAATAACTTTTTATCATTTTGTTTTTTTCATTTTAATTTTGAGTTCCCATACTTATTGAACATAATATGAGGAGTCCTCTTGTTTGTGGTTTGTTTGCTTTGTGTTATATATATATGTGTATGCATATACATTTACCTTTGTGGAGTGATGGGGTGTATGTGTACACAAAATACATTATAATTTTGGAAGATGGAATGAATCCATTTTCTTTATTTCCCTCTCATCGATGGTGTAAAAAAGAATTACAGGATTGGCATGAATGCTGCACTTGGCCCTGGTGATACTTCAATCTCTGTTAAATGGATTCTGTTCTACAAAAGGCAAAGAAAATGAAAGTACAGATCCCGGCTTAGAGAAGGGTTTAAGACATTTGTACACATGAAGAATTAGGGTGACAAAGTGTGCTGGATAGTTGTGGAATGGCCTGGTAAGCTGTAAGGCAGAACTGAATTCAGCAGTTGCATGCAGATCCTGCCAGCTCCAGAAACTGCAGCTGTAGAAAACTATAGAAAAGGAATGTTTCCTTTAATCATTGTGGAAGGCTCTGAGAGGCAGAGGTGAAGGAGAAAGGGGCAGGGTGGTCAGTCCAGGCACTAATTAGAGTCAAGGTCTGTTGAGGAAGTTAATGAGTTTCTAAATAGCCAACTAGCAGCCAGAAGGGAGCAGAAAAATAGCCTCTGCATCCTGCTTTTATTTATGCCCTGGAGTAAGAGAGACCTTTAGGAGAACTAGACAAAGTAAATACCTGCATCTGATGTGAAAACCTTTTCTTAACACAACATGAGGGAAAATTTATGCATATTTTAGTCTGTTGAGATTGGTGATGATTTACATGCATAACCCTCACGCCTTGCTGCAGTGCTATGGATAGGACATTTTGACTGCTCTTAGCTGTTCTGGTCTCTCTGACCCTGCATTTGGCTATGCTTCTGAAAGAGCCTGGCATGACTGCTCTTGTTTGCACTTCTCCCCCATCTTTGTATGCCAGATAGCTTTTGCCATCTTGCTGACCTTTCTGGGCAAACATTGCACTAACACAGCTTTTTGCATAGCATTCATTTGTTTTTGGAGAACATCAAAAGGCAAAAGAAATACAGGCAGGTAAGTGAAGGTAAATGAATTAGAAAACAGGAAATAAGATTTGGATGTCAAATCAATGTAAACACCAGAAAAAATGACATGAATAGTAGTGTTTGTACAGATACAGAGAAGATACATTATTCTGAATCAGGACCTAAGTACATGCCTGCTTGCGTGCGTGTGTTCAGCTGTAGGTGTAAGTGCACCCATTAGCTAGGCACCCACCTGCGGATGTCTGAATCAGCACTGCAGCAACAGAGAGGATTTACTTAGGTTCTCTGCTTTAGAAAGGTCTGGGCTTTCTGAGCTGCTTCAACAGTGAACCTGACTTCATCAGTTTTGTTTCCCACGGAGCAGTGTGCTACTCACATCTAGTAGGTATTTAATAACATGTGCGGGTTAAGAAAAATATTTGGTCTGCTATAAGGTTCTCTTTCGTTTTCACCACCTTAGTGCCTGATGGATCTTCATCAGGAAAGACCAGTGCATTTCTTTCAAGTTTGAAATGTTTGTCATTCCTGTGGTAGCTCACTTCTGACTCATGTCTTCTAATGACCAGAAAAGTAACATTAATATAGCAACATGCAATTTTAAACCCCAGCATCTATTTGTCCCACACTATCAATTGAGTGTGATTCCAGGCCTATAATTAACTCTGCAGTATTTGGAAGTGTGTTGTATCCACCACCTGCCTTCCTTGTGCTGGATTTCTACTCCCTCTATTATTCTTATGGAACTGAGCAAGAATGAAAAACAAGGCTTAAAACAGAGATGTTTCTTGATCTAATGCCTCCTGTGATGTGGTTGTTTATCTTCTACTTTTCTTGTTGAAACAACCGACAGTGGTGGTTTAGGTTTTATCATCTGAGCACTGTAGGCATTAACTGTTTCCAAACCAATACACCCTCCACATTTCCTCTGAAAAAATTGTATCCCACATGTAAAACTGGGAGCTATTGATTGATTTCTGGATTATGCTCTGCTGTTATGTAATAGCTGTTTTTAGTCTGAGGATACTGCTTTACTCGTGTCATGTTCATCGTCCTCCTGTAATTGAATCTGATTGATAATTTTGGCTCAGAAACCTGGTAAGTGGACAGAACGCCTCTACCCCAGCACCTATACAAACTGGTTATCTGAAAAGGGTATAGCTGACTGTATGGACTTCAAAATCATTCCCTTTAAATAGGCAAATGAAAGGGAATTACCACTGAGTAATGTGTTATTTACAGGTTATTGCTATCTGGAACCTGGTGCCAAGGAAACTGATTTATACTCTGTTATTACTGTGTTATTCTTGTATTGCTTAACAGACTGATTCCAAACATAAATGCATTGAGTAGTGCATGGATTAGGATAAAACCAGTTACGTTCAGACATACCTATGTACTGGCCCTGTCGTGGGAAATCAGAAGTCACACACAGTTTATCTGGATGTTGTGAATTCTTTTGGTAGTATTTCTATGCCTTTTTTTTTTTTCTTTTTCATTTTGCTGCTTCACGTTTGATGGCAATCTTGAAGGAGTGACTTGAACAGAACACCTGGGACTCGTTTTGTAACTTGCCATGTTCACTGGGGTCTTTTGTGTATTTTTGAGCCCTGGGTGTATTTGATGGTGGTTTATGCCTTTCAGAGGACATAATTTCATCTTGACTCTCCCATCGAGACTCAGCAGTTAAGGTATGTTCATTCTTGTATTAGCTATGGTTTTCAAGTTGTAGAAAGCAGAATCACTTCTGTTCCATGGCTGAGCTTCTGTGTTGTTATACAGAACGTATTCCTGTTTCTTATGTTCACCATGAAGGTGCTCTTGGAATACTGTTGTAAGTGAAAGCCCCTCTCCAGGCCTGCATGTCCAGTTCAATGATTTCTGAAGTGCCTTAGACCTTTCCTAAAGCTCACCTGGTGATTTGTAGAGTGATTTCTGTAAAAGAACTTCCATGTTCTCCTGATTCAATTTGAGACTGCTCACAATAAATGCCAACAAGGGTTTTATCAGTCCTCAGACAGTGCTGGTAGTTTGTCATTTAGGAGCAAGTTATGCCATTTGTTTTACAGAAAATTATCCCGCAGCTCATGCAGTCTTGCACTCATCAATATCTTTGGCTTTATATTAACTAAGAGACATTCCATGCAATTTCTTTTTGGTGGTCTTTAGAGGCTTTTCTCATGTTTGCAGTCACTCTCTGGGCTGTATTCAAGCAGTGCTGCAGGGACAGAGAGCAGCCTTTGGGCAGAGACCAACTGAGTGATCACAGACACAGCATACCTCCCTGTGCCTTTGGCTGCCCTTCAGCCTCTGCCTTGTATTTTTAGCTTGCAGTCTCTTTAGTGGAAGAATTGTCTCTTCTTACTATATTTGTAGCACACTGAGCACTATGAGTGGATCTGCAGTTATGTCAACTCCTCCTCTGGTCTGTAGTAAAAAGTAAATATTCAAAAATTATCCCTTCAGAGTGATTAATGAAGACTTCTTTCTGAACACATATAAGGCAAGGCCTCCTTGTTTAAGGAAATTTGTTTGAGCTGCCTTCTGGCTTGGATGTCTTTATCACACAACAGGTGCTTCAAATCACTAATCGCCTGCAGTCTGAGCTGGTATTTATTACTGTTCAATGTCAGATCCTCTTACCTGGTAAAGCAGAGCGTACCACGTAACCTGCAAGTTGTGTTGGTGAGCATATTTAATTACATATCCACAGATTACCTATAATTATCTCCATCATGACTAGATCCTTGGAGATCTTCAATGGGAGGCTAATATCTGCTCCAGGGACTGAAACAACCCTGCAGGGAAGATGGGAGCCCAGTTGCAAAGTATTACTGGAGCAGGTTTGAGCCTTTGAAGTTCAGTTTGAAGTTGTTAAAAGTTTCTTATTTTCAAGACTACCTTTGACTTCCTAGAGCTGGTCTAAGGGGTAAATCCAAATATCTCAAGACTTTATGCTAGCCCTGTGCATCTGTACACGCTCAATTACCTGCCTTGTACGGTACTGCCAAGGCTTGCCAATTGGGATGCGGTTTACCCTGCCCAGCACTAGAAGTCAGTGATTTGCCTGTATTAGTGCTAGCCATCTCAAGCTAATTTTGTGCTCAGTGCAGAGAACGAGGCTCCTACAGAGGCTGTAGGTAACGATGCATCTGAATGTTCAAGTCATCTACTTTGAGATCAGATGAACTGTGCCCTAGAAATGAATGTTTCTTTCCAGAGTGAGGTACAGATATAGATGTCAAAGCTTAGCTGGATGAAACTTACCCAGTACATTTGCCCTTCAGTCTAGGTCAGCTTTTCAATAGCCTCTCAGTAATCTCTCAGTATTAGTAGGACTAAGTAGGACTTAGGATGCTTCTTCTATATTTTAGGAGGTGTGGAGAAGGTAGACAGAAAGCAGGGAGTGGCAAACCATTTGCATAACTTGTTTGGACCTGGGTGTCTATTCCAGTTTTGCATTATTAATGCTTTAAAACAAACAAACAAAAATCCACCAAAACAAACAAAAAGACTAAAATGATCATCCCTTCTGAGTGTACCTGAGAAACACCTGTACTCGTGGGCTGCTTGGTCCCTTGTAGGTCTAGCACATGGCCAGGTAAAGAGAATCACAACTCCCTTTGGGCTACAACTATGGTAACAATACTGTGTTTACAGCATATGCAATATTATCCCAGATGATTACCCTCCTCTAGTTCAAGAACCCACAATGTTTTTCTTTGTTGTTACTTTAGACTTTCTCAAATGATTTGCACGAAATATGTTCCACTCATCTGAATATCTACTAATCATACCATTAGCAGCAACTGCATTTCCCTGAGTAATATAATAATCAAATTTATTTTAGGGGGGCATTTGAAAAAGACTAAGAATTGAATTTGCTGATCTGGAGTGAGCTGTATCTACATAATTCACCCAAAACTGACAAAGCTGCATCAGGATCACTTTTGTGAGTTGAAAATCCAAGTGAAATGTGTAGGAAAAGTAGGAGTAAGGAGATATGACTGAGGATGAGAATGAAGGGCAAGAATACAGGAATACAGCCTGGAAAGCTAAGTTGAGATATACCTGAGAGGTTACATAAAAGCAAGAAGAGAAGATTCCATAATGAAAATATAAACTGAAGAATAAAACAAGTTGGAAATTCACTAACAGGGAAATAGATCAGATAGCAGATGATAAGCAAGTGCTATTATTGAAATGAAAATTAGTTGTATCCGAAAGTTTAGCAAAATTAATTCCAAGTTTGTAGTAGGAGAAACAGAAAGAACAGGTTGAATATTTTTAATGCATGTATGCATAGAGAACCAGAATCTAAAAAATCTGCATTAAAATATTCAACAAATTAGCAAAAGCACTCAGTGAATTGTTAGTTGTCTGGGGTAGTCATGGCAAACGGAAAGACACAACACACTTCAGCCTTCTCCACATTATTCATGAGCAGATTTCCATCTGCAGTGAATAGTAAATAGTGAAGCTATTTCTTCCTTCCTCTTATTCATTCATAGATTTCTTTCTTACTGCCTTTTATGGTCCTTGCAGTTTGAATGTCTTTCTATTATACATACATATCCATCTGGTGAAATGGAAATTTTGAAGACCTGCTGGAACATTTAGACGTGCTGGTGTAAAAATGCGGGATGTGGGAACTACTTGTAGCCTTAATTCTGCCCTACTTCTTCTCTGTGGAAAGTGCTGGTCTGAAGCATGGCACAGCAGCAATGACCAGCTCATCCCACTTACTGTGCAGGAGTCTGCAGATGCACATCTACTGCAGTACTTTACTGCTACATTTATGCTGAATGCTTAGAGATGTTTGATCTTCCCATGTATGATCCATGTTGGCCTGGCTCTTAACAAGAACTGAAACCATTTAATGCATCATGAATGAGCTGGAAGTGAATTTCCAGTTTTGAGCCATGGCTTCTGTAATTCTAATCATCACAGGACCCTCCAGCACCAGTAAGACTCACCTGCAGAAAGAGAACTGATCAACTGAACAAATACTGAAGGGTCAGGTCTGGAGTTTAAGGCAAAATTATCTGTTTATGCTTTTCTGCCCCAAAACAGCCCTGCACGGCTGAGCTTACTGGATCTGTTGTCATGTGTACGTGCAGTGCTGCCACTATATAAAGAGAACAGAAACAAGTTAATCTGCACTTACAGATTTGTCCAAAGATTTCTTAAAGAGAAAACTGCAATGCATGCCTCCTCAGAAATATTGTAGGGAGACCTGAAAGATACGTTTTGGTGTATGATCTTCTATCTCAAGATCTCTCTCAAGATGCACTATGCCAGGGAGGATGTTGCACAATGTGTAGCCTAGCCAAGGGTCCTGGCACGCTTTGGAGAATGAAAGTAGTAAGTACCTGAATTACATCTCTCCTGAAATAGAATGACATCACTGTCAAACTGAGCCGATCCTCCATCTCCATAACGCAATGCTGCAGTTATTTCCAGGCCAGCATCATTTTTCTGCCTGTGATTTTGTCAAAAATACTTATAATTTTGGATGAAATTTAATTTGAACCACAAGAAATATTCCCATAAAGGCTAACTTTATGTGAAATTTGCCATCTTTCACACAAAAATATCTTACCAGTGCAAGACACTATTAAAACCCGTTAAGAACCTTTTAGAATTGGTTGGATCATAGATGTGACTATAATGTGTTAAAGTTAGTGTATGAAACTGATCTTACAACTCACATTGGTTGCAGTTCACAAATCTTTTTCAGCATGGAGATCTGAGATGTGGAGACTGGAGTTTGTGTGAACCTGTCTAGCATTGTTGCCATCAGTTCCCATCCAAGGCTTCTGATTTTTAAACTAAGCTCAAATTATCAACACTAAAAATAGCAACTTTAAATATGTGCTGAAAACTTCTTTCTCTGCACTGCTGCAATAATGCTGCTGCAAAAAGTGTCTTTGGCATCCAGAATTTCATGGTATTTTCTTCTTGTGTATTTTTTCCCTCAGTGCCTTTCTTTGCCACAGGTTTTCTGTCATGAGGATTTTGTCTAGGCATCTCCAACATATTGTCATGACTCTGGAACAACAAAAAGTTGGTTTAGAAACTAACTGACTAAAAAAAATTACTGATAACCAGGCTTACTGGGCACAAACACACACCGACATCAATAAAATGATGGGAGACAGTAATGCATTGTGTTAGAAGGCTGGTATGAGATGAAATATTTAGGTAAAACTGGAAAATAGATATTTAGAAGAAGCAATATCAACATATTGGGGACATATTTTTCATTTCCAGGCATTGTCCAAACCCGTTATTATATTTGAACAATTAAGTCTTGCTTATTTCTCTTGGCTACCAAGGCAGTGAAGCTGTAAAGGCTGCAGGGGCAATGTCATGGGTGTTTGTTAAACAAGTGTCAGTGGATCAGACTTGTATCTCACTGGCAGGAATTACCATTCAGCAGTCTTAAGGGCCTCTCCATATAACAACTGTTTTTCCCAACATCCTATCAGGTAGGTAAGCATTTGGCCATTTCAGAGATAATGATAATTATGAACATGTTAATGCTTTCTGGTTTTATGGTATCATATGGGAATCATAAATTGTATGAATAAGAACATCATTCCCATATTGTGTCAAAGCAGATGCACAGAAGTTATAGACTAAGGAGCATATGATGTATTAGCCAGCAGTGGTTCCATTACAGGAGAAGCTAAAGGAATCAGTCATCAGCCTGAACTTATATCACTCATGGTGGATGTTCACCACACCTTTGTCCTGTGCAGAAACCTCACATCTGGCTTCAACATACCAACAAGATCATATTCCTATAATGTATATCTTAGGGATAACTTCTTGATGCATGTAAACAAGTACATTTTGCTTCCAATTAATTTCATGTATGAGTCTCTATTAAAGCATGTTCTGATATTCTGACTTTGAAAACCTAAAATAGGCTTTTAAGAGCCTCATCCTGAAATATATTTATCTTGACAGCCATAGCTTAAGAGCATTTGAAAAGAAGCTGTGATAAATCAAACACCAGTTCATTACAACTATTGGTTCATTTTCAAGGAAGAATCCAATTTGGGAATTCTTGATGACATTTTTGGTAGCACTAATGTTTTGGGAATATGGCTACACGTTGGTTTACACATGTTGGTTAGCATTTTCTATTGATCAAGCGGCTGTGAAGCCAGAGTAATGATGTGTTCTGCTTCAAACTTCTGGCCTGAGATGACCCATATAAGCTCTCCACCCTATTTGGGTGATGTAAGAATAGCTCTATATTCCCGTATACTCAGGCACAGTAATGGGAGCCATATAAATGCCTCACCAGGGAAGATAAAATAGCAGGAGGCAGAGATAATCCCTGGCACTTCTCCTGGGTACCTCCCCTCTAAATATGAATCATGTTTCATCCAGGCAGATCTGATTTATGTCCCTGTCTATGACCAAACATTTGGCAGCACCAGTCAGATGTGGTAAGACACCGTCTATTTAGTCTTCTTGTACAGTGCTCAGGCAGAAGAAAGGATGGGAAATTCATGGTTTGCAGGTCTCCTGCAATAGGCATAGTGAACTGAATTTCTTGGGGTGGAACAGCTTTATTTTTTCATTATTTATTTCATTTATTTTTAGAATAATGACCCGCTTTATAGTCACCTTTTTTGTGTGTTCCTTTATTGTTACTTTTTAATCAAAGTTGTATTGTTACGTTTTAATCAAGGAAGGAAAATCCAGTTAGAAATAAATCTATGGAATAATATCTATCTGCTAGTTCAAGCAATACAATTGGGATATTGTAGATGACAAACAACTCTGGAACAACCTGTAAAAAGAAGCACTAAAAAAAAATTAGCGAGGAAGTTCAAAGGAATTCAGAAGGTAGTAAGTAAATCCTTCATGAAATTTTCCCAGATTTCTCTGTGCTCGTAAATACTTAGTTTGTTCAGCAGTATATAAAGATAAAATAGCACTTTGCATATAATAATGATGTGATTTTTGCTTGGGAGGGAAGAAGTTTATATGCCATTATACTGTCTTCCAAACTGTAGGTGGTAGAAACCACTCAGGGAACTATTTCATTAAGGAAAAATAATAAAATTATGTTCCTGAGTGACATAATTATGGTGTTTTCAAGCATGGCTGACTTGGATGTTAATTGCAGCAAAACATACTTGAGAGGACACCTTGTTGAAGAGAAACATCTTTTGGTGATTAATTGGTGATTGATTTTAAGGGCTTTGACAAATGGAGTTTAGTTTCACTTCAGGAATAAATACTCCTGTAGAAGGTCTGAGAAAACTGAAAGGCTCTGGCACCACCAAGACAGGCTTGCATACTAAACTTGAAGCATGTGAACAGTAAGTGAAAGAATGGGAGCATGGGAGGAGAGAGGCCCAAGAGACCACAGCGCACAACTATATGTTTGCTAATGATCTGTTTGCTTTAGAGTAAAAGTTTATTATTGCAGTCAATAAAGATATGAGTTGAATTGCACACACATTTTCTGTCAGTGTTGGCCAAAGTTTGCATTAACAGGGTTTTAAAGGCAAAAAATTTATGATAAAGTGAAACTTTGTAGCAGACTGTTCATTAAGGCTTGCAACTGTACTATCTTCTTATGAGACACTGAAATTCAGAGCATCTCTTGAAATGCATTTAGCATGGAAAAAGACTTCTGCAGGTAGAATTTGCCTTCTGGCACTGCTTTGGCTGTTACTCAAGATCCTGTCTGTGCCATGGATTTTCATCTGTTGCTGTTTGTGTTAAGTTGTGCAACTGCTTCTTAATGCCTGTTACGAAAGGATGCATAGATTACAGCTCCATGAGGTATCCTGCACAAATCATCACTGATAATGTGAGCATGGTTACAAAGGTTACTCTCAGTGGAATTATTTTTACGCTCATTAATATCATCCCTACATAAGCCAAATGCTTGATTAATGCTCGACCCATAGAAGTTAAAAGAGGTCTGAGGAAGCATGCAACTGTAGTTGTCCTGTAACATGGAACACGTGTGATAAATTTCTATTTAGGAGTTTTACCACTGGCTTTTGTGCTGTCATGATTTTCCCCCAAGGTCTCATGCTAAATTGGCTAAAACACAGCAATACATAGGCAGAGAAGACACCAGAAGTCAATTTACAAGGTGGTTTTGTTTGTTTGTTTGCTTGGGAGGAGGTGCATTTTATAAATCACCCAACGTGTTAGCTTTTTTTCTTGTATTTAATCTGATTTTAATTAGGCCAAGTTGGCATCTGTACTGATGAAAGAGTCTAAAGATGTCTTGGAAGTTGCACTGAAGACAGAAGTTAGCGTGGAATGGAGAAGATTGAAGACACTTGAAATTAGGGGGAGAATTTAGTTTAAGAAAAGCAAAAAAAAATATTTAAATTTGAAGTACTCTAAAAGGTTTGTGACTGAGATGTTGTCAGGAAGAACAGCACTTAAATTCTTTCCATTAATAGATGTCTGAATTATTAATTTGAAGCCTAATAGCAAACCCCACAGGTTAGATTTAAGGTATTTCTTCACTGAAGCGTCTTGTCAGCACGTACAATCTGGTCCTCTGCAAATGCACACTTAGCTTTGCACGGAGCTTTTTCAACTCTGAATATCAGCTGACCATGTGAATATAAGGCGTGGCACACCCATAGTCAGAAACCATCCTATGTAGATGTCTCCTATAGAGAAAGACGGAGCAAAGAGAGTGCGTGTTGTGCTACTGACCACAAAGTTACAAAATGGCCTTCAGATGCTTTGATCGCTCGTTGTTCTACATCCAGATGTTGCAAGTACAGAGATATAGATAACTTTCTCTCCAGATCAATATGACCTGGGCTACGTGAAATTTAACAAGGCCTAGATATTGAAAATAAGACATGTTTCAAAATATGTTGGCTCTCATTTTGAGGGTTAATCATGAACAACTAACTATGTTACCACTTGAAATGTTGTCCAAGTGTGGTACCTAAGATATTTATAGCTGCAACTTGTGTTCCTAGTGAAAAAAATAAATAAATTATGACATTTTGTTCCATCTTTCATAATTCTGGGATTATTGATGGTGCATCCTGGCCCAGATGCCCTAGTCCAGAGTGCAGAAGAGCTAAAAATGAACAAGGGATGACCGAAAATGTCTGGATGATCCCATGATGAGGGTTGGACCAGAGACTGCTTCTTTTTTTTTGGCCCCAAAAATCTCTTGGAAGGCTGTTCCAGAAATTACTTTTTAACTGTATAGGAGCCTCTTCCAGTTTGTGATCTGGCCAGTGCTTACTCATTTTCTCAGTTGTGCCAACATTACCTCATAGCTCACAGAAGCATTCTTCCCTGTCTAGTGTTTTCCCTGAGGAATTTCTAGAAAGGAGCTTTCCCCATCACTGTTGCTTTAACCACCATAGAGTTAGCCCTCCTCTGTACCGGTTACTGTGGGAAGTCATTTGCTTAGAAGAATGGCAGCTGCACTGGACATGGTACAGTAGATAAGGCTTTATACCTTCCCCGGTAACATCACTTTTCAAATAATGCAGGAATATATTCCGGTTGTGCTGGAAATACTGTGGGAAATACTTTCTCATGTGGCACATCATTGGTGGCTTACACTCGTGGTGTGGTCAACTTAAACCCCAAGGTGGCTGGCTTTTGTTAGTTGGTTGGTTGGTTGGTTGGTTTTTGCCATTTCTAACTGATGACAATGAAAACTCGTAGGCAATTTCTGTGAGTTTCTTGGTGCACTTTTGCATTTCATCCCTTTTCTATTGTTTCGGTCACTATGAACATCCAATTCTTCCTGTGTAACATTTTCATCCCCATTTTATTGGTAGTGCTTCACAGTAGTTTTTCTTGGTGTTGTTATTATTAACTTGATTATCACATTTTAAGCATATGCATGTAAGAAATGGTGAATGTCAGCTATCTGCAAAAACAGATGTGAGAAATGTCAGAGGTGAAAATGCTCAGAAAGTTCTTTCATGAGAAAAGCTTGGAAAAGTTTGAGTGGAGGATCTCAGTTTTACCTGCAAGATGCTGGGGTAGCTCTCACTACATGTAAATAAAATCTCTCCAAAACCTAATACTGCTTTACCTCTGCTATTGAGAGAAAAACAGATAGAGAAGAGCAGTAACTAGGTATATGTGGTCCTAAATCTGGCAGACCTGTGGAGTGACTTGGTCCTAATCCCACAGACAACTTGATGGAACCACCCTGTCATGCTGCACACCATATAATTTTCCTGAAGCAATGGCTAGCCATGCACACATACAAAGCTAGTAAATATGCAATGTCCTTTTATAAAGTGCAAAGGCAAAAACTGCAAAAACATCATCTATTTGCAAGAGAAGGTACTATTTTCAATAACATGGAATAGCAAGTGAATATCCAAGAACTGTCTAGCGTAGATTTGTGCTGTCACAAAGGTATAAGGAGCATGGGAAATTTGTAGGTTATGCTACAAACAGTTAAAAATAAACACACGCATACAAACAAAAAACCATCACACTCAAACCTTAGCAGAATTTTATCCTGCTATGAGCTGAATATCTGTTATTTAATAACTGAAAAGTTACAGAACTTCAACAAGGTTATTTGCTGTGGTTCCCAGATTCAGGAGACATGTTAGTGGGAGTAGGGAAAAGATGCTTTTGTTTGGGAAACGCACTGGGAAAATTGCTCAATGTGATGATTGTCAGAACCGAAGTGTAACAACTGGTATAGCCACATTAGTGTAAAAATTAAAAAAGCCAAAGGCAAAAAATAAAATAGAACTGTTTTTGTCAGGGTACTTAAGTCAGTTTTGTGGTGCTGAAACAGAATGTATAGCTTACCTTTTGTTTATTATATTCATAGGTAATTACATAGCAAATTTCTGTAATGTGAAGTGACAGATATGTATGTGATAAACTGAAGACTGGAAGTCTTGTACTCTTCTGGTGAGACTGATGTTATTAAAAAAAAAAAAAAAAAAGTCTGAATGATTATGGAAAGTTTTAGTCCTTGCTTTGCAGAAGCAAAATCAGTTGAACCCATTTTGTTTCCTGGGTAGATTGGGTGGGGGTTTGTGGGGAGCTCGCATTTGGGAGATGTCTCCGCTCACTTGCAGAACAGGTCATCAAACAGGAGATGGGAAAATACTGGGGTTGTGACACCTTCATTGGAATATAGTATCCTAGAATATCTGGAGTTAGAAGGAAACCATGTGGCAGTCAGTGCCAGGATCACTGTGTAACGTCAGAATAGACTTGTGAGAACTCTCAAGGTGTTTGCAAAAGACATCCCAGCAATTCTAACAGTGTCACAACCAAGTGTTTGTGCCTTTCACAGCAGAAGTAGTGAGCTTCTTCTAGAGGCCACACAGTAACACCCACATCTTGGACCTTGCTGGTGCAGTCCCAGTGCCTCTCCCACACCTGGTGACATGTGGACAATCTGGGGATTATTTCCAATACCAGCTCCAGGCTGGGGGATGCGAATACCCCTACTAAAGGGAAGGAGTGGGACATTGTGTATTTGAAACCTCATATTGCAAAGACTTTTCTGTACTGGTGGTTGAAAGAGCCATCTGTGATCCTGACTTCCAGAATCCACAGTCCTGTGGGTTGAAAGATGTGGAAAGTGATTCTAACATTGACAGCTGCAGAACAGAGCCAACCTGAGCAGTGAAAACCACCTCCTCTAGAGATCCTGATGAAAGGCTTGTCTGGTGTTTCATGATAATTAGGGGTTGTGTTATTCTATAGCAATTTGCCAGCCCTCAAGGATGAGTCACAGTGAGTTTGATAAGATCACGATTTTGTGATTTATTTATGCTATGCCTTTCCCCCCCCCAAAAAAAAAAAATAAATTGTCCATACTCCCCTCAAATCTCAGATTTATTTCCATTTCTTGGTTGTTTATTGGAGGGATAGAAAGCAGAACAGCATCCTTGGAAAGGTACCGAATGGAGATGGATACTTATGGGTACCTTCCACTTTAGGATATTCCAACATTCTATGAAATGAGAGGCAACTGACCTTCTCCCTGATTTCTGTGGAGATCAGGCAACAAGTAAAAGTTCTTTGGGCTTGACATAAAGCCATTAGTGGAGCTTGAAATATCTGCAAACACAGAACTCCATCCTTTTTATAACCAATGTCTTTCTTACTTAACAATAGCATACTAACATACTTAACAATTTACAAATGCATAACGTTTTTGATCAGTCCCACAGTATTTAGGGCCAATATGTAATAAATTAGTGTTTCATTTTTTGTTACTTTTCAGGTAAAATAATTCTTAAAGACAACCAGCTTTGCAAATAACCTCAACAAACAAAAACAGGCAACTGAAGTACTTACTCTTTAAAAATGCACTCCTTATTCATCGTAGGTGCAGGAAAGTTTGTGCTGTTTTGCTAGAAAGTTGCTTAAGGTCTGGGGGGGTGGAGGGGAATCTTATTGCAAACTCTGCCTCTCAGCATCCCTAAGTTAAAAATGCTGGCAGATTCATTGGGATACTCAAGATTTTCTGATTTGTATGTAATACAAGTATGTGTGTTATTGCTCGATAAATGAATGGTGCTACGTTGTTTCTAAGTTTAAAACTTAGTTATACTGGTTTTAATCCAATAAAGCTTTCTGTTAGAACAAAAACCATTTTTGTAATGATGCAAGTTATAAAACTGAGGGAAAAGCAGGGAGCACCTTGTGCTGCAATGCCTTTATCTTTTCAAGTAGCAAATATGATATTTGAATGAGAAGAAATTGCAGAAACACAACGTGCTGTATTACACAGGAGACAGCCACTGTACTCCTAATGAATTTTGTACCAGTTCTCAAGATAAGGGAGATGAAATAGATGAGAAGAAATCATTTGTCCTGAAAGGAGATAGAAATAAAGTATAGCCAAACCATTTCTACATACAATCTTATCAGTCTATTTCATGGCCATTTGGCAGTCTCAAATGCTCTCGGTATATTTTATACCAAAGAAAATGCTGCTGACACTGAGTCCTGTGATTGCCAAATTGCATATTCATTATTGTTCACAGTCACGTGAGGTCAAGCTCGGTCACAGCAAACAAAGGATCTTTGTCTGTATCTGTACTCCCTCCTCATGCAGTTTTTGGTTTCCTAACTTTTGTAGCACTCCCTGGGCTGAAAGTTTCTTTTTAAATAGGATGCAGTGTACTCTTTTGTAAAGATGTCTCCGCTCTAGGAGTGACATCATGGGAATCACTGAAAGCGAGCTGGGAGCACAGAGCAGGGTTAGCTACCATGTACAAAGCAGCTCCCTCTGCCCTACACCCCTTCCCCCCTTCCCCCCCAGCATCCAGGTGCTTTGCTGCGCTCTGTTGGATGCTTCATGAGGAATGTGAACATAGGAAAGACTGATCATTAATTGACAAAACATGAACTCTAGCAGCTCGTTCTCATCTGCAGGCTGCTACGCACGAGGTGGTTTGCATCTTATTCACAGAGTGCCAGGGGTCTGCTGGTTTGCCATCAAATGCAAATTCCCTTGCCTGGCTCACTGGCACAGAAACACCTCAGTATAAGAAGTTTTTAAACTTAATCTTTTTAAAGATGCATTGCAAAACTTGGGCATGCTCCTGCTCCCACTGACATCAGTGGCAAGCCCACATCAACTTCAGTGGAAGCCAGGTAGGGTCCCTGCTTTCTGGAAATGAGACCCAGTAGTATTTAAGTTTTCTGGCACGCATACAAGCCTCAAGGATTGTTCCTTTAGGCCATTCCGATCTTTTTTCCATGTCCCTGATTCCATGGTAACACAACATCAGCACCAAGCACAGAATACTGAACGAGATTTTGCCACTAAGCCTGAGGATTTATAAGAGTGTATCCTGCAAAAAGATCTTGCTGAACTGCAACTGCCCTTGCACTAATTCTTTATCCTTTTCAGATGAGTGACAAAATTATCTCTGGATTTATATTACAATCAGCCAAAAATTTGCTAAGGTTAGAAAAACAAAAGTGCTGCTTTAAAATCATAGCAGAAACAACTTTTTTTTTCTTTTTTTCTCATTACAATCACTATATGAGTAAAACACTGCCTCTATTTACTGCTCTTTTCAAAGCAGCCTGATCATGATGATAAAACAAGTTTTGTTTTACTTACATCAAATGAATAACCACTTTTGCAATGTAAAAGAAGGTGTGCAAGGAAAGAACAAGTTAAAAGATCTGTGTTCAGATTGGAGGGATGTGATGTAGACCAGCACTTCACTATCCATGGCTGGGTGCTTACTCTGAGTTACAACACAGCATGCTGAAACTGAGAGTTTCTCATTGACTTCCACTAAAGCAGCTCATAAAAAGTTGATGTGAAGTCAAATGTTTTGCTATGAGTCTGGTCAGGGAGAGGTTGGCAATTCACAAGTGGCCACAAGATGCGACCTTTGGAAGACCAAAGTTTGGAAGTGGGTGTCTGGCACTGTTTGAACTGACTCTCCTTCATGAGAACTGACACAGACACTAATCAGATCTGGAAATTTTGGCCCAAATGATGAGAAAACTAGGAGAAAACTCCAGAATGTGAATGTGTTGTAAGAAATACAATTAGGGACTGTCCTTTCTCTATACAAAATACAAGATCTTAGGAAATGGTGCTTTTCTGTATGCTGTTCACAAGCACTGCTCTGTATAATTACTCTGCAGGAATACAATCTTCTTATAAGAGCTGTGTGTTTCACTAGATCACATTAATAAGGTGCAATGTGAAAAGCAGTTGTAAACTCCAAAGCCTGCCTTACAAAAACAGAGCACCTTTGCTTGCTAAAGAGGTCCTAAATCTCTTCTGGGCCATAATCTGCAGAACACCCTTAGGAAAGCATCAGCTCTTTTGTTTTGGATTTGGGAAAAACAGGAAAATGGGGAAGTTCACTAATGTGTGTAGTTTGGGTTTCTGTCAAGTCTCATGCACTTTCAGTGTGACAAGCAAGGGTAGCTCTTGTTTGTAGTAAGGTCAAAATGGAATCTAGGATCACAGAATCATAGAATAGTTGGGTTGGAAGGGACCCAAAGATCATCAAGTTCCAATCCCCCACCACAGGCAGGGCCACCAACCTCCAGATCTAATACTAGACCAGGCTGCCCAGGGCCCCATCCAACAGGGGTTTGAACACCTCCAGGGTCTGAGCACCCACAGCCTCTCTGGGCAGCCTGTTTCAGCACCTCACCACTCTCTCTGTGATATCCAAATCTAAGCCTTCCCTCCTTGAGCTTAAAACCATTCTCCCTTGTCCCATCACTGTTTTTTCCTTACAAAAAGTTTATATCCCCCCCCCCCCCCCCTCCTTTTATAATCCCCTTTTAAATACTGGGAGGCTGCAATGAGGTCTCCTTGGAGAATAGCTCCCTGGGTTATTTTAAAGAGCAAATGGGATACACAATGTATCATATTTTGTTACTTTATACCCGTACAGTATGAAGTGCAGACAGCACTTCAGGCACACAGCTTGAACTACGCCCCAGCGATACAGCCTTTAAATAGCCCAGCAGCGCCAAAGCCAAAATATACGATGATCCCATGTTTGCTCGCATGCAGCAATCTCAATCAACATTTACTTTGGTCTTCAAGTGAAAGGCAAACTGGCAGTGCCACAAGGCCGGGGGAGGCGGATCGATAACTATCCCGAATTTTCCACAATTGTTCTAATTTCAACAGCTCCGAGCTGCCGTACACCTTATGAACGCGATTTCACAGGTTTTCTTTTTTATTTTATTTTATTTTAAGGTTTTATTTCCAGCTGCTCCGACTCTAGAGGGGAGGGGGGCGGCGCTCAGCATGGCGACGGGCGCTCAGGAAGTCGCGTCAAGCTCGTTGCAGGCAGGGGGGCAGCGGCTGCAGCCGCAGAGCTCCGCGATGCTGCCCCCGGCGGCGGGGCACTGCAGGGCAGGGCAGGGTGGGGGCGGGCTGGAAGGGGCGGGTCGGCGGCTGCAGCCGGCGTGGAGCGTGGGGCTGGGAGGGTGAATGCGGGCTGCGCTGTAGGACCGGCTGGAGCGGTGCAGGAGGACGAGGAGCTGCGGCTGCCGGGCCGTGTGAGGCCGGGTGTCGGTGTGAGAGCTCTGCTCTGCTCGGGGCTGGCTGCTTGTGCCGCTGCTTTCGCTCGGCGCCCTGTTATTGATAGCAGATCTCGGGGATGGCGGGCTGCAGCCGGGTGGAGGCGTGAGCGGAGAGGGCGCTGGGAAGGGCGGATTTTGTCGGAGGTACGTATGGAGCTGCCGCCGCTCGGACCGGCTTGTATAATCGTGTATTTGCTTTGGTTCGTTTGTTGGCCGTGCAGGTGAAGCCAAGGTCACCTTGAGCGTAATTTGAGGACGTGTTTCGCTGTCGCTGCTCAGATGTTCGTAGCCCTTCTTTTGTATTTATCGTGTAGTTTAGGTGTTGCTTTGCCTGAGCAGTGATGTGAAGAAAGAATAAAACTAAAGAGCCGGCAGAGAGAAAGAGGGACTCCCTGCGCACATTGGTTGTAACGACACACACGTGCGTGGCGGCGGCTGTACGGAGGGAGTCTGCATGGGAGGGGGGACGGGGAAGGCTGGAAGAGGTTTGTGCCTGCGTGGGAAGGAGCCCAGGGAGGCAGGGTGCTGCACTGAGTCCTTGGGCCTCGCTCCTGCAGAACATCTCATTGCGGGGTGGTTTGTAGCTTGGCTGTGATACAAGGATCACTGCAGGGCGGGTGCAGCGGGCACAGCCGCTGCCTGATACTTCTGGATGGAAGTCTTGGGAATCCTTGCTCAATGACGCTTCTCGTCTGCACGTTGTGCTGCTTCCTTACTTGCAGATCAGCAGTACGGTGTGCTGAATTCTGTTTGGCCTGCTTGTTTGTTTGGAGAGGGAGAATCTGCCTTGTTTACTATGTGAAAGATAAAACTTCCATTTCAAAATAATCGCATTAGTTTAGACTCGTAAAGTGCTTTTCAGTCCAGCCTGTGTGTAATGTCACTTATGGCATCAGTGTGCTGGAAGTGGGGGTGTGCTTATGTACGGAGCTCTCCTTGGCTGAGTAGTTTGCAAACTGGTTTGACTGCAGCTAGACCAGGCAACATGAAGTACACTGTGAGATGGGATTAGAGAATGTAAATGAAATTTGGTGTCGGTAATAGGTGTCTTCTGGAAGCAAATGATGAAAGGACGAGGTTATGTAGTGTAAGAGAATGGTAAACTTTTGAAAGTGTGAGTGAAATGTGTGACCTTGCAGCTGCTTTAAGTCACACAGAGAAGAACAGTGGGAGAGCATAAAGGGACTGCATTGATCTGCATTCAGAATAACAGCAGAAGGAGGAAAACAGCTGGTAGCTGGTTGGTGTGCTTCCATAGGCAGACTCTTAAGGAAGCTTCTTCAGTATCTAACTTCTACTGAGAAGTGCAGAAATAGCTGTAAGCTAATTTATTGTTAAATACCTGTCACTGAAATTATGTTTTTGTGTGTATTTATTTATGTAAATGTTTATATTTATGTATGTGTGTATTCATATAAATATTTATCTGTTCCTTTGTAGCATCTGATCTGCAGTTAACTTGTGTGTCATGGATGAAACTGCTCTGTCACTTGGAACAATAGATGTTTCTTATTTGTCCACCTCAGCAGAGTGCAGTGTCAGTAGATGTAAGCATTCCAATGAAGAATGGGTAAGTAAAAATACTGAATGTAGGTAGTCATCTTACCTTTTTCTTCCTTTCCTTTTTTTTTCTTTTTTTCTTATCTTTTTTTTTTTTTCATGAAATATATAGTTTTTGGTTAATTGAACTTTGAGACCTAAGGAAGAACCAGCAGTTTAAAGCTGCTCCAATGACTAACAACTGCTTGGACGAGAAAATCTTCATATCAAGCCCAATTTGTGGTCTTACAGTGTCCTGTTGTGATATTATTAATCGTGTTATATAGTAGCAAACATGCAGAATTACATTTTGTAGGGGACTGAGGTCAAACAGAAAGTCATACAGAGAGCTGGATGTACTTGTTTGAAATGTGTGAGGGAAAAGGTACATGGGTAGACCATGAGATTAAAGATGCAAGGTGATGTAACTGTTATAGTTGGAACTAATCGTGCAGTGTAGCGAGCAGAGAAAACATGGTGGATATAAATAAGGAACCTATTAAAAGTCTGTGTCCTCTGTTGAGTGAGTATTGGGATTTGTAGGAGACTAAGCAGGGAGCGAGCAGAGAGGGCCAACTGAAGCAAAAAGCCACCATGGGGATGAGTGTGCTGCTCATTGGTGTAGAAGCATAAGTGAGGAGGAATTGGCTCTGCTCCGAAGAGGAGGGGTTTGAACTTGGTAAGGAAGAAGGGTTGAAGACATGGTCAGAGTTGAGGGAAAGAGCAGATGTCTCAGTGGATGGATTTTATATCTAGCTAGGTGTGGAACAGCAGGTGCTTCAGGCTCAAGGAGGAAAGATTTAGATTGAATATCAGGGGAAGTTCTTCACAGAGAGAGTGGTGAGGTGCTGAAACAGGCTGCCCAGAGAGGCTGTGGGTGCTCAGACCCTGGAGGTGTTCAAACCCAGGTTGGATGGGGCCCTGGGCAGACTGGTCTAGTATTAGATCTGCAGACTGGCGGCCCTGCCTGCGTCAGGGAGTTGGAACTTGAACTCTGTGGGGGTCCTTTCCAACCCAGCCATTCTATGATAAGTGGCAGTAACTGAGACATCTATGAGAGAGGGATGAACTCAAGCATGCAAAAACAATAGGATGGAGGTGTTGTCAGACAGTGGTAAGTTTGGACAGTCTTGGAAGCATCAGAAGGAGGATGTTTTTGTTACAGTGACGGAGACAGGGAATTAATGAGGGTGGTAGGGAAGGGACTGATTGGGGCTTTATGACTTTGGTGCTTATTAATTTCAGATAGAAGAGTTAACCTTGGAATAATTTCAAATTCCAAATGTCACATATGCCTATTTTTGTTCTCAGCCATCTTCAGTGTTACTTTTGACTTTCTGTTTGTCTCTCAGTGGGCTGGCTTTCTAGCTGGATAGATGATGACCTGTATTTGTGTTTCTGGCCCGTGTGCTGGATTATGGTACTGGTTCTGCCATACTTGTCTTCCACTATTAGATCATATTTGAAGTGTTTTTTTGTTGTGCTGTCTTTTTATTTTGCTTTTTTTCCATGGCTTCCCATTTTTGTTAAAAACTTTACAATATTTTGTTTAGAAAATTGGAATCCAGTGGTCCTGAAGCTCATGCATGCAGTCATTCAGTAGTCTTTAATGGGAACAGGCTTTGTAAAAGTTGTAGTAAAGTATATTTTTGTTATGTCCTAACAGACAGAATGTGTTCTGTAAATGTAGTTACTTTTGAATTTACTGTTTAATAGTCTACTCCTAACAATAATGGTACAGTGGTACCTTTTCCACATTGCTTTCACTAAAACTGTTGAAGAAGAGCTTATAGAGTCAGCAGGATTTGTGTTTGGTGTGCATTCAAATTGCAGTCCTACAGGGTGTTGTCCACTATAAGCTTAAAATAGATTGCTCATATTACAAGCACCTTTACGTTATTAAGTGTGTAACTTACTGTTCATTTCTCCCTCTTTTTCTCAGCTCTTGGTTTTCCTGCTGTTTCTTAAAAGAGTTATTGCTGACACAGGAAATGTTTAAATAAATAATTTGTTGTGGTGCTTCAGATATCTAAGCACAGCAGTTTTGCTTTTATTTTTTAAAGTCACATCATTTGGAGATGATAGAATATACTTCAGGAATAACCTTGGAAAAAACAAGTATTTGTTTCAGATACATTTTAGGAGTAATTTTGTGTGCATGTGTCTGACAGCTCCTCTATTGATAAGTTTTTGAATACCCAGTGTTTGTTTATACATTGCTGGGTATTTACATGGTCTCTTTTTGTTCTGTAGGGAGAGTATAACTCTAGGCCTACTCTCTTCCGATCTGCCACTTTAAAATGGAAGGAGACTCTGAGCAGAAAAAGGCCATTTGTGGGACGGTGTTGCTACGTTTGCACTCCCCAGAGCCGGGTAAGAAGATTATGAGCTGGATTATGTTTGACAATAATGCATAGTTAAAGTGTAATGTATTTTCTTACCTTCAGAATTAAGGTCAGAATGTTCTTGCTTTGTAAAGGAATATAGTTTTTCTACTTTGCTTGTGGTTAGTTTTTCTTTGTTATGGGACTAATGTTTGTCACATATCTGTTGTGACACTTTGTCTCTTCTGTACAGTTATTTCTTGCCCCTAACTCTGCACCTCTTTAGAATTAGCACTATGAAATTGCATGGAAAAAAATATATCTGGATTAGTAACGGGTGTTTGGTGCTTATGAAAGTGTTAAGGCTTAATTTTGGTACCCTTAATTTTCTATTGAGACTCTAGATAACATTTTGAAAATAAGCAGTATGCTGCTCTTCAAAACTGAAGAAATCCTGCCCTTGAGAAAACAGCTCGGTTTTCTTTGCCCAAGTGCTTTTTGGCTTGCCTGCCCATCCTGGCAACACAAGCTGGTTACAATAGTGGGAATATTTGTCTGCTGGGAGCAGCCTCAAGTTGGTGGCACTATGGGCATTGCAGCCGCTGATTTAAAGTGTGAACTTTACTGAACTGCACTGGGGAGGCTTTCTTAAGCTGAAGTGACATAATGTAGTTTGCAATGTTTGTTGTCACCTAATTTGACTATATGTACACCACAGGCTTTAAATTGCACTCTGCTACACCTGCACCGAGCCTCACAATTGGCTGGGCTGAAACAAAAATTTGCCTTTTCCCTTGACCAAGGAAAAGTTGTTATTTCTCTGTATTTCTATGACAAATAGGAAACTGCTACAGTGATAAACAGATGTGGAATAGAAAACCAAATCTGCTGTGAAGTGTGTGTATGAAATGGTCAGCAAGACAAGCAATTAGACAAACTGGGACTGCTTTGAACAGACAATTAAGCACTTAAGTGTTTTGACTTGTAAAAAACTGTGTAGTAATTCTTAGCTTAGGCCTTTGTATATTTAGTAATTATGCTGTTCCTCTTCAGTTGGGAATTTCACTTTAAGAAGAGAAATCTTGTTCTGTATTTTGTCTAGTTAATGAAAAATTACCTGTCCTGAGACCTCACTTAGAAAGGAGCATGATCTGATTGAGTCCTTTATTGCCCTCTGCCACCAGAAGAAGCTACCATTCTTGATGCAGACAGTAACAAACTCTCATTAGACTCCAGATATTTCATCTGCTCTCACTATATTTAGTTAATTCTCTTCAGAGAGGGAATTGCTTAGTGGTGCTTGCTGACTATCACCTAGCTGGTGCTTTAAGTGGCAAGGCTGACTTTTCCCTTATACATTCTTCCTGCTGTTTTGTGGCTGATTAATTTTACTAACCTGGCAGAAGACTTCTTTATTTATTTATTCATTCTGGCTGTCTTAGTTTTATGCCTTACCTAAATGATATTGTCTCACTGGGGAGTGATATTCATCAGTGCTTCAAGCAGTCTGAGTTAAGAGGTGTGGGATGGTGTTCATTGAGGAAGGATAGGGGGTGGTATAGCAGCTGAGCTCCTAACTGGTGCTGCAGGGAGGGATGGTGTGAGCTTGCTTTGTCTCACAGAACATCTTCTGTCTGACATGAGATAAGGGCAGAGCTCAATGAGGAGAAGTTGAAATGTGACATTGAATTTCACAGAGTGAGTTTGGAACCTAATGGGTAGAGCACTGGAGTGGACTCATGTTCTCTGTTACTCCCTTGGTTTTCTTGCTTAATTTTTGGGAAACTAAGGACAAGTCATTGCACCTTTTTTGCCTGTATGTTTCATCTAACTTTTAGAGCTGGGCAACATTACGAGTGCATGTTATAAGAAATTAATATTAATTTAAAGTTTTCTTATGACTTGTAGATTATATGCCCTATGCAGGAGCATTTTAAGGTGGAGACAAAGAGCATTTGCTCCCATCATGGTGTGCAATGTGTAGCTGATTTGCAGATGACATAGAACACTCATGTATTTCAGTATGTGGCAAATGGAGATTTCTAAACAAAATACAAAGAAAAAGACATACCTGACTTCTGCTATGAAACTGTATTGAGGCTGATCCATTGCTGCTCTGTTACTGGTGACCATCTTTCTCCTTTATTGTCCTGTTTTTGCCTTTCTCAAAATGCACATTTGAAGTGGTTTGATCTGTTTCCTCTTGGCAGTGTACCGGTTTTATAATTAAACATTATTTGGACTGAAAGAAACTAATCTTTTGGACAGGATTCTTACTTGGAAGGTGAAAGCTCAGGTCTGCCTGCCAGGGAATATTTGCTTATCCTAAGTGGAACAGTTCCCAAACTCATCCCTGCACAGCTGATAGTCTGGCATGTGGAGTCCTTATGTGGATTGAGTTTGTTGTTCAGGCAGAGCAGGAGTGTGAAGGTGATTTGCCATGTTAGCATGAATATCCTCACCCTTGGATAGCTATGTGATGCCTGATATTCTGTCCAGCTGGATTTCACAGGCTGCCTGTCAAAAGGCTCGTGCTCTTTGAATTTCTGTCTGAGTTCTGTATTATAACAAGCCCTGATTTGTATTACATCAGAAGCTAGTAAAAAATGATGGCTTGAAGAACACAACCAAAACACATTTCTTTTTTCTTTATGCAGTAAAGCCTAGGGACTACATTGAAAGTGGGAACTACATTGGAACTGGGAATAGTGGCTATCTGAATTTTTATTTCCATTTCGAAACAGTCTGTGTATATTTTGCAAGCAAGTTCAGTGCTTCTCTGCTTTGACTTCTGTGGTACCTGTTGTTGAGGTGAAAAACATTGCATTGTATATTATTAGGAATGTGAAAACACAACCATTCTTATCAAGGTAAATAGTCATGCAATCTTCTTTTCCTTGATTTTTCAGGATAACTTCTTCAATGCTAGTATTCCTTCTTTGGGTCTACGTAATGTCATATATATCAATGAAACACACACCAGGTAATGTAACAAGTCTTTCTTTTACTTTTTGAATTTGATGTGTTCTGAGATTATGGCAAGGAAGTATCTGGGTTAGTCCGGGATGAGTGGAGATACTCTGTCCTTAAATGCAGTACTTGATGCTGGCTTCAGGAAAGGCCTATACTTGTAAAATCTGGTTGTGTGTATTTGACCAAAGTCCTTTGGGGTAATAGGCAAAGAGTGTAAAGGTCATACCTATTTCACAAAAAACAAGGGATGTACAAACCTTCTCTCCTTTAGTGTGGCATCTGTAGCATAATGCTGGGAGGAGCTTTTTTCTGTTGTTCCCACACTGAAGAATGACTTCAGGCAGCATTTTAATATAATGAGCAAGTCTGGCTCACAGTTTAGGCTCAGACTATTATTACTAATGATAGTTAAATCTGAAAATGTTTTCCTAGGCTGTGGTAGTGTGTAGCATCTGAAGGATGGCATGTGTGACCTAAACGAAGTTTTGTGCTATGTGAAATACGTCTTCTGTTCTGCAATGAAGTTGCTGGAACTACATAAAAATTTTCATGTTGTTCTTTGGAAAGTTAATAATGTTTGCTGCAGTTTTTACAGTAGTCATTAGCATAAGCAGATTCTGCAGTGTTTGCTGTAGAGTCAGAGCAAACAAAGGGAGGCCAGCAGCCTGAAAGAAATGAGCCCAAGTGTCTGAGTTGGAAGAAAGGCAGTATTGTGCTGTGCTTGAGAGGCAGGAAGCTAACGTTTGAGGCTGTTCTTTCTTCAATTCTGAATTATTTTTTTAAGAGTTGCTTGTTGTTTAGAATACAGAAAAGTAACTCACATAGGGTTTAACTTTTTAAAAATTGGTTTCCAAAGTCTCATCCTTGATTGATTTTGAGAACTTCTTAAGTTAGAAACGTAAGGGCAGGAAAATGTGAGTTATTGGATTATTCTGAAATATAATGCCTCTTGCTCAGAATGTCATTAGTCTGAAAATTGATCATTTTAATGAAGTTCTGAGGTCCCCTGGGGGTTACACAGTAACAGTTTCTTGGTCTTAGGCAACTTATTGAAACATCACCAGCATCTTTTTTCTGAGATGTGAATGTATCGGTTCTGTAATTTGGAACCAGGTTCTGGTCAGAATAGTGTATCTTGACGGGATCTGTTCTGAGTTTTTTCTCCTGTCGTTACAGATTATGATTAGAAAGCAGGTTTTCTAATTATTCTACATTGTGATTAAGCTTTAAAATGAGTATAGGAGCCTTTGTGTTTTGACAGGTCCCTCCAGTAGCTGCATGCTGTTGCAATTTGTTTTTAGTTACCAAAACTTCTGTCAGAAAGAAGTGTATCTCTTTCACTTTACTTTTTAGAGAAATCAATAAAGCTGTCAAACTTAGATGGGAAGGGGAAAATGGAAGAGCAATTAGAACAGTATCATCAATCTACTTCCCTGACAATGTGGTTAGCAAAATTCTTTATCTTTTGAGACAGTCTGAATATTTGTATAACTGTTACGCGACAGTGCTGATTGCATTTGCACAGGCACTCATCCTAATTACAGTAGGAGTGGTGTGCGTGCTCAGGCTGCTAGACGTTTTGTAATATACAGGTTTCTTCTAAGCTTCTATGGCTATTTGCAATACGTATAAACACACTTGAGAGGTGGTAGGGGGAGGTTCAGCTGCCAGCATTAGCACCTGGGCTGACTTCAGCAGGCAGGTGAGACCGTGGTGGGATTGGCAGTGGGACTGGGAGCGTGTCTGTCTGTGACGGTGTTTGGGGCAGGCACTGGAGCAGCACATTCTATTGTACTTCCAGCCCTAAGAACAGAGTTTTTGTAAAGACAAGTGGGGAAAAAAAGGATAGACTTTGAATGCTTCAGTCATTTCTTATGCTTTATGCAGTGCCCTGTATCTCTTCCCATGTCACCATACTGTTGTGTCCTCAGTGGTGCTATGTCACTTGGTACAGACAGATGATAGAAAAGCCCAGGCTTTATCAATCAGGCCCCAGACTTTGTACCTGACTTCAGCAACCTGCTTCTTTCTTTCTCGAATTAACAGCTTCTCACAATTTTATGTTCTGTGTTCATGGAGATCTTTCAGCAATGAAGTGCAAGTAAGCTTCAAATATTTCTACATGTGCAAGGTAATGAAAGAGTATTGCACAATACTAAGTGCTCAACTGGCCAAGATCTAAGGTGCAGAGAACAGAGAAGTTTTTAAGTAGCTCTTCAAAGAACTTCACTTGCTTTTGCTTCTTGTGGTACTTTTTTCAGACACTTTTAAAGTTCCTTTTTTTTTTGAGGTTCACACTCAAACATGCTTCATGTTTTGTAGGTACAGAGGGTGGCTTGCAAGACGACTTTGTTACGTTCTTTTTGTGCTAGAGAGGGATGCTCATAAAGGAATGTTTGCCAAGAACCTGACAGAAAATGTGCTGAATAGCAGTAGGTAAGTGGATGCAAAATGAAATGCTTTTTGTATGATTTAACACATAGGATAATGTGTCAGAATTTGGAAACTGCAGACTTTGAAAACCAGTCTCTTTAAAATATCAGGAGATACAATCTTTTTAGCACAGCACTTCAGAACTGTGGCTTGCAACTTCTGTTTCAACAATAGGAGAGGAGATTTATAATTCTTAATCTCAAAATAAACAATGCATTATGGACAGACAGCAGACTCAGTATGCAGAAAAATAAACTGCTATGTGGAAATGCTTCAGACTTTTGTTTCTCTAATTCAAGTTAATCGCTATTACTTACAGCTATACTACTGTCATCAAAAATTGCCAATCCTTCAGAAATAGTGGGAAAGTGGCAGTTCAGAGTCCCCTAGTTTATGATGGCAGCATGAGGCAAAACTGGAAGAAGACTATAGAGATGAAACAGCTGCACTTTACTTTGTGGAGCTTCTTTTCTGTCTCATGTACTGCATTTTAAATGTTGTGCAGAGCCCCTGATCAGCTATTAAGGTATCTGTTTTCTGTGGACACAGAAACCGAGCCTCTTGCCTGCTCCTCATGACTAATTTTATTGGAGGCTGCACACCATCTGCATTGACATTCTGAACTCTTGAATTTTTAATGTTCAAGACCCATCTGAAGATGGTGGTGTTGGTTTTGAAAAACAAAGCAGACTACTTTGTGCCACAGTTATTGTGTAGTAGCCCATGTCATTGTTCATATATGTGTTCTAAATGAGAAAAGCAGACCATGTAATTTTTTTTTAATATGAAACCAAGAATGCAAAGAGGAAGATATTGTAGAAGTAGAAAACTGCAGCTGCATAAATCTGTATGATGAGGTAAGTGAACTTGACAGTAAAAACAAAGTATCGAGAAAGAGGAGATTTCAGATGTTCTTTTGCATTTTTAACCTTATTAACCATTTCTAAAACTCAGTGATCAGTTAGTATGGGTACCTATGAAGTGTGGCCATAGCTGTTTTTTATGGCAAAATTTGATCACATATATCTGTCATCCACCTCTCTAATTGGAACATAGTGGTGTTAAATTAGATCTAGAGAATTTAGAGTACATGATTCTTTGGTGTGGTTCTTCTTTTATGGTTGCAAATTACTGCTGTGGTAGCTTATTCCCAGTGGTTGTCTGTCTTGGACTCTTCTGTTGCATGACTGTTTCATAAATTTTACTTCTTTAATGTTAGGGTACAGAAGGCCATCGTAGATGAAGCTTCTGAGCCAAGTGTTCCAGGTAGCTTTGCTCAGACGGATCCTAAAGCTATCAACAAAGTGAAGAAAAAAGCTAGGAAAATTCTCCAGGAAATGGTAGCAAATGTGTCACCAGCTTTAATCAGGTAATAGAAATGGTTCATCTGTATTGTCAATGGGAAGAAGAACAGAGGAGGGAGCTTCGCTCTGTGTAGTATCAGCAGAGCTTATAATGTGTTATTCATAAATAATGAATAATTATTCATAAATAATAAGAAATTATTCATAAAAATCCCTTTTCTGATGTTAGCTGTTGAAACCGTAGATAATTTTCATTTTCAGATGCAGCAAAAGCCCTCCACATTTTCAAGGCATAAACCTAATTACATAATTAAATACAAACTTTTTTTTCCTGAAGCTAGGTGTGGTTCTAGTGCTTTACACCAATATTTTTTCTGATAACCCACTGAATATTATAGCTTGTAGTTATCAGCATTTTAGTCTTCTCTTACATATAATATTCTACTGTGATGTCTACTTTTAGTAATAAAATTGAATATTGTTTTGCCGCAAGATGAGATACATGCTGTCACTTAATGTGTTTATCCATCAGCTTAGTTATTCCTGTTGATTGTAAGTCCTCTTAACTTGCCCCATATGTTAAGCAGTCTCTGCAGTCTGAACAGCCTCTGCGGTTGATGCAACTTTTCAGCCTCCTGTAATTATGACAGAAATGTAGTAACTAATGTAGTAACACAGCTTTAGTTGATAGGCAAATACTTGTTAAGCAACTTGATTTCACAGTGAGCTTGTTTGAATGTGAAATAATGAAATTGTATGGCTTTATCTTCAGTCATATGGAAGCAGTGTAAAAATAAAGGTACCAATGAGTGAATGTCTTTGAGTTATGCTTGTTCTTTTCTTCAGGTTAACTGGCTGGGTGTTACTGAAGTTGTTTAACAGCTTTTTCTGGAATATTCAGGTCCACAGAGGTCAAATAGAAATGGTCAAAGCAGCAACAGAGGTAAGGGGGATGGGAAAGTAAGGCAGATATTTTGATGGGGTTTCATTTCCGTTGATGTTTACATTTATAGCACTTTCTGTTCTCAAGGTTCTCTTAGTCTATGATAGAATTGTGCAACCTTAAATACTATGTCAGCTCGGTTTTGTCTTTGCTTCAGGATCAAATTTTAACTGTAAGACTGCTTAATTATCTCATAACCTACATCCAGGGTTATTTCTTTTTCTATGCCAAGGCAAACAGTACTGAAAAATAGTGGGTGTGTTTAGGATTTTCAGAATTACTTTTGCCTTAATTTGGATTAGAAAACAAGAAATGAAGTGCCTTCTATGCTATCATATTATTGCCAGTCTTTAAATTCTCCCTGAAGTTGATTAAAAGTACCACTAAATCTATGGTTTTGTTTACATTCCATTGAATTTATTCTTTCTTTGCAGGATTTGTTTCTACAAAGACATGTTAGATAAATCAAAGAGAGAAAAAATCGTTGCCAGTATTTTCTTTAATCTTTTGAGTACAGTTTTTAAGAACCCCACTATTAGATTCTTTTTGTTGATGTCTTATGAAAAGAATTAGCAACACTTGGACACTAATTGGCCCCATCCCTTTAAACTTACTGATTGCTGTATCGCTACTATGAGATTGAAGATTATCAGTCATTGTTTCTCATAAGCAACCAACTGAAAACTGCGGTCCGTGGAAATAGAATTCACTAAAATGTTGGCATTATGACAGCTGAATGAAAACCAGAAGTAAAGAAAATGAATGCTGGCAACTGAAAAATACCGTTACTTCTGATAATAGGATGCTAGCAATTTCAATGATTGATTTTAAAAGAGGAGTAATATTCTACATTTCTAATCACCTGCCTTCTTGTTTTTCTTCTCTCCCTCCCATAGATGAATTTGCCTCTTATTTTCCTGCCTGTTCATAGATCTCACATTGATTACCTGCTCCTTACATTCATACTTTTCTGCCATAACATCAAAGCACCCTATATTGCTGCAGGGAATAACCTCAACATCCCCATCTTCAGGTAAAGTTAATAAGCTGCGTGGAACTTCTTATTATCTGAAAAAGACAAAAGTGAGCAGTGTCAGGTGTTTGTCAGGTGAGCAGTGTATCTCACAACCACATGTAAGGGAATGTCAGGATTATTGGGCACTTTAGTAGAACTTTTTGCTTCCTATTGCATTCTCAGAGAGAGACCATCACAGAATCCTTTAGAGAAAGTCTGCCAGAACCTAAGTGGGTCGAGGAATAATAATTTCTTGTAGGAGTCTTAAAGTGGGTAGGTGACTAAGGAAAAACTAATAAGTCAGTAATGTGTGAAACTCTTCTTATGAAGTTTAATGAACCAGCTATCGGGCAGTGACAGTACTGAGTGCATAATGGTTTGTGGGAAAGTACTCTAATTTGATCTGCGTTTAAATTGTATTGCTGAAGGGAATCAGAAGGTCTTTTATGTAGTTTTTGCCAGTGAGTGAGAGCTTGGGGATACTGATCTCTGAAGAGCTCCTGGATTTTGTGGAACATAACAAGGAAAGAAAGGGGAGTATCTTGGGTGTCTGGCGCCAGTAGGTGCCAAACGGACCTACTGGTCCATTATTATCCCGGTATGAAGGGATGTTCTCATGAGAACTTCTTGGTGCACTTTTGGATAAACCCAAGATCATGCAGATGGTGTTATAATGACAACTCCCCACTAAAAAGTGGGACTTGTCTACAGGCTCCTCTGTTAAAATGAACTAGCTGAGGTTAACCCGCAGCCAGGGCATATGTGCAGCACAATGCAGGCATGAAGGCCTACTCACATAAACTGTTCTTTGGGTCACTAACTCCCTGACTTACAGTGCTCAGGTTCACTACAGTGGATAAGTGGTCTGTTAATGTAGTGAAATGGAACGAGTCAGCATAGAGAAGCCTATTCATTAGAAATATCTATGCAGTCCCATAAAAGATTAATTCATTTATAATAACCTCAATTTCTGTTTTGCACTAGGAATTTTGCACTAAATGGGTAGTAGTTTCCTACAGACTGAAACCCATGAGTGTAACTGTTCTTGATTTCGTAGCACACTGATCCGCAAGCTGGGAGGATTTTTCATTCGTCGAAAGTTGGATCAGAGTCCTGATGGTCGTAAGGACTTGCTCTACAGAGCTTTGCTGTATGTGGTATGTATTTCTTGTCTTTGTGTCCATGGGTAGCACTTGAGTTTGGTGGCTGATGGGAGAGTGACTTCCATCGGTTCAGAGAAGGTTTTTAGTGCTTTCAATTTGTCTAGGGTTCATTCTACATAGACAGAATGCATTTTTGCATCAAGAATTGAATGCATGAGGTAAAAGAGAACTGAATGCCCAGTACCTTTGAGGATGAGGTTTTCACCTTGTGCAGTCTTTGTTTAAAGAACTGGAATTAAGATTTCTGTATTAGATTTAAGCCTTATTTATCTGGTTTCTTTTGTACCAGTGCATATCTACATCAGTTTTATTGACTTAATGGAGGTCTCTGTTTATCATGTGTTGTTACAGTTCTTTTTTGCAGTTGAGTAGATTAGCTCTATTTGCATCTTGGAGGATGAGATGTTCCTAGGAACCTGAAGAAGAGACATATGCAATTCAAATGAATCAACTGATGTTAGAGATATTCTTGAACCAATGGCTTTATACTGCTTGTATATTCATGCAAATTAAATAACAGTTTGGTCTGGATTTGTGTCAGGCATTCATTGTTGCTTATTATTCTAAGTATTCATGCCAAGTCATGCTCGTGGTCTTATAAAGGTATGGAAGAGAAAATGATTACTGATGAGGAACAATATGTTTCAAACATGAATTTAGCAGTCTATGAAGATATGTATTTTTTTCCTTCTTCTTCAATCTTTTCATGTTCAGCACATAGAAGAATTATTGAGACAGCAGCAGTTTTTAGAAATATTCTTGGAAGGCACACGGTCTCGAAGTGGAAAGACATCCGGTCCTAGAGCGGGTCTTTTATCTGTGGTAGTGGATGCTCTCTTCTCAAATGCTACTCCTGATGTTCTAATTATACCTGTGGGAATCTCCTACGATCGCATAATTGAAGGTCACTATAACAGTGAACAGCTGGTAAGGGCAATTGAACAGCCTGTTTTGCCTGGGGAATTTCTGTTGATGTGTGGGAGAGTCTGTTACACAGTTAAATTATGTGCTAGTAGTTCTCTGGTTCATGCACTTGCTGTTTGTGATGAAGAGTGTAAAGCTGCAAATCACAAAACCTCTCAGATGGAGGTTGCTGAAGAATGGGTACTACTTCTAAGTTTCAATTCATGACATATAAACATTTGAATGTATTATTTTTTGTATGGAAAAAGCAATAGCTCTCTAGACTTACTTTAAGTTAGAAAGCATATCAGAAGTTTTACCCTTGTGTCTGTTGAATCTATTGAATTTTATTTAAATTGGAAAAGAAAATAATAATAAAAAAAACAACCATTATGTTTTCCAGGGCAAGCCGAAGAAGAATGAAAGTCTTTGGGGTATTGCTAGAGGAGTCTTCAGAATGCTGCGGAAGAACTATGGGTGTGTCAGAGTAGATTTTGCACAACCATTTTCCTTAAAAGTAAGTTTGAAGATTTCTTATGAAGACTTGATATTTTTGCTATTTCAGCAGTGATGCACTTACACAGTGCTAACTGCCTTCACTTATAAATTTTTATGGATTTCTTTGCAGAATCTACTAGTATTACACTTAATCTATATGCGTTTCAGGAGTCTGTGTTCTGCAACAGTATAGCTTACTTTTAGTGTGACTTTAATAGGATTAACATGCTGTAACAACAACCTACAAGAACATTATTCAAATTAATTAGGCATTCTTCTTTCTGCCCTGCTTCTCTCAGAAAAGCAGTAGGTTGGAGAGCTTTAGAGGGTTCAATTACCGCAGCATGAAATTATTGTGACTGTCTGCACTGCATTATAATTAGTGTAGTAGGGAAAGATATTAATTCACTTACAAAGAAGGCGGCTTGGGTCACTTAAAGGCTATTCTTGGTTGAGAGCTAACAATTGCTCCTGGATCAGTATAAGGAAAAGAAGGTTATCTGCCCTCCTAATCTAGTGAAATGCTGATCTCTCTGTACCTTCCTAACAACCTCTGCCAGCTCTCATTTGTATGCATACTCATTCTTGTACAACAGAAATAAGTATGACTTAAATTTTATCAGTATGCCTTAACCAAGTGTTGCAGAAGCGTAACTGCATCATTTTAAAATTAACGTAGTTATATCGTGTTTTTCTAAGACAATGAGCTTTTAGGGTTAATTTTGAGCTTTTGCAGCTCTGCGAGTACAGAATTAGAACCAGAAGAGGAAGAGCTGGCTGTGAAAGTAGCTTTCCTGGGAGAACTTTTCCTGACCAGCAGGCCAAGTAGCTCTGTAGTTTCCCACATCAGTCTTCATAGGAACTGGAAGAACACAGTGTCCCAAAAGCACAGTAATGTAAATGCTAACCTGTAAGAAGAGGCTTCTGAGAAATTTGTAATTCAAGAATTTCAAGTATGTCGTACAGTGCCTACTTCCTGAGTGCTTTAATTTTATGGTGTCTTAAAGCTAGAGCCTCTGTAGTAATGTTTACCTATGGAAATGTTTCCTATCCCAGTGTTTAAATGAAGTACTGTGAAGCAATAATTATAATCTCTGTGTTGGTTCTAAATGGGTATTAGACTCAGCTCTCATTCATGCTAATGAAGGCAGTTCTCATTAATTTAATCATGGAGAAGCTGGTCTCAAAGGACTTGTTCCCAGCAAGATGCTGACAGTGATTATGCATTGTTTTTGTTACAGTGTTTTTCACCAAGTGTGGATTTCTTGCTCTAGAAAGTTTTCCATTTCATTAAAAGTGAACAAGCTCATGCAAGCTTGTTGCTTCCGTAACCTTATTACTGCTCTTTTTGTGTGAGCTGTTTTTAATCACAAATGCAGTTTTGAATTATTGCCTTTTTCATATTAACAATGTTATCAGTTAAACACAGAAGTAAGGTGGAAAAAAGTACAAAAAATAAGAATCCTTTTCTTAACAGGAATACGTGAACAGCCAAAGTCAAAAACCTGTGCCTGCTCCTCTTTCTCTTGAACAAGCTTTGTTACCAGCTATACTTCCATCGAGGTAAAGAGTTTTTTGGTTGCTTGGGAGGGGGAAGACACATTGGGCTTGGTTTTTCTTTCGTTAGTTTTTTCCCATCCTTTGTCTTTTTAGAATTCTCCAATATGTTTCAAGTGGTGCTTGAGCTCCCCGAGGATAATCTAATTGTGTGTAGACAAAGAAAATGTTAGATGTTTATAACTGTGCATTTTGTTCCAAGAGTTACATTCTTTCTGGAGTTTTTTCTTTCTAAATAAGTTCTAGGAGGCTTTTTTTTTTTTTTCTTTTATAAACTGTAGTGACCTCTGATGGTTTAATTTTAAACCTTAAGGAATAATTTGAAGGAAAAAATGACGCAGTGAAAAAGGAAGAGTATGTTATTAAAACACACAAATACTTCAGATGGATTTTTGTATGTATCCAAACCAAATAACTTCCTAATGAGGTCTTGAGAATATCCCTTGCTCAAGGAGATGACTCGTTCAGAAATGCAAAACTTTTCTTGTAGGAATAGACTTGTATTTGTTATAAAAATGTACATTTTTGTGGAGGCCTTTGCTTGGATTGTACAAATCCACGTGGACCTAGTGGAGACAACATCATTTATTTATCATGAGAAGGTCATAGGTCCATACAAAAGACCATTTCTGATTTATAGAGTGGCTGAGGTGAAAACTGCCTTCTAGGCTTCATCTTCTGTTTCATATTCATTAAAAACTGCTGTGGAGCGCAATGATGTAGTGGCAATATGAATAGCCATAGGAAAAGCCAAGTGTTATACATTGCTCTTTTTCTGTAGATGGTCTTTTATCTTGGATTATTGCTTAATGAGAAAAGTCGGTAGATATTCAGCGTTTTGTGGAGCCTGTTATGAATAACATTTTAGTGTCATTACCAGAACACATAACGTATTTTTGCACTGTAATTCAGTTAATGTATCTTAAAAAAAATCAATCCAAATGTCATAATGCAAGTTTTTGTTTTGTATTCAGACCTAATGATACTGTGGATGAAGGTACTGAGGCTTCACTGCCCAACTCCAGGGATATAACCAGTGAGCCCTACAGGAGAGAGCTGATAGCCAACTTGGCTGAGCATATTTTATTCAGTAAGTGCATCAGTATCACCATAGGCTCCCTATTTTGTTTTGCTTGTTGCTTGAACTAACTCGCTGTTTGATAGTGCAAACTCCCTGCATTCAGGTGGTTATTCCCTGACTTCAAATGCTTTCCTAACAGCTTTCACTCCTTTGCCTTCTATCTGTTTATGTTGGTAACTGTGAATTCATTGCACCAGTGTACTGAATTTGATGTACTTTGAAGTGCTTGAACTAATCGTTGTTGATACATTGATTTCTTATCACACCACAGAAAGAGCTATTATGGTGTCTTGCAGATGTAATTTGTGTTACATGCTCTCTGTCTGCATGGACCAGTGTTGCCCAGCTTATAGGCTGCATGGCATGTCAATTAGCATGTCTATGATTTGTGGTTTTAAGAGATGTATACAAAACAGTACTTGTAGCTTAGTAAATGCTTGGGCTTCACTCATGCTTCCTAGTTTGATTACATTAGTGTTTTACATGCCTACAAGACTTCAGAATTATGCCTGGTCACTATGGTATTTCTGTAGGGTTAATATATTGCTAGAAGGAGCTGAAGCATTAAGAGCTGAAATATGCCAGTACCTCATACTGATGCCAGTTGTTTTTTTTTATGTAGTGGCTAATATTTCACTTGTAAAGGTGTTCTAAGCTTCTCATTCTATTGAAGTGTCCCACAGTCACTTTGTCTTGTTTACCTCTAGCTGCTAACAAGTCCTGCGCTGTGATGTCTACCCACATTGTTGCCTGTTTGCTGCTGTACAGACATAGGCAGGTAAGGCTTCTGTGCTGCTTAAACTTCATGTGAAAATAAAATCCACGTGAAAATAGATTTTTAAATAAAAAATCTAATTTTACATTTTTTTGAAGAATACATGAATTTGGTTCATTCTATTAAAATCTCACTTTTGAGCCCTGACATTTAAAAACATTTATCATTGAATAGGGTAGCAGCTCTTCAATTAATTTTCAAATGAGTTTTGCTATTCCTTGATACCTGAATATTTTACCATGTTGGCAGGATGTTTCTAATGTTTAACTGCACCTTTTTGCATGGGGGCTTGGAAGATGTTTTCTCCTGTAAGCATGCTTTACATTTTGTCTGAATTTCCTTTCCCTCTAATTTGAAGTTTTTACTGCACATAAATTGAGAACACATTGAAAAATATTGATCAGGTTTGTAATTTTCCCAGTCACAGACTGCATCATTACTCCCATCAGTCCAATCTTTCCGATTTCCTAATGTGAAGGGATGAAAGAAGCACTATATTATGTGGTCTGAGTCTGTGTTGCAACAAAAACCCAACCAACCAACACACCAAGTAAATGCTTAAGGAAAAGCTTTTCCGCATGTGTCCGACAACTTGAAAAAAAAAATTCTTTTACTTACAGTATTTCCAGATAGTTGATATTTCCTTTTGTAGCAGAGGTAATGGAAGTATGACAACTCTAACATATCCTCTTAAAGAACAACTTACATTTCTGTTGTTGTGAAGCAGACAAAGAATCAATCAGAAACCTCACGTTCTCAGATAGGTGCAAGGCTTTAATTGTGTGTAATTCAGAAACCATGCTCTGTTTCAACAAAACCCATGTAAACAAGGCTTTATAATATGACTTGAAATTTGGATTGTTGAAAATCAGTATCTCTATATGTGTGCTCCTACATAAAGAATTTATTTACAATAAATTCTTCTATAAAAAGAATGTTATTTTGTGATTCTGTTTTTATTTCTAGGGTACTGATCTTTCCAGGTTGGTAGAAGATTTCTTCTCCATGAAGGAAGAGGTCTTAGCCCGTGACTTCGATTTGGGATTTTCAGGGAACTCAGATGATGTTGTCATGCATGCCATCCACTTGCTGGGGAACTGTGTAAATATCACAAACACTAGCCGAAACAACGAGTTCTTCATCACTCCCAGCACAACGATCCCTGCTGTCTTTGAACTCAATTTCTACAGCAATGGAATTCTTCATGTATTCATTAAAGAGGCAGTCATTGGTATGAGCTTGGGTTTACTATTGAATGACATTCTTATGACCTGTGAACTCAAAGTTTCTGCACAACCCTCCCAGTTTTTCTTACTGTTTACTAATGCTTATTTCTTCCCTCTCTGCCTAACCCTTTGGTTATTCTAAGAAAGACAATATTAAAATAAGATTGGTTTTTGTCTGGACTGTTTGATTTTCCTTTATTTTTCTTGGAAGTATTCTTGTATTGGTCACTACTGTAGGCAAGGTGCTGTCAGAGTTTTGAGCCAATGTGGCAGATGATAGGCTTTGTTTAGCAATTTCTTAATAAGATTTTGTTTCAACATGAGATAAATTGAACAGAAAAGCTGTAGTGGCAATTTCTGTCCTTATTTTTCTGTTGCAATTATGATGTTGGACTGCTTATAGGCATAAAAATAGACAAAAAGGAAGTTTTTAGGTTTTCTTTGTTGTCAGACACTTTGTGAAAGCTCTGCTAATGTTTGTTTCTGCTTTAGCCTGCAGTCTTCGTGCAGTTCAGAGTAAGAGGTTCAGAAATGGTACCAATGGTGCTTCTCCTAGTTTGATTAGTCAAGAGCACCTTGTCCGAAAAGCTGCCAGCTTGTGCTACTTGCTTTCTAATGAATTTACTGTATCTTTGGTAAGTAACTGCTCTAACTGTTCACTTATCAAAATTTTACTGCCTTTTTCTGCTTTTATTACTTTGAAGAGAATTAATGGTTTCTTTAATTGTCTTGATTCTGTTATGTTCACTGGTGATAATGGGAAGTAGGAAGTTGAAGGGCATTTGAAAAAATAAAGCATTCCCATTTGTTTCAAGGAAATGCCTTTGAATGAGTGTAGTTGCATCATAATAGCTCATCCAGAAGATGTGTGATCCAAGATAACATGAATTAACTTGTCTCTTTCCTGTTGCTGGATGGTTTAATTAGCAGAATAGGACACAATCACGTTTAGGGGTACATACTGGGTGCCTACTTCCTGCTCATGCAGCTGCTGAGTGAGTGAAAAACAGCACAAACCTGCAGCATTTCTACAAAGCTGACATTAGACATTCCTTGAGAAAGAAGGGCCAATCTCTGTAGCTTCCCACAAGTATAGGCTGGACCACTAAATGCCTTCTAGCAGATTTTGTCATTCTTAGATAGTGAGACCATCACAGCTATTACCTGCACTTCCCCAAAGCTATTTAAATATTTTCATTTAAACAGATTTAAGTCTTGGAGAGTACCAGACTCATACAAGTTTGCATGCGTGATTGAAACTACAGTGGAAACTAGGACTCCAGATTGTAAAGATAATTTTAATTTACACAGTTGTGCAAGAGTCCCGTGGTGCCACACCTGATACTTAGTGACAATTTTAAACACTGCTTGGCTTTGTTTTTTGTTTCGTTCCAGAATGTTAGATGTTGAAAGATGCTCTGTACACCTATAACTTTCAGTGCTGTCTGTTTTTTGTTCCATATGAGTACAAGCTGCTTAGAGATTCTAGAAATTCTTGAATTCTCAGATTTGCACACACATTTTTTTTTCCTGACTTCTGTGTTTTTTAAATGAAATATAAGGCAAGCTCACTTGGTTGGCAGAGTTCTTCAGTAATTTCATTGCTCTGGAGTTTGCTTTAAAAAAAAACCAAAACAACAAATATTTAATATTTGCTTCATTTATTTTCTACCAGTGTAGTAATGTTTCTTTTCCAAAAACATGGACAAATTTTAAATATCTTCTTTCACTGTAATATTTCATGTCTGTCTAACTACATGGATGCACAAACGCTTTGGGTGGTAAAAGATTAATGACTTGTTTAGAAGGGGTTCTACTGCTGTATCTAGAAAAAACATACAGAACAGGAAACTGCTGTTTCTATAATGGATTTGATATTTAATTATAGTTTGTTTAGTGCATTTCCTTTTATGCTTTGCAGCCTTGTCAGTTGGTATATCAAGTTTGCCATGAAGCAGTGGAAAGGCTGATACAATATGGTATTCTTCTGGTGGCTGAGGTAAGGTGATAGAGATACTGACTGTGCTATTTCTTGTACATGACTAACTGTAGGTAGTTTGTTGGTTGCTGGTCTTGTTCTAAATACATGTTGTTACTTAAGATGTGTAACAAACTAGTCCAGGCCTGATGCTACATGAGTTTTGCATTTATAAGCATCAGATATTTGGGTATGGTCAAACTTTGAGGCTACAAATGTTTGTAACGTCACTGTACCATTCAGTTAAACCTACTGAAGGTGACATACTGCCCTGTGAAATGGGAATTTAATTATTTTTTAAGCCCTTTGAATTTGTAGTACAGGTTCTCAGAAGTTTATTTTCTACTCTTCAAGAGCCTGTAGAACAGCTCTTTTTTTTGTGAAGTTTCAGTGGTGTGTTGGAGTTGCTGCATGGAGTTCGAGGCAGATAGTATTAAGAAACGCAGGGACCAGGAGGCAGCATTATACCTTTGCTTCCTGGAGTGGCAGACAGACCCTGGAGTCCAAGGAGAAGTGGCAAAAAGTCCCAGACTTTTAGTCTACATGCTTTAGGGCCTTTACTCCACTCTAATGCCTTTTGATGTGTTTCTATTTTTATTACATGTAGGTAATAGTTCCTTGATAGTTGTCCCAGATATTAACTTTCTCCTCCTTTGCTGTTACTACTGAGTGTTTTTTATCTGAGTGCTGATGTGTTATCATTGGTTTCGTGTGTAATGGTTATTAAATAAATCCAAAAATTAATGCTGCTCTGAGGATTAGGAACAAACCTGTATGTTCAGTGCCTGGGGACAGGTTGGGAGAACTGTTGTGAGTAGTAGCAGGTAAACACTTCTGACACATAAAGCATGTAACCTGTCTGAGCTTTTCTAAGTGTCATTTGCTGAATCTGGTACTTAAATGTTTGTATGTGGGATATTGATGACTTAAGTGGCACATAGATACCCACCTGTGCTGTATGGCACACAACAGTAATGCCACAGCTGAATACTTAAAAGGTAGATTCTCCATTCCTGAATTTCTTAGAGATGCTCTTTACCAACTTAATTCTGTTAAAAACATTGAGTGCCCATAATCTGTGCAAACACTATAAGCAGTGATTGTTTTACAACTTGGGACAGCTTGGAAATGTTTGTGGGTTTTTACAGTCTGATCTCTAAAAAGGATGGCTAATTTCTATACCTTTTGATGCTTTAAGTTTACCACTGACTTTAACACATCAGTAAATATCCTGATCAATTGAGCTTACTTGATCCAGGCTTTTTATTTCTTAATTGTTTTCCTGTGATGCTGGTGTTTGCTTCTAAAAATGAGATACAGTCCCAGCACATAGTATTCTCTTAAGTTTTTTCTTAAACTTATTTTCTAGCCTTTGCTTCCTATAGTATATAATATTTGGAATATTAGGCTTCTGTGACAAAGAAGTACTTCTTTTTGTCATAGTGTTATTATGGTAATAAGATGTCTACTATTCATTTGTTTTTAATCTCTCATGATTTATATTTCTAAATGGAATGATGGTGGGGAGGGTTTTTTCTCAGTGACTCAACATGGGTGACCTTTGCAAATCCTTCTGTTCAGCTACTTTGAGGAAAGTGAATAATAATGAGTGATGGATACTGATGTTTCCATTATTCTTCAGAGTGTGTTTTCAGTAGCTCTGAAATTTGTTTATAAAGATGTATTGCCAAAATTGGCTGTAACATCAGATATTCATCAGTCAGGTGGAGTATTTCTGTTGTACTTTTAATTACTGTGTGCCTGAACTTGTGACATACTTGCATTATTTCACAATAGAACTAAGTTACTGTTCAGGTAGATTGATGTCAATTCTTATTGCTTGTGCTTATTGTCTTGACAGATTGCTTTATTTTTTTTCTCCTTGACATGGAACTTTACAATGCTTTACAACTTTCCAAAGCACTTCATTAGTTAAAGATTTGACTGAAATTAAGGTTGTTCCTAAACAGAAGAAAAGCAAACAATGAACATTGTGAGGGGAAAAAAAGAGTTTGTGTTGAAAAATTCCACCATGGCACTATTGCTGCCATAGTGCACTTTTCTCAAAAGCCTGAAATATGCGCTTACCTAAGATACCTGCCTGTGTTTTAGATGAGTGTAAATCCATGCCCTGCTTGAAGGTGGATTACTGGTGGGATATTTGTAGGCTGAACTGGGCTGCTGCTTGTCAGGGTGATTAGCAGCAAGGAGTTACTGCGTCACAACAGGTAGAAGGGGCTTAAAGACTCAACCAAGATTTAAGCAGTTTGTGTCCTTTCTGATTGAAGCTGGCTTGTTATTTTCCAGCCTATATGTCATGTGTGGACAAGTAAGTTAACAGTTAAAAATATCAACTTGGGGCATTCTGCGTTAACTGAGATTTCAGATAATGTGATGCAGTGAAACATAATTAATATGTCCTTAGAGTAATACTAGCGCACAAAGGTTAGTGACATCCACATACAGACAGCATCTCAGATTTCTATCTTAATGCAATTGTAAATATTTTTTGGCAACTGCTGTTGTGAGGCTGTGACAACACTACAGCAGAGGTTTTCTCTTTGATTTGATAGGCAAGCTGCTGAAAAAAATGTTTTCTGCTTGTATGAACCCTGTCTGTAATTAAGTCTCACCTATTTTCATTAAATAATGATTAATGAAAGGACTGATTTTGTTGGATAAGATTATAAAGTAAATCAGTTCAGTTGCTTAGGTTTTATTTTATTTATTTACTTATATTGCCTCCTTATCATCTTCAAATTTAAGCAGGATGATCAGGAGGATGTTAGTCCCAGTCTCACAGAACAGCAGTGGAATAAAAAACTTCCTGAACCATTAACTTGGAGAAGTGATGAGGAAGATGAAGATAGTGATTTTGGAGAAGAACAAAGAGATTGCTACCTGAAGGTAATGTTATCCCAAGGCTAGTGACATTGAAGTCTGTTACCGGAGATACAAACTGTTTCACTGGTTCAGAAGGGATAATGATAAAACCTTCTCTTCCAATTAGTCTGTTCTGGTGTTAGTCTGTTGCATTTTATTGCAGTTGGTAAAGTACCTTTTTTCTCCTTGCCATGGGAAATGCAGCTAAAGAAACATCAAATAATCCAACAGGGGGGTGGAAAGGCAATGGTAGTGTCATGAAACCTGCTGAAGAGTTAAGTATCTTGGTTTCTAAATGTTTTATTCTTACTTAATAGATAGATCATGTTGATTCTATACTTTAACTAGTTTTCTCAGAGAACTGGTGCAAACCGGTTTAGGATATCTTGTTAACATTTGGAAATTTACTTCTATCTTTATCTTTAAGATAAAGGCTTCTGTTGGCTGCAGAACAATATAATGTCTTCAGTTTTATCTTGGGATGATAGTTATTACATCACTAATAATCTGGAGGAGGGAAAAGGGAGCACTGTCTCGTAGTACCTAATTTGCCCTCCCTGGTAAAATACTTTTTGCTATGCTTCCATGTTGCACTGTCCTGTGCGCTGCAGCATTTTGCTGTGTATTATGGTGTGGGTTGTTTCTCTTTTCTACTGTTCTCTCTTTCAAGTTCTCATTTTTCTTTCTTAGGTGAGTCAGTCTCCAGAGCACCAGCAGTACATCACTTTCCTGCAGAGGTTACTGGGACCTTTACTGGAGGCGTATAGCTCTGCTGTCATCTTCGTACACAATTTTAGTGGTCCTGTTTCAGAGTCTGAATACCTTCAAAAGTTACACAGGCATTTGATAAGCAGGACAGAGAAGAATGTTGCTGTGTATGGTATGTCAAACAGTTCGTCTTTGGAACTGTATTTGATTCTTTCTGTTCCTCCTGGCAGCAAGATAGCCCAAATATGGTTTCAGTTTGTTTACAGCTGTGTTTTCTTTCTTGCAGCTGAGAGTGCTACATACAGTCATGTGAAAAATGCAGTGAAAGTCTTTAAGGAAATTGGGGTAAGTGTTACATGATTGAAGTTAGAGACTGTTAATTTCATTTTAATAAGGAGCATTAAAATATATATGTGTATATATGTGTGTGTCTGTGTGTGTGTGTTCTGGCAATACATGAAACCTGTGCAAGGTCAGTTTAAAATCTGTGAATATATCCACATAAACATATTGTGTCTTCTGAGCATTTTGCTTTTCTTAAAGCTCAGGGCTGTAGGAAAAGAGCACGTGGTGCAGAACAGAGCAGTTCTTGTGCCTGAGAAAGACTGTCTAGGTGAAGGCCAGGGAACCAGTTGTTTTTATTGCCAGCTAATGAAGTTCTCTGTTCTGCTCTGTGTCTTTGGTGTACAGTGGTAGAACTCTGTTCTGCTTAATGAAAGCTAGTTTTGAAGGACTTCAAATCTTCAAAAAGTATTAGTTCTAGGACTTCATCTCAGTGCTGATTGATGTTCCATGTCCACCATGAGGATGCAGGTGTTCTTTACTTTTGTAGTAAAGGATCAGTTTTGGATACCGAGTGGGATTTAGGATTGCAATTTGAAAAAGCACCATTATTTGGGCAAAGTATTGCTAGACAGACATTTTGGTCTTTAAATAAGCTATCAATAGTTAGCGTGTAGGAAAACTTATGGTAAAAGTACCCACCATTTTATTTCTAGTCTATTCTGTGGCTGGGAATAAGGAACTAGGCAGCATCTGCTCAGAGCATTGCATCTGACTTCTGGTTTTCGAAGTGCATGCTTTTTCAATGTAGGCGCTTTTTGAGTGCCTCTTTGATCCCTTGCTGTTGATGTATTTGGATGTTTACTACACAACGTACTTATTTCTTAGTTGCTTTTTTAACGTGATTACTTGAATGTGATAATTATTATTTGTATTCATGCTGTGTTTCAGGTTTTCAATCAAACAAATCAAAAGAGGGACACTATTTTGGAACTTAGCACTACGTTCCTACCTCAGCGCAACAGGCAAAAACTACTGGAATTCATCATGAGCTTCATGGTATTATAGAACACATACAGCACCTTTTGTCCAGGGACATGAAGACAGGTTTTGAGACTGTATCAAATCCTGGGGACATTTGCTAGCCCTTCAATATTTAAGGTGCCACTGTCTGGGTAAGGCCTTCTCTGACTTGAAGTACTGGAAGACAAGTGCCTTCTTATGTATGCATCTATGGGTTTCTTACAGTTCCAATCCTGTTCTGATACTCAGAAGACACTTTGGATACAAGTGATTAAACATGTTGCAAAAAATTAGATCAACCATTAAAATTAGATTTAGAATGGAGAGTGAAGTTTTATCAGTGTTACCTTTTAAATAAGTTACTTTTAAAAATGGTAACAGATGCACAAATACAAATGTTTGTGATCTGTAGCTAACCCTGAGATCTTGAGTTTAGTGGCAACACAGTTTATAGCATCAAAAGTAACTTTCATTCAAATCCAGTTTTATTGTTTTTAAATAAAAGGTACCTAAAATCGTGTTTAGGCAGGATATATTCTTCATGGATAAAGCCATAGTTTTGCATCAATGCTAACATAAATGCCAAATTCTAATGTGAATAACAGTTACAAACATCCGAGAATAACGATCATGTAGCAGATGATTGTCTGAAATGTCAGCAGGCGCACCTTGCACTATGAGAGCTGTGTAGTGCAGTGGCAAATTGCACTGATCACTGCTGTCATGAAGAATGTCAGAGTAGCATTTTTGTTTTTATTATGGCATCTGTCCTTCAGGCAGATGGAAGTCGGGAGCCAGTTGCCTAACTGTGAATATCTTGTAAAATCTTAGGTTATTGTTTAATTGAGAAATGCTATTAAGATTTTATTTTTAATTAGTAGAGTCTCAGATCTTTTTTTAAGTGGAGTAAAAACTTGATTTGGTGAAATAATTTTTTAAGTTTGGCCCGAAATATTTCAGCAATAACTTCAATTATTATTTGGGAAACAGTGGTTCATATTCTGTTGCTGAGCAGATCTGAATTAGCGTTGAGTAGCCTTTGGAAACCCAGAAATATCATAAACAGTTTCCTCCCATCTCTGATTTAACTGACTTACAGGAAAAAAAAAATGCACAGAGAGAACTGAATATAGTAGAAAGCTGATGAATAATTCTGTCCCATGAAACAGGACTTTAGTCTTGCAATGTGATCATTTTGCATGGAGGACTTGCACTGTAGATTTCTCTTCATGTGAGAAGAGATTAGATTGCAAGCTGCAGTCCTGTTTTCTCAGTACAGCTGATCTAGTTGAAGCAATAACTTGGTGGCATATGAAACTGGTTGGCTTATGAAATGTGTTTTCCTCATGTAGATTGCTTTCTATGTGAGGGAAATCAATATTTCCATTACTGCCGTGTTTCACTTGATTTTCACATCATGGCCTTTTGAGCATAAAATCCCCCTAAAATTTATCACGTGAATCTCTGTTGCTTAACATAACTATGGAAAAGCATACTTGAATCCCAGCATTTGCACTGTTATGCCAGCACAAAACTGACGCACACATTTTGAGTTTGTGGCCAAGGAGCTTGCATTTGTACTGCACATTTATCAACAAGAATATTTCTGTAAATTTTTTATTAAATGCTAATAATATTTGAAATCTATGGATTATACTTTGTTAGCATTATACAATTAGCACTGTGAGACACATGTTCTGTCACTAAACCAGGTGCTGTACAACACTTAAAGAATTTCTGAACCAAAGCTACATTAATATGAATAGAAACTGACTGTAGAATTGCTTTTGTTTTTATGCACTCCTGCTGTCTCAGCAGGGTAGCGACTGGAAGGCACATCATTTCTTTTGTGAAGTCTACTAGCTTTGTTGAGAAGTTTCAGCTCATTCTAACTAATGTGCACTGTCCGTTAACCCAATGAATGCTCATACAATGGTTGTTGCTGATGGCTTCCATTTAGTCTTTTAAAAGACTAGGTGCTTCTAAATAACAAGGTCTCGTAGTTTACTACACTTCAGTACATGTGAAGTGTACTAACGGTGAAGATTGTAAATAAAAAGATTTTTACAAACGAAGCAATATGAAGCAAACAAAACTTGAGTCAATTTGTTAAGATTGTTCTGCCAACTGATGTATTAATTGCATTAACCCCAAGAGCACTGAGGTCACTGGAGTGTTCTGGCTTGGTGTTGCAACTAAACGTAACTTATGGTTTACCTTAAAAAGAAAGTTAAAAAAAAAAGGAAAAAAAATAAAACTGATTAACAAAAGTTGATGAGTGGATAGAGTACTATGCATGTGAATACACATTAATGAATACATTTAGTATGCAGAGGCAGGATACACCTCTAAGATTGGTTTTGTATGAAAAAAGCTGCACGTGAAAAATCATGTACTTGGAGTCATCTGCCACTGGAAGCCTTTGCTTTCTGCAGCAAGTGTGTATATGTGCAAGCATGTATATTATGACACACAACAACTATGCTTTTCCCTGAAAATAAAGCACAGAATAGACATTATCTGGCTGTAACAGTCAAAAACGAATTTTTGCACTGTATTTACACCTTCAGTATCTTCTGACTTTATTTACCTCTCATGTTTCCTTTGCTGATACAATACCAGGTTGAGTTAACCTTGGTAAAGTTAATCAGTAAAGAAGAAATGGCAGACTCTGAATTGCTACAAATATGTTTTAAGACTCTCCTCTTAACAAAGACTTACTCAAGCACCATCATTCTATGGGCATGTTAATCAGGTATGCAAGTCTTTTGGGGTCAGGGTCTTTTGTAATCTGTGAAATATAATCTTTCCATATGTATCCTATAGAACTTATATTTTAGAGCAATGGAAATATAGAATTCAATTTCCATGTTTCCACAACACCCCACCCCCCACCCCCAGTGCCCCGGGGATCATGAGCTTGTTAACATGTTACTCACAGTGTCCTGTAAGGCATTACCTGCCTTCACTTCGACAGCATAGGGCTTCTTTCACATACCTTTGGTTAGGGAGCATATACACACACTTGCCTTTACTTGGTCCCTGCTCTGCAATGAAGTATCAGAATCACGATTTTAAAGAACATTGAGCTGGAGGTGTTGTAAGATACTGTTGCTGTTTTGTTTCTGTGCTCATAAGCCTGGTACTGCTTCCTTGTGAATGTTACCACATTTTACTTGTTATGTGTGTCTATTGTAGAAGCACAGAGGTGTTCTGGAGTCATTTTAATAAATTAAACTGTTTGCTATTATAACATTTAGTATTTCTGGTGTGTTTTGTTTTCCTTCATTTTTTTTAATAACCTGCTAAAGAAATTATTTTGATAACTTTCTCCTGTTCCAGGGACTGAAATTAAACAATGAAAAGCTTTCATTAGAGACATGAGTGCAGATGGAAGCTTGAGACTGGGAGGAATCTCTACTACAGAGTATTTACTAGAACAGAAACATTTAACAAACTGGCTTAGATGACATCCTGATTTCTGAGTCATTATGTATTTGATCACAAAGCAGAGCTGCCATTTAGCTGCCTTTTTGCCATATTCTGGAGGATCCTTGAGTGATTTCCTTCCTTTTTAATGACTCTAAGAGTTCCATTTGCCTTGCAGAAGGGGTTGGGCTATTCATAAGACTGATTCTCCATTCATCCGGTGAGTTCAAGCTGACCTGGAGTGCAATAGGTCCCTTTCAGCAACTCTGACAGCATCTGGCAAATGTGAATCAATTGGAGTTGGGCTTTAATATAATAAAACCTTCACAGATGATCATTACTTAAATTGAGGAGGAGGGATGCTGTTTCACCCTTCAAGAGAAAAAAGTTGTAATCAAGTGATTCTTTAAGAGGCCTCTAGCAATGTTCACATGCAAGCAAAGTTCAATTAGTTGACAACTCAGGGCTGAGGTAGGAAACAGAAATTCAATTATAGTGAATAGCTTGAATAAAACCCAATTTTTATTGGTGATGACCTTATGTGTTATTCTTTGTGTAAATGTCTTCCTATTTCTCAGTCTTCTAAAGCCCCAAATGTCAGATAAAACACTTATCTCTTGTTTTTGCTTAATTCACTTTTCTTGTAATAAAAGCTTGTCAGGCTTATTTAGAAGGATCACTTGAAGAGAGCTCTCTGCTTTGTTCTCTCCTATGGTACACCAAGTTTTCAGCTGCCTTGTGTTTTCAAGGTAAGATCTGCATTGGTCTGAATTGCTTCTTGAAACATTTTATTTAAAATGTTTTATAGATTTTTCATTGCAGTTTGCATTTGTTACATGAGCAGCATCGCTGCAGAGACCATAAAGCCTGAAGAGACTTTTAGACTTTGTGTCATAATTATCAGCAGTAACAGAAACAAAAGCTAATTAATTAATTGTTGTAGGTATTAGTTGTATGTTTATGTATGCAGAGCAAAATTTCAATAAAATATGCATGGAATAATTGCTGTGAGTGATGTGCAGAGAGAAGCACTGAAACAGGTGGCCTGGGGAAGCTGGTTTATGTGGGGTCTGTGGCCTCTGTCCCTGTTGTGCTGTGATGGGAGGTGAGCAGGATGGACGGGTGAATGGTAACCTTTGCCTTTGAGCATCCCATTGGTTGTAAAATCCCCAGTGACTGGAAACTGGGCTAAACCTTGCACCTCACATTTTCACCATCCAGACTGTTCCTGGCAGGTTGCAATGACAAATTACAAATTAACTGTTAGCAGATTACAGTTTAACTTTGCCCCTGTTTTGAAAATGCTAAAGCCAAGTGGCATTTCCTGATTTACCACAACCTTGACTATTGTGTTGTCTCAGGACTTCAGAATCCACTGATTGTACCTACCTAAAGACAGCAGGGTCAATAATTGCCCCAGAATCAATGGCAGTGCTATTTCTACACCATGCATTTTCTCTAGGAGGCTTTCTAGGACCTCAGATAGGCACCGCAGCAGCCTCTTTGCATGAACTCTGTGCAGGGTGATGGCTGCCATGTAACATACTCACTATGGCCTGTTAACAGTTGTGAACTTATTCTCCACTGTCAAATCAGGCTCTGGAAGGGTTGACTGACTGGTTTTCTTCTTTACTTAAGCATTTCTGTGTGGCTGGAAAAATTTACAGGCTTGCCTTGTGGCTACACTAATACCTATGTATTGTGGCTATGCTCTGCTTCATTCAGCTGAAGCCTAATGTTAGCAGCAGTGTTAGGCATCTTCAATTGGACATCCTCTTGTCTCTGTAGGATGGAGAAGGACAATTTTAAGTACCACCTGTCAGAAAGCTGTTAAAAACCCTTTTTCAGTGTTGATTTTCCCACTTAATTAAATATATTTATCACAGTTCAGAACCTTTTGCTACAAACCTTTTCCTCTGGCCATTTATAACCTCTGTTTTCCACAGCTGTTGCTTCCTGTATGCCACAGGTTCAGACACTTGCAATCATTCCTTTGTCCGGGTGATCCTCATCTCATCCTTGCTTCTTAACAGCCACAGTTTAGATGAGCAATGCGGCTTCCCCATTACAACAGAAACCCTAAAATGTAAGAGCTCCTTTAAAATACCTTTGTTATTGATCTTTTTTTTTTTTTTTTCCTCTCTCTCTCTCTCTCTCTTATCAGCAAATCCTCTTTTCTTAGAAGTTAATGTGTTTCTAACACATTAACATTCTAATTTCTGAGTTTTGTTTTCTGCAGTCTGTGAATTAGGTCCTGCCATAGTTGGAAAGGTACATGTCATTGTGAAACCAATGCTTTCAGTACTAATTCCCTTACTTTCTCATTCTGATTTGAAACAAAGATGATGGTGAGGAGCCAGTAGTCACAGTAGAACAGGAACTGTATTGCTTACCAACCTCACTCTGAGCTCATGTTTCCTAAATCATTTTGTCCTGATCTCTCCCTCCCTACCAATCCTGAACACAAGCCTTCCTTCCATTCTTTCTTCAATAACTGCTTATTCTGTCCCTTTTTACCAGCACAGTTTCTCCAAGAATCTGGGAGATTTCTATTTCTGTACTTATCATTAACCCAAGTTGTAATTTAAGGAAATCTGAAGCAAGGAAGCATTGAAATATTAAAGCTTCCATTTGAGATTATACTCCAGAAAGTTAGGAGAGAGCAAATGCAGCACAGGAGGTTGGTTGTACTTTTTGCCTTGTAATTGGTTTATACAAAGTTATTCCCTTGTTGATACAGAATGCAGTAAAAATGAAAAATGTGGGAACCCATGGTACATGTCCTTAATAATTCAAAGCAAAATGCTAGATAAGGAATTGGAGCAGCTTGTCTATAATTTTCAATCATTAAAAAAAATCAGTCTGAGTGAGGCTGTCAGAAAATCCCTTATCTCATATTAAAGCCTCGCTTCTGCATTTATTCAGGAGTCAGATCTAAATGACACAGCAGGCTTGAGACGTTGCTATTGCAGTATCCTCGTGGGCTGCTGTAAACTCAGGATAAACTGGAAATTGGCTTTGGTACAGTAAGTCCTGGGTATGTGGGATCTCCTGGAGACAGCTGGAAACATGGTACCACAGTAGAGAAGCTTTGTGGTGTCATTTCGTAGAATCATAGAGCAGCCTGGGTTGGAAGGGGGCCTACAAGGATCTTAGAGTACAATTCATCACTTCATGCAGGACCACCCAAAATTCAAACCACATTATTGGGACCTTTAGGTTTGTTTGCTTGTTTAAGATGCCTAAGAAAACATATTTTCCCATTGTTTGTGGGGGTTTTTTTGTTTGTTCGTTTCTTGGGGTTTTTTGTTTGTTTTTGTTTTTGTTTGTTTGTTTTTTGTTTGTTTGTTTGTTTTGCATTCAGGCTGTACTTTATGAGGTGAGAATTGTCTCTCACTTGTGTCAGGGATACAATAAAATGAAATTAAAACCACACTTTTCAAAGGAGTTGTGCAGCTACCATTTCTGCCCATAGGTAGAAAAATTCCCACTGCCTGAAATACAAGGAGTTAAGGACTTTAACTCCCCCCAACATTTTTATCTTTCCTTTTATTTAGGGGGGTGTTTGGTTCTCAGGTAGTAAACAAGCAGGGATGAGGGCAGCTCCATCCTCAGAATGTCCAGCAGATGGTGGTGGAGCTTCATCAACAGCTATGCTTCCTGGGGATGGCCTGGACACTACCGCTGCCTTACCTCACTCCTCAGGCTCTCCATTAGAAACAAAGCATCATTTCCTTAGCTGCCAGATGCAGTATTTGCTTAACATGGAAAACACAGTTTGGAGCTGATTTCATCTGTTGCTGTGATAATTTTTATAGTCACAGAAGTCAGTCTGTCTTTGGCATCTGACACTAACAAAGCCTTGGAGTGGTGTTCATGGCACTTCAGGTGAGAATTAGCATTAGAAGAGACCTCTTCACTCTTCACTGCGACCTCCTAGTACACTTTCTGAGGGAGTAACAGCTGATTTTATGTACTGATGTCCTGACAGAGCTGTGGAACACAGGCGGTGAAGTTTGCGTGTGTTTTGTCAGACATCAGACTTGTTGCTGACAAATCCTGCCCTTCTCTGTCCCTACATGCTTCCAGTGTCCCAGCTTTTAGGGCTGTCACGTCTTGGTGCTGACTTGGGCAGCCCCTGGGAAGGGAAGCTGGAGGGGGTGGGGAGCAGTAATTAGCAAGGAGAGGACCAACAAGACCTGGTGATGTGCAGCTCACAGTTGGACCTGTGCATTGCCATGGAGGTGCTTTAACAATGAGGGGGAGCAAGGTGGTGGCTGCCAGCCCAGAAACCATCAACTCAATAGTGTGTGCTGAGCCTGTATCTGGCTCCCCACACCCCACACGATGATGGCTTTTATAGAAATATTGGCTTTGTTATTCTGTCCCTACACAGTCTGGGGTCAGAATTTGCTTCCTTTCTTCAAAACAACGAGGAATCAAACTCCTTTGTCATGAAGCTGTGGGTGAGAGGAGAAGCGAATGACACAAGACAAAGTCTGAAAGGATTTTTTTTCCACGTCGGAGTACCCGGCCGCTAATAGACAGCAATGCGGCCACTGGAGGGCAGCCTCGGAGCTCACGCTGCCCTGCATCTCGAGCTCCGAGCTCGCTCCGAGCTTGCCTTGCCAGGCGTTTCCAGCCTGGTATGGTTGAGCAGATAGAAGCGAACACAAACAACTTCGTTCCCTATAATTTTGCTCCGCATGGTAGATGAGACCTGCAAAAAAATGAAACATGCATGTTTTCCTATGGGTGATGATGTTCTTCTAACTGGTGCTTTTCTTTGCCAGCTGTAACTCATCCCTTCCAGCCTGGTGCCTCTCTGTTGTCACTGTGATGCCTACTGTGTCTTTTCAGTACTGCTCTGCAGCAGGGTGGGAAGATTTCCAGCTTCCTCCAGCGTCGGTTAAACAGTTTTTGATTTCTTTGCTGGCACCAGCAGCTGTTTGCAAGAACAAAGCATAGGTAGAAGCCAGACATCACTAAGAGGGCTCAAGAGCCTCAGCCTGCTCTGCTCAGGGCTGTGCTTGGCAGCTCTTCAGGCAGCTGGGATGTCTGTCTTTTTTTCCAGGCATTTTCAACCTACTTGCAGAAGCCAGAATAAATGCAGATGTAACGATGAGATGTGTTATCACTGCCACGTGGTTTGATCTGCTGGCTGCTTCAAGTTGTGTGGCTGAACAACACACACCAGGTGTCCGGAGGTGTGGGACTATGTATGATGAGGTGGTGATGGGAGGAGACAGGACACAAATTTACAGGCAATAATGCTTAATTGGTTCTGTGTTCACGGATTACCATCCTTTACAAGTATAAATAGTTTATTCTCTCTTCCTAAGTTCTTTGTTTTACTGGCTTCTGGGCACTGATTGTCTCCACGCAGCCCATAGGGGACAGAATTGCTGTAGGAAAACGCAAATAAATTCACTTGCATCTACAGAGAACTTGAAAAATTGTGAAGTGTTTTTGTAAAGCTTTTACATCATCATCCTTTTCAGCTGAGCATCCTAAATGCTTTATAAATATTAATTAAGTCTCACGTGGCTCCTCTGAATTACGTAAAGACAGAATTGCCTCATCCATCAGATGAGAGGATCCAGAAGCTGCTTAACAATTTGAAACAGCATCAAATGACAGCAGCTCAGTGAACAAAAACATAACACCCACCTGAAACTTCTGGGTTGGAGGAAAAATTGTGACACAATGCAACCATGGAATGTTGTAAAAGTTCAGCTGGTAGAGAGAATGTGGTAAAAACGTGCATTATTTCTCAGTGTCACTAATTAGCCTTATGTAGAAGTTTACATTAAGGGACCAGGCAAACACGTGGAAAGCTGAGTTAGCAGGAGTGCAGGTGATTATTTCCCTCTGCTGGACATTCAGGAAACCACACCTGGAATAACGCCCCATTTTCATCCTCTGTGCACGTGTTCTCTTCTTAGGGAGGTACAATGCTCAAGACACAAAGGTCAGGTGCTACAACAATGGGATTCTAGGGGGAAAAAAAAGTCACAGAAAAAAAAAGAACATTGGAGCAAGGGCTTAAGCTGTTGTATCAGCGTTGTTGGAGGTCAAATGGTAGACTGCAAAAAGAGGCTGAGAAACGTATCTTAAGTTGGCTCTGCTTTGAGGTAAGGAGGAGGGGTGTTGGAGGGGTCACCACTAGGTAACTTCCAGAGGCAGCTCCCAACCTTAATTATTATTATTTTCTTTTTCCCAACTTTTATTTTTCTCATTTACACGTTGGAACTGGAACAAACATCAGGAACTCAGCTTTAATCTGCTGTGAATTTGCTGGCTTTGTCTTTTGAATGACTTCCTTTGAAGAGCCCTTGTGAAGAATTGCATGGGCTTTGCATGGAAATGCTGTTTAATTCAAAGCTTCTTGGTATACATAGGACAAATATGCAAAGTTGAAGCAAACAGTTACAGCACGCCTGAAAGTAATCTGTTATTAGTTCATGCAAGGTTCACTGCATAAAAATCGACGGAGGAAGAAAGAGGTGACAGTGAATTTATTTCTGGTCCCAGTTCAATGATTTTGTTGTATTCTTGGCTTGATGATCCAATAATGATTGGCTTTATAAAATAAGAGAATTGACATATTTTAATGTATTTCAATTACATGTTCAGATATCTACAATGTATTTCATAGTTGTTTTCCTGAATACAACCTGAGAGCGAGAAAACTATTGGTACTTGACTAGATAAGTGAAAACATAGCTAATCATTAGGTTAACTTTGCTTTCAGTCTCTGTATATCTAGGCAAGTCTGTTGTTGTATTTTTGTTTGTTGTACAGCAAGTGTATATAATTGACATCAAATAAACACCAAAGAAAGGAAGGTGTATGACAGTGCATTGTGGAGAAACAAATAACACTGATGGTAAATCAGTGGCTCGGTGGGTTTATAAATTGCTTCTCAGCTGAAGGAATTTTTGAAAAGCACCATTGGTTTTCAGTCGTACAAGGTAGCACTGCAGTAATGCCGTCAACTATTTGTATTTGTCTGAGTAAAGATTTCTGCTTCGAGGGAAAATAACAGACCAGCTCATTCTTTTCATTTCTGTTTTTTCCTTTTTGTTTTTAAAATGCCCAGCTCCCCCTATAGTTAATGATGTGTCAGCATTGCCATTACGAAACCTCAGTTCTGCCATAGTATATGAACTGTAAAATAAATGCTTCAGACTTCAAATTTGTTTTCAAGGGTTTTGCTCATGAGATCCTTTGAAGCATTTTATGGATTCATAAGAGTATGTTGGGTTCTGCTTTGGTTCTTGGATTACTTCTATCAAATATCCACTGCAAAACTTTATTAAATACGTTTTAAAACACATTTATTACTGCATTTCTAATATAGCAAATTATAAACCTGTCATCATAGTTTCTTTATTGCTTTATTCCTGCTTATTGCAAGTTAAAAGAATAAAGCTTGTTGTTTCTGCTGCTTTGGAAATTGATTCTTGACTCAGATAAACAGCACGGTCTTAAGACTCTCAGAAGGGTTGCTGCCTGCTTGCATTCTCACATAACCCACATTTCTCTTACTTCAATCTCTGGTGTTCTTGTTGTAAACACTTCCTGAAGGACTTTGAATGACATCAGCAGTGTTATAGAACCTACAGAATCTCCCTGGGGAGGACTTCAATCCTTCACTGTCTCTCCAAAATGTTGGAAGGAATCAGGTTTCCAAGGGAATGACAAGAACTCAATATTTTTGTTTGCTCAGAAGAGATGAATCAAAGCCAATTGTCCTCAGTGTTGTAGGATTATTAGCCCAGCTTTTAGCAGGGCTCTGTTTTCTGTGAATTACAGAAAGGGAGGATTTGTCCTGCTGGAGGGAAACCTGGTGTGTGCCATCCTGTTTGACAGCTGCTGGCGCCACGAGCTACCACACCAGCCCCAGAAGCCCTGCCATGAGATAACCTGACCAAAGGAGAAGCTTATTTTCAGGTCTCCAGGTTCGTGGCTGGGAACACAGGCTGAAATGTAGGAGAGCTTTTATTTTGTGATCTGTATTCCTCTGTGCTGTGGTACCAAATGATGCCGTGAGGCAGAGAGTTTTAAAGGCTTGTTAACTTTTGCATGAATTGCTTCTCCTGCATACTGACATACATTTCCTCTGGCCAGCTTGCAATGGGTTCCCAACTCACTTTAACTTAATTATCTCCTTCCTTTCATAAGGATGTATGCACTTTTGCCCTTTCCATATGCAATATTTTACCTACCACACCACTGTGCCTCTCTCTTTTCTCTTTTAACTGCCCTTACATTGCTATTCTTGCTTTGCAGCTGCTCCTTTAGATCTCCATATTTGAAAGAGATGGTTAGCGTGGAAGAGTCTGGTAGTCTGTACAGCTCAGGTGTATAATCTCTGGTATGTCTTCTCACAGAGTGCTTCTGAGTGTGGGGGCCACAGGATTCCACAGTCCCAGGTAGCTTTGGGAGTATTTTTTAAGCAAATGCCAATGTTATCCTTAATTTCTGTAGTAGAGAAGGGTTTATGTAACAATAGGAAGAGAGACTCACTCAGTCAAAGGAGGCATTGTAGGAACCAGCTCTCACTCCACAATGAGATTTGGGCAGTGTGGATGTGCCTTGCGTGCAATGGTTCTACATGTGCAAGAGCAAGCAGTCCCTCCTAATCCCCTTCGGTAGGCTGCATTGTGGTCTCATAGCTCTGAGCGATACCTTGTAAGACTTTTGATTTCCTAAAGCAGCATTACTTAAAGACAGATTGAGGAAGGAATTAAGAGTTATTTCTAAAAGCAGAGTTTAAATTCAGGACTATGTTGTTCTCTTATCTCCTCAGAAACTCTTGATGTATTTCATCAGCCCAACAGACTGCAGGAATCACTGCAATGCTTCACAATAATAGACCATGAACCAGAGCTCCTGGAACAGACTCTGCCCAGTGCTGGGGCCACAACACTGCTGGATGGCATGCCATGACTGCACCCACCCTACTGAGCATCATGGTGTCCTAAGGGCCTAGAATGTTTTTTCCTCCTCACTTGTTCAGCTGTTAGGTACGTGGGTGATCTCCTAGGCTGGGGCGTGTGGGAAACTGCAGATGGTTCAGGATGTTGGAGGTATCTGAAATCCTTCCTTTTGCAAGGGAGCTTGTGTGGCAGAATGGCAGTTATCTTACTACTGTTTGTTCTATAATATAGTGCTGTTTAGGAATTTCATAAAGGAAAGAGCTTTCTGTTTTTCCTTGCAATATTGCTTGTACAGGGAATCATCTGAAAGCACCATACAAAATGACCCCAAGAGAGGAAAGATGTGTGAGTAGAGTTATTGTCACTCGGACAAGAAAGAGGGCAGGAGGTGAGGATATTCTTTTAGATACTTTACAATACCAGTTTGTTAAGGTCAATTAATGTCTCAAATGCATCTCAGGTTTGCTCATCTGTAGCATATTGAAAGCATCTAACTGAATCCTGTGAGTGCTGGGTCCTCCAACAAGGCTGCAGTGAGGTGCTCAGTCCCTGAAATACCAACAGGATGACCCATGTGTTGGAAGGGATACATGGGTCTACTGAAGAAAGCAGTGGGCTTCAGCTTTTCTCACACAGAGCTGTAATGTGGGAGCAACCCCATGTGCTCCTTCAGTGTGTAAGACCTTGGGGCACACTGAAAATGCACATATTCTATAGGACTTATCACTTTGCATCTGCTGTGGGACTGACAAAAGTACAGTGGTTCTTGTGACTTACTGCAGTCCCTTAGGACTGACTTGGCAGCTCAGTGACAAGTTTTGCTGGCCTGACAAATCCTCATCTTAAGAATATGCTGAATGAAAATCTGAAGTTTGAACACCACTTCTTCTTCAATGCTTAGAATAAACATCTGAAGGTAGAGTTGTCTTAGACCATCAGTAACAAAAATAGTTGTGTGGGCTTTGTATTGTAAACTGCTTCATTTCTGATAGTGCTCTGCCTTGGGGGAAGCAAGCAGAGAAAAAATGTCCAAAAATGATAAACTGCTGTACTGGAAAGTCAGTAAACTTTAGCCGTATGATTATTCTACTTGTCATAGGCAAGTGTTCTGAAACTTTTATCTCATAGCTTCTTATAGCACATTTCACGTATATTCTTTGTCATCCCTCCTTACAGCTGTCGCCTGCAACAGAGATCCAACAGATCACTGAGAAATCACTTCTTCAAACAGGACCCAGGAGTAACTAGAAAGCACAAAGAAATTTCATGTCTTGTTGCTTGTAGTGATAAGTTCTCTCCAGCAGTAGCTGTAAATCAGTGCTTTTTCTCTGTCATTTCTCACCAAAACCCTTAAATGAAAGGAAATCGTGGGCATGGAAATGAGAGTAAAATGCTTGATGGTCTCTAAGGTTTTGCAGCGTACATTTTCTTCTAAAATTAATGGAATTTGCACCTGCAAATCCCTCATGTGGCTTTGAACATCCCAGTCGACTAATATTTAAACTGCTGACATTTATTGCAAGTCCCCAGGAGTGAGCACTGCCAGGACCTCCTGGGACTTGAGAATACCAGCAGCCAGCAAGAAGGAAGATATTTTCCTTATACATAGAGGAAATGTTTGTTTTCATCACTACCGATCCGCTTTTGCACTTACAAGTCCTCAATTTCATCTGTTAATGAAGTTTTTAATTGATTCATTGAACAACTATCTTTCAATGGAATGTTTCCCACCCACCATCTACTCTGGGTTAGATGTCTTAAATTAAACACCTCTTTGGCTGCATGCTGGGTTAATTTGTCCAAGCACTATATCTTTTAACTTTGGCAGTGCTTAGATACCCTATTCACTCCAGGACCACCTTGTCTCCCCTACAGTGTTCAACCCATTGTGAAGAATGGTTCTTGTAGGAGCCTTCAGCTAATACTATGGGGCATTAGTGGGCATTACTGACAGGAGGCACTGGGGTGATTGTTAAAGCCACATTTCAGGTGAAGTTTGGAATGAGAATTGAGAATGGGAATTTTTGGTACCTTGTTGCAGTTTTCTTGTAGTTTTTGTCAAATCTTCTTGAATGCCCTCAGTGAAGGCTAAAATTAACTACTTCAGCTTGTTACATCCATAGTGGCAGTACTGCCTGTTCATTTATGAGGTGTACTTCAAAGATACAACCCAGATTGTGAGATTGTGTCTTGTTGGTTTTCACTGCTGGAAGCTGGCTACAAAAAAAAAAAAAAGATGTTTGGGGTCACTCATTGTAATATTGCAAAATGTTCTTTGAGATGTAACTTCCTTGTTACGTATTGTTAGATATTCTTGTTTTCATGTAATAGGATAGGTTGAATGAAATCAATAATTTCAGAGACACAGGAAAGGCCTGAGTATGCTCGGAAAGTCACTGGCAAAGAGTGGAGAACAGTTACTGTATCCTCCAACCCCTGACTCATACAGGCCTGCCAGCTTTGATGAAATATCCATATATGGAATCATAGGATCATGGAATCATCCAGGCTGGAAAAGTCCTTCAAGATCATCAAATCCAACTATCAATTTGACCTTCTGTGTCCTATTGCTAAACCACCTCTCTCAGTGTTATGTCCATATGTCTCTTAAATACTCCACAACTTCCCTGGACAGCCTGTTCCAGTTCTTGACCCCCTTCTCCATTAAGAAATTATTTCTAATGTCCAATCTAAACTTCCCCTAGTGCAACTTGAGACCATTTCTTTGCATCCTATAACTTGTCACCTAAAAAGAGAAACCTACATCCTGCTCACCGACTTCTCTTTTTATGTAGCTGTGGATGAGAGTGATAAGGTCTCCCTCAGTTTCCTTTTGTCTAGACCGAACAGCCTCAATTCCTTAAGTACTTCCTTTTATCTTGTTTTCTAGTCCCCTCACCAGTTTCATTGCTCTGATCTGCACACATGCTGGAGTGTTGTGGTTTTGTGAATTCTGTTGTCGGTATTCCACAGCAGAACTTCATGCGGAACAGTGGCAGCTAAAGAGTTAATGCTCTGGTTCTGTGTTACCGGCATTTTGGGTTCCCGGAGGGGAGGGGAGACATCCCCGAAGGACTTAGCGCGAGGATGAAGCGAGGTGGGACTCCGGACCGGGCTGGACCCCAGCAGCTCTATGCCTTTGGCCGTCTCAGCTTGCTGCTGAGCAAAGCACGTGCTTCCCTTCGCAGTGTCGTGGTTTGTCTCCGACTTTGGGTACTCTCGTCTCTCTTGTTTTGTTTGATTTGGTTACGTTTCCTGTTCCTCAGATAGTTGCTATTGTGTTTTCTCTTTGTTAAAGTTATCTGCTGGCTCTCTGCCCTTCCCCCTCTCTCGAAGCTCGTGGTTCGGGTAGTGCTGCAAAGTTTCCTTTTTGTTTTCCTTCGCTCCTTTGTCTCTCTGTTTTTTTGTTTGTTTTTTTCTCTCTTCCCGGGGTCTTTCCAGCTACTCTACCCCAACCCCGAGTATAGGACCCAGCATTGAGCTTTGGTGGATGTCATGTGGTTGGATGTGTCCCATCGATCCAGCCTATACAGATCCCTCTGCAAAGCCTACCCACCAAGATTTATCTCCAGTTCCACCTAACCTGGTATTTACTGCAGTATGTTTGCCATTGATGGAAACAAGAACGCATGCTTCTCTGTCTGCATTTGGAAAATGTCGATTTATCTCTTTTTAAGTTAGTTTTGTAAAGAGTTCTCATGTTCAAGCAAAGATTGTCTGGCACAAATCAAAATAAATAAGCTTTGTTTGATAGATACTGTGTAAAACAGGGGAAAGGATGCTGGCATTATTTGGATTTACTTTCCAGTTTTGTGAGAAGACTTCACAGGTGCTAATGATCTAATTGTGCCTTAATTACCCGTATACTGGGACTTGGGTACTTGGAACAGGCTTTTCACTCCATCTAGGCGTCAGAAGTAGCCTCGTGAAAGAGAACAAAAGATGATAGAATAAAGCATTTCTGTGTGTGCCTAATATTCTGATGTTTTACATTTTAAGACACTAAAATTAACGCACATTGATTCAAACAGCTCAAAATATCCTGCAAGAGCTAATCAATCCAAAAGTACTTATGAGTAATAATTCAGTCAGATGGTGAACTAACTGACTGCTAATGATGAGAGATGAAGACTCTGCTTTTGTGAGCGATTAGCTGGATCATCTAATCCGGCACTGAAGATAATTATCTACTAATACAAATGAAACAATAGAACATGACAAAAAGTTATCCCAGCAAGTCCTCATGTATTTGGGGGAGGTTTCCAGAAGCTCCTGAGATCATAAAATTGAAAGTGACGTTTCTACAATAGGGACAAAATGAAATAACTTTGAGTGGAATTAGAGGGTTGGAAATGCATTTGCTTTTTCTTCCTCACTCAGGTGTAGGAGGGTTAAGCAGTCTAACTTGGTCACCACAGGCTATTTATTATCATTTCATAGCAGAGAAAGATAATCCTTGTTTTTAATTACGGTAGATTCCTACACATTAATTAATACTTTAATGGGAGCTTACACTAAATCTCTGTCACAGGTTCATCTGCATCTTTGTGTCTTATGAAAATTTGGTGATTTGTTTCAAAGTCCTTTGCTCATTAAAACATCAAATTGATGTAGTATGTCACAAGCATTTGTATGAACAGTGGCACTGCTGTTGGTCTTGCTACCACTTTAACGGTTTTATATTAATTTCCAATTCTGTTTTGTAGTTCTTAAATGAGTTGCACGTTTGCCAGATAATATCCAGGACACAAAATGCTATTTAGTAGAAAGAAGATATAAAATTACTGTGTAACTTCCTGCACGTGTGTTGTAATTAATCAAAGAAAATGCTCTGGGTGGAACATGAAACAATTAATTCTGATTGTCAGAATTTAAGATGAAATATTTAAATACTCTTAAATAATCACAAGGAAAAAACATGTGAAGGTGAAATAAAGAGATAGAGAAAAGTCTCTCTACAAGGAAGCATAAGGAAAAATTGAAGGGGAAGGTAACTGAAAAAGAGAGAGAAAAGAGTGGAGAAGAGAACAGTAACAACACTACAGGAATTTTTCCTTTGTCTCCTACAGAAAATTCTTATTTACATGAAACATGGAGATTGGCCCTAACCACAATCAGATTCAATGTGATAATATTGCAAAACTTGAGCTATATTTTAATACATAGATAAATTCATAAATAAGAATCATAATTTCTTGGTGGATACCAAGAGAAAGATCTGCTCTCACAGGTGATGGACTTGAGGCTTAATCTGAGATCTAACTGGCAGCAGGTGGGGGTGTGAGCTCATGGAGCATCCTAGAAAAACTGAATTGTTTTCAAAGGTGCTTAGGACTGTAAGAAAGGTAATTTAAAGTTGCAGTAGTTGTTATAGCTTATTTAGGTCTTATGCTCAGAAATACTGTGGGCATACTTGTGTTGTCTTTAGCAGGACACTCAAAATATTTTTTCTACAGGGTGTATTTGTGGTGCCAAAGAAGAAAGTATGCAGCTACTTGAGAATAGAGAACTCTTGCAAGTAAACCTGGAGAGTAAGGATTCAGAGTGGAATGGCAGTCTATTCACTGGTAAGTGCTTTACAGTTTCTTGCTGCGGCAGAAGGGAAGTTAATTCATGTTGTGATACAGCTCGTATTTGTGTGCCAATAAGCCTTACAAATTTCAGTGCTCTTCTGGTGATGTATGTAATCTACGTTAGCATAGTGTTGCTGAATGGCTGAATTGTAAGTATTGCATCTTGGCTAATTAGCTGAAACATTCGGTGGTTGTGAGCTGAGGTTAATTTGTGCTTAGTCTTGGAGAGAAGTAGAAACTCAATTTTGCTACTGGAATCCACTGGAATGACTAGTCTGGAAATCCATTTAGTTTAAAAACAGTGATTTACAAGGCCTCGTATGCTTATGTTTTCTATGTTGTTAAATACGGATCTGGTTTGTTTTTTAATCAATTAAAATGGAAATTTCTCTAGAAGCTGCCCTAACCTGTAGGCTGAAGAACCCTGTTTAGAACTCTGATTTCTTTGGGTTGTGTGTAATAGAGGCTGAGATGTTGGTGCCTACTGGAGAGCTCTAGCAGTTACGGAATTATGTGCAGCAAAGCTTTCAAGCATGGAGAATTTTTTGCTTGTTTCTTCTCAGTGTGGCAAAGATTCTGAAACTAGAATCTACTTGTCTCCAGGTGCCCTTCATAGTCTATGAAAAATGTAAGCACTTTCTTGTTGGGTTAATACCAATACCTGCCTCTCTGTATGGTTACAGAACAGTGATTGAAAGCAACAGTGACTTGAAGGAGTCCTAACTCAGTAAGAGAATTATATTGAGATTCCCTGGTGTGCTTCTGAACCTTTGCAAAATATCCTTTAGTAGGAGTGCTGGTGAGCACTTCTCAGGGCAATGTAGATGAGCATCCAGTTCCAACCCTCTCAGATCTTTGTGTCAGGGCTCCTGTATGGGAGTACTGCTTTAGACATGCTGTTCAGTAAAGCATAGAATCAAACTGTGAATCTTGTATCAGGAATGCCATAAGATACTCTAGTTGTTCTGTGTCCTTTTATTCTCTTAGAAAGGAAAACTAACAGTTACAGAATCTGAGCTAAATGCCTTTTCTCTAGGGATTGTGATGAGAGATGCAGATGTGCTACTAACCTGGTATGCAAGCACTGTTTCTATCTTGAGAGTCTCTTGTTTTTATTGTTAGAGTCACACCTCAACTATGGCTTTAGACATTTGTTTGGAAGGAGATGATGAGGCAAAATGCAGGATGAACTCTGAGCTGGTGACTGACAAACTGAGATGCTAAATGCTGACTGCTGGACCTGGCAGACAGACTTATTCAAATTTCAGTATGTTGACTGTAAAACAGGATAGGCTAAGCTTTATGGGTCTTGAATAGCAACGAGTGTAATAAAGCACTTGTCAGAAAATGCAGGCAGAACTCAATGAGTACAAGTTACTTAATTAGTGATAAAATGTCTGTTATGTGATAGAAACAATGAACAGAGGAAAATATGAAACTCCTGTCTCTTGTGTGCTGAACAATTCTTTTCTTGTCAATGGATTAATGAATCATTAATTCATAAGCAAATAAAACCTTTATCAACAAGCTGGTTATAGTGGTAGCCAGAGGATTTTGTTTGACTATTTAATATCAGGAGTACTTTGAAAGATGTCTTTTGCATTTCATTAAAAACTTGTGCAAGATGACTATTCAAATGATTAATAGATTAATGGAGATGTGTTAAACACTGGACATAATTTATTACATGCTTGCACTCCTCTGTAACCTGCAGAGCAGTCAGTAGGGTGCTGTCACATACAGACAAGCCCTGTAGCAAGGCTGTCTTCAGGCTGTGATAAATGGAGCCTGTTACCCACTGGGGAGTGGGCCTTCCCCAGAAAGAAGGGGAAAGAAGGTTGTTTTTGCATTATGATGCTGCTTTTAATATAAGACATTTCAAGTGGTCTTAAAAATGAATAAATCAATTAAAAATAAAAAATGTCAGCCTTATGCCCAATCTCAGGGGAATGTTGTGCTAGGCTAAAATAGGAAAAACACAGTGTTGGAGGGGCTAAGGCTGAATGAGATAACTCTGTATGAGTAACATGCTTTTTGTTTCTAACTAATACTGCTGTGTGATGAATGAACTTCATCTGTCTGAAGATTCAGCAAGGAAAACTGAGCAGTAAGGCAATACTCAACAAATCTTACAAACAAGTGTGTATTGGGTAGAGCTCTCTCCTCTTTTACACAGTGCAGATCTATGCCTCTTCCTCCTGATTTATCTAAGCTAATGGTCACTGAAACTGCTGCTCTATGTGTGAATGTGAGGAGAGCAAGAGTGGGACGAGCCAGCTGTGTTTCGGAGAGGGATATGCAGTAACGCTAGCTTATTGAGTGTACACTTGGACTGAGCATTGAAGACACTGCCTTTAAGTAGATAACATTAGGCCTCAATAATATACATGAAGATCAAGACTTGCAATGCTTGCTGCTTATTCTGTTTGTTATTGTAGAAATGTCTGTTACTTTCACATACAGGATGGAAGTCTTGTGGGGACCAGCTAGACCTTATGGGTTTTTTGCAGAGTCATGTTTGGAAACTGCTGCTGGTTAAAACAAGTAGAAAGTGATGAGTGACAGAATGTATTTCATTTTTAGACTAAAAAACATGGCAGATAATTTCTGTCCTGCTTTTCTTTATTATGTGGGAATGTACAATGCAAATTTTATAGTATTGTGTAAAGACTTCATTACATTAAACATCCGCATCTTTTTTTTCTGAAAAGGTTGACTTTAACTTGCTGGAGGGAATCTTTTTCACCTTGTCTATGAACAAACTGTTCTACTTTGTGGGGAAAAAACCCACCTCTTCCGACTTAGGAACGTATGCTTAAGTGAATATTGAAATGTTTCAGTTTATCTCTCTCTGGCAAGAGTTTCTTTCATGTGACTTCAGACTTCATGTTAAGCAACCTGGTATGCTTTGTTTCAGTCTAATCTACAACGAATAGATCATTGATGGGGTTCCTTAATTTTTAAGGAAGTAATCATAGTGAGAGAAAGCTGTTGCTATCTGGCCAAAGGATTATTTTTCACTCTTCATTTTCATCAAGACACTTGGGTTTTCTGAATAACATCATGTAGGAAATGCTCCTTGATGAAAGGTTTCATAATCATATTCCATTTCTTGTTTATTCTTCATCTTGGTCTTTGTAGGAAACAAGTCATGTAATGGCTTACCTCTGAGAAGCTGGCATTGTGGCCTGCCTCTTAGGAGTGTCTGAAGGACTGCAGTGAATAACAGTTACCATTAAACTTCTTGTTGCAATAGCAAATTGAAAACCCAAGAACGGAAGGAAAGTGCCTTGCAATTATCTTTGAGTTGCAGACACACAGCAATGTTTAATTCACTTTTAAATTAGAAAGGAGATGCTCTACTGAGAAACATGCATGCATATTTTAGCAATATAATGAATTGCTTACAAGGTTTCAAGCCAGTGCTTCTTGCAGTGTCAGCTTATAGGCATACTGTATTTTAATTAGTACAAAAGATAATTAAATGATTATAGTGAAGTCTTTCAACAAGTATGAATCAGCATCTGTGTTTGTACAACTTTCATGGGAAGTGACAAAGAAAATATTTATTAGCCTGTAAAGTAGACAGCAAATGGTTTTTATGTGTGTATCAGGCAGGCGATAATGCATAGTATGGGTAATAGATGTGAAGTCTTTACTCCTTTGCTGTGCTGGTGGGAATGATTTCCCTTGGCAGCTGGGTGACTGGCATTACTCTGGTGCCTTCTGCCATTAAATGTTGCAACTCTTTGCCATTTTGTGCAGAGCTGTGCAGAGGCTTTACATGTCCATGGGCAATGAGGTGATACTGGGTGACAGACAAAGCTCTGATAAAGATACTGAGGCTTATTGTACATGGCTCACTGGGGACGCAAGGTAGAAAGATAAACATAATGATATTTAGAGTTCAGGATCATAATGCCAGTGGTTCTTCTCTCTCCTAAAGCAATGTGGCATCATTTCTCCTTGTGTGAGAGTTTCTTGTTTACGCCTACCCAGAAATACAGCTGACTTTTCTGCTGACCCTGTACTGTCAAAACATAGTTTTTGCAATGTGTAGGACTTCCGCAAAGGTTTCCAATACCAGATGTTGGAATTAATCTTGTCAAACCTATGATGCTTGGGTGAAATAATGGGTAGACTCCACAGTGCTAAAATTAGAAAGAATGAAACTCCCTTAGGGTCGTTTAGTGACCTGCCTGAAACTTTGCTGCTCTGTTTGCTGTCTCTACGTGGAGTTTTGTTATGGAGTAACCTTCCTCTGAACTCAGTCAATTCTGTAAATTGCCAAGAGCAAAATTCTTGTAGAGTGTGTGAAAGAGTGTGAATGAACAGTCGTGGGATGGTCGGGGCACTTTAAGGTCTGCTCTTGTGTCACATCAGTGCTGAACAGTGTTTATAATATCCCATAGGATGGAACAGTCTCATCTTTCATAATATGAAAGTTGCCTCCAGAGCAGGGTTGCTGACTTTGAAGTTGGACCTTAGGTTTATATCCCTGTCATGCAATATTGTCAAGCACATATGACGTGGGTCTAGGCCACAAGTGTACAGCCCCAGCACAATGACACTGGGAGTAGAAGGAAATGAAAGTATTTTTGAGACATCTGTATCTTGCTCCTTAATCTTGCTTAAACTACTAGCTAGATTCTGGAGAAAGTTAAGGAAACTTAAATGTATACTTTTAAGAAGACATTTCTGTCACTTGTATTTTTTTCACAATAGGAGAAACTACTTTTTTCTTTTCTCTGTCCTCTGTGAAATTATTGTGGGGTGGTGTTGGAGGATGTGGAATCATAGGCCTGCTTTCACTTTTAAATCTGAACGCTTTTGAGTTTCATAGATATTTCTTTCTTTCCTGACTTTTTTTCACCCTGAGTAGCAGAGCATGATTTTCATCAGAAATACTAGTCTAATAATATTTCTAACCCAGTAGAAATCAGAAATAACTCTATTTCAAGTGGCCACCTTGAAATCTGAGACTTTTTAGAATCAAAGTAGGAAAAATAAGTGAGGAGCTTTATCTTCTATCTTTAGAGATGCAGTTTCTCAGGCCACTTTGCCCTCATTTGCCTTGCCTCTGTGAAAAAATGTTTATTTCAAAGCCCAGCACAGGATTTAAGTTTCTAATCTGGTTTATTACTAATTACTTTCAACCATACTGACCCCAAGGATCCTTGAAAAGATTAGATTTTTACTATGTATAGAATCATAGTATTACTGAGGCTGGAAAAGACCACAAAGATCATCTAATCCATCTGCCAACCCATTACTACTATGCCCAATAAACCATTTCACTCGGTACCAGAGACACGTAGAGTCATAGAATTGGTAAGGCTGGAAAAGACCTCTAAAATCATTTAGTCCAACCATTTCTGGTACTGCTTTAAAGTAGTCAATTTTTATTTATTTATTTCTAGATTATTGTTCTATAGTCCTGATGTGAAGTATTTCTAGAAGGTATGGACAAGTTTGTTTTACCGATCTTGTGGAGGCATCTTAACATATTTCCATCTTTCTTCTAGTGCTAAAAGAAATTTTGTCTAAACAACATCAGAAATATTTTTTTCCATTGAAATAAGTAATGATTTTTCCATATTTTCCACTGAGCTTTCTGCAAATGGATCATCTGCTTGCTCTTGAGGAGCTGCTGTAGAATTTTGGTACTGCAGTACTCCAAAATATCATTATTCCTCTGTGTTCAAAATTATCACAGCTGTAAAATGGTGAAGTGTCTTGGTTATGATTCAGTTGGTTTTAAACAACATCATCATGGCCTAAGGTGTGTATCTAAGGGTATATCTACAAGTAGACATTAGGACACGACTTTGTTAGACTTTTATTGAATAAAACTTCAGATGCATTTCACAATGTGGTCCAGAATCACTTGCACCAGCTGTTAATGTGTGGCCTCAGGGAGATTCAAACAGCTAGATGGCCTCATGTAAGAGCCAGCTTGATGTTCAGGGATACATATTGTCAGTAAATGAATATTGTCAGCCTTATATCCCCCTATCTCCCTAGGATCAGCAAAAGGAGGGGAAAATCATGCAGAGGGGAACACAAACACTTTTCTTGCAGTCACCATCTCAAAAGTTTGTGTCACTTGTATAAAAGTGCACTTCAGCATAAAAAATACATCAGGATTTCTTTTGATGCTGTTACTTATTCTGCCACCTGTTTTTGGTCCCTTGATTGTATTGCTTTCCCTGGTGCCGCATAATGAATTGGACTGAGGATTTGATTGTGTCAAATATCAGGTGTTTCAGTTCTTAGGAGGGGGCAGATGCAAGCATCAGGAAAAGGGGTAGCTATACTGTCCCCTAATGAGCTGGAAGGAAGCTGAGTTGCAACAATAGGCCTGAGCCCTGATAAGTGACATTAACTGCTCTTACCTGTGGGAAGTACTGTAAGTCTTGCTACGGCCTTATTGTTCCAAGCAACAACTCCCTTTGCTTTGAAAAGTCATAATGGGGAAGGTTTCATACAGTCAAAATAAGGGAACTGAGTGTAGAAAAACTTATGATAGATGTATGGGAAACTGTTAATCACAGCCTGAGCCTCTGATTAATCAGCTGAGGCAAGTGTTGGGTCAGCTGTGGGAACACAGGTGAGAGTAATTTAGCTGTGCTCCTGGAAGGGGTGAAGCTTGACTCCACTTCCTCTAGACCTCATTTAATGGCTGACCACCACTAAGGCAGCATCTCTTGGAGATTGCTCCTCAGTGGAGATTACCTCAGCGGTTCCCAGCAGACTGAAGGCTTCCAGATGGGTGAGTTTTTCCTGTAAATAACGTTTTGGGTATTTACTACCATCTTTTCATTATTGTTACCGTATAATAGAAAATAAGTGTTTATAAGTGTTTCCTTGGAGAACCTGCAGAAAGCTTCGAAAGCTTGTCAGTCCTGGATGTGTGTTCCCAAATTCTGTGCCTTAGAGAGATATGAAGTAGTAGGTGCTCCTGTTGCTATGCTTGGCTGTGTTTTTGTAGTGCATCAAGGCAGAGGTTGCCTTAACTTCAAAATGTAGTACAAGGCTTATGGTGGGAGTAAGAGGGAGAAATTCAACCAGACCTTGGGGACTAAAGTCTACACAGAAAATGGATGTCTCTTGTTCTCTGCCATTATTTATGGTGTAAGCAGGCAGAAAAGCTTTTTTTCCCCTCCAGATATTCTCCTACTCTGCTTTCCCTGAATGACTTTATTAGTTAGATCTCCAGAAAACAATATCTCTACATGATATGCAGTATAGCAGATTCACAGACTTATTTTAGTCTATCAGCTGTGGCTCTTCTTAGGCTCTAGGGTTTCTTAATAATGAGGATGGCAAAACATGATATTAAGTTTTCCTGGACTGGTATATGGATTGTCCTGGCTGCTGTTTGCTAAAGTGAATTTCTTCTCCAGAATTACTAATAGGACGGAGTGGAGCTAGCAGAGATTAAAGCAATCACTGTAGCTTTAGGCTAGAAAAGTCATGAGCAGCGTGGGCTCAAGGATCAGGTTTTACCAGAGGAAAAAATGACTGATCTTGTAAAATTTGGTGATAGAGAATGAGCAGAGTAACCTGAGAGCATGTAGGTATTTCACAGGTAGGCTTCCCTTTAATGAAAACATGGCTTGATAAGCTAGCATTAAGAGCAGATGAAATCTCATTAAATCTATTCTACTTGGCTTTAAAATACTGATAATCATGGGGTGAAGTACCTTGCAGAGTGGAGGCTTTTGTCAGTACTGTGACAAATATCTGCTTGAGTGCTAGCAGGGAACAACTTGCAGTATGAGGTTTGTTACAGTAGGTAGGTCTGAGCTGCACAAGTATTTGTGTTACTTGCTGAGCACTATTGCCTTGCTTGAAGAGTGTAGTTATTTGATCTGGATAGGAAAAATATATGGACAAACTTGGCTGTATGGAATGAAGGACTCATCTCTAATGTCCTATTCTTGTGAACGTTTATTGTTAGAGTATTGCCACACTGCTCCATACTGGCACCACAGGGATTGGCAGTTGTGCAAAGTGTCCTTGAACTTTTCTTGGTGTACCTTATGTTGATACTCCATGTGCAGGTCATAAAGGTGGTGTGGGGTAGCTGAGCAGACTCTTGTTTGCCGGCATCTTTATGAAAGAAAATTGTGCCATAATCTTAAGCTCTGCAAAGCTTATGAATGTATGCCTACAAAGATTCACAAGAGGTAGAAGGCTGAGAAACTGGATGTATAACAGCTATATTCATTTTGCTAGCACTTCTGAGTCTGCAGCTGCTACTGGTTTGGCAGCAGAGCTCATTTCTATAGCTATCCTGATATCTGTTCTTCAAATATAAAGCACAGTTTCAAGTAAAACATCACAAAGCTGTGACTTCTGGAGCTCACGAGTCTGATCAGATGAGTAGCCTGCTGTACTGTAGTTAAGCATCACTTCCAACTGCCTATTAAGGGTCACATGGAGGGAATTCAGTAATGGTGGTGCAAAAGGAAAAACCAACCAACCAAAACAGAGAAACAAAACAACCACAACAAAGAAAACCAACCAACCCTGAAATGTCTCAATTTCTGATGTTTAAGGCTACAGTGAAACAACAGCTTGAAAAAAGAAATACTCTTGATTTGTGTTACAGAGGAGCTGGATCAGTGCACTCTACGCAGCCAGCGATATTTCATGTGCTCTCTGTCTCTGATCATTGCCTAGAGATTGACTTAGAAACATTTCTAATGTTCATTTAACTAGCAGATGGACTATAACTGCATTTAATCTGAGGTTTGATACAAACAAGGCACTGCTAGTAGAGTAAGTCTTGAAATTTGTTTAATTTCAGTATTCAATGCATTGGTTGATGTGCTGAGGAAAAAAATTTGTATCAAATGGGTAACTTTAATCTACTGACAAATGCTTCCAGGGAACATACCTTCTCTGGTGTAGGTAGAACTTGGGCTTATTTTCTCTCTGCTGACATTCTGCTGTGTGTACAGACCACATTTGTCATGCAAAGGAACCTTTCAGCATCCTGGGGGAAATGAACTATTTCAGGCTTTGTCAATCTTCATTAATAGAAAACCACAAACTAGGGAAACTCAGAAGAGATTTTTCTTTTTGATGCCTGAATGTTTGACATTGTGGAGCTAGTATCCTCCCTGATACCTGGCAATGCCAAGAGGCAACATCCTTTAAGGCTAAAAATGAGAAAGCAAACAAAGTCCAGGGAACAGTGAAATGTTTAGGGCAGTAAAATGCACATAAAAATCCTTTTGAAATGGATGTAAATGGGAAATCAAAGTTTGATGGAACTGATGGAGGCCACACATTTCAGGCCTCTCTACCAGAAGCTTTTTTTAAAATTCCCTCTAACTGAGCTTTTTGAAGTGAGTAGTCATCCTATGATTTCCTCTTTAACTTAAATGAATCTAAATCCTGCTCCTTATCCAGCAATCATTATTGCAATGAGCTGTGATACACAAACTAACATCAGACCAATTGCGTGTGTAATGAAGCAAGAGAAACTGCAGGGATGTGCCATGGAAGCGAAGAAAGCATGGTGTTTGTGCTCTGGTATGGCTGGGAGTGGAGGTGTGTGGCAGCAGAGCAGGAAGAAAGCAGTTGCGAAGTACCAAAAAGTCAGTTTTGATTTGCTTGCTTCCTTTTACTTTGAGGTTTTGGCAGCTGCTGGGTGGATACAGGGCAAGGAGGAGTGCTTGTTAAAACACTTTATTAAAGAACTGGATTTAAAAGCTGGACTACTTAGCAGTAAATGCTTGTTTGAGAGGGCACTGTAGGCAGAGAAGGATTCTGACTTCCAGTGTGCTTATTGTTTAGAAGACTACAGCAGAAAATGCAATAGCTAAAGTGCTGGAGCAGAGACTCCTTGGTAATATAGATCTATACTAAATGACAAATAGTTCATTTAGACACTTCATTGGCTTTGCATAAGTTATATCTTTGTGTACATGTAATCACTTAAATGTAAACAACGGAGAAGTCCATGACTTCTCTGTGGTTCAAGGAGTTTGGAAATCAAGGGGTCCACTCTGAACTTTGTGATTCAATGGGAAATCCTCCTTCACATTTAGGTGGCAGTTGACCAAATCTGGGAGTAGGAGTGGATTCAGCTACACATAGATTCCTCCAACAAGGGGTTTAGAAAGAAAGGATGACTACTTTGAACCCTGAGACTGAACAGGAGGGCCTCCTGGATGAGATGTTTAACCATACTGTCTGTGCAGTAAATAATCAAGTGTACTTTGCCATCTCAGGTCTTAAATTGCAGTCTTATTTATGATCAAGCTTTGGTTAAATCACTGTAAATATATTCCTGATTCTCTCTTATAAGTGCAGTGTACCTTCTATCTGTAGTAGAGCCTCAGCATGTGCATTGCAGTTATTTGCAGATTTGTACATTCCTTTCACTTCAAGTGGACTCGAAGGTATTTGGATATTTTTCTGTTCTTCACAAATGCTTTTCCATGCTAGAGTTATGTTGTGTAAGGTGTCACTTGTGCTTTTGACGTACTACAAATATAATGGGATATACAAATAGAAAAAAAAAAAACACCAAACAATACAAAGAGTACTTGAGCACTTCCTGTTTTCTGTGACTGTGAATGATAGTATTGTTAAGGCTGGAAAAGACCACTAAGATTGCTTAGTCCTATCATCAGCCCATTCCCACCATGCCCACTGACCCACATCCCTCAGTGCTTCATCTTTGTTTCTTGAACATCCCCAGGGATGGGATGATGGCTCCACCCACCTCCCTGGGCAGCCTGTGCCAGTGCTTCACTGTTCTCCCTGAGAAGTTTGCCCTAATATCTGGTCTGTGCTTCACTTCTTAAATCTTTCTAACAGTATTTCACTGCAGAGAAGAGATTATTTGAGCCAAATAATCACTTAGAAAAATGAACAATTCATCTGGGCTGTTTTGTCTCTCAAAAGCTTCAAAGTGGGGATGTGCCAATCATGTAACTCTGAGGAGCAGGCTGATGCCAGTGTAGCAAACTATAGAAATTGCACGGGAAAACTTGAAAAGTGAACTCAAAAAGATCGATGTGCTTTGTTTGGGGTTTCTTTCACTACCTTTACAAATATAATTCTAGAAGATAGAAAAACTTGTGTACCAAGAGCACATTACACACTTGTAATACCAGAAGCTATTCCCTAACTGAAAAGATGCCTAAAAGACAGTCTTGCAGAGCCTAATCTTTTCCAGCCTGACTAGAAATTACAAAGCTGAACTTGTACTCTAGAATCTTCTATTCATTGTTTTAGCAGCGGTTGTATGGGCAAGGGTCACTTTCTGTTAAGCCATTACCAATGAGGCTGCTGTAGGAGCATAACCTGGCCAGTGTTAGGTCCTTAGGAAATCCTCTTCTAGTTGGTCTCACTCCAGCAATGATGAAAAGCAATCATACTTTTCAACAGTTGCCCACCTGATCTACTTCATAGTTCAGTTTCAACTGACCTTAGAGTTGAATGCAAGTATTACAGCTTTCTAGATCTTCCTCCTATGTAAAGCTACACTTTTAACTTCACCGTGTGTAGTCCTGTCAATGTTCTTGTTTATTACCGCTAGCAGTAGCTCAAGTTTTGTGGGATTTATGCTCTGTAATTTGTACCACAACTGAGATTTTACAAGGTTCATGTGTACAGCCCCAGCGTTGATGAGAACAGGCATATTGCTTTTTTTGTGCCTCAGCCTGAGGATGCCGGAGTGGCGGTGCTGTTACAATGCACTTCCTGCTGTGCAGCTTTTCGGTAACAATCTGGACTGAACTACTATGTTTCAAGCTGGCTTTTCCAGGCACAAAGCATTTCTTATTCACCAAACCCATCTAAGTATTCGAAAGAAAACAAAGTTGCAATATGAAATAGGGACTGTAGGAATTCTGACAACTTCTAGTGAAAATGTACCACTCTTCTTGTTTTCTAATCAACAGCAACACAAAAGATATTTCGTAGCTACAGAAGCTAGCAAGTTAATTAATATCCAGTGGGATGCTAATCTCTGTTCTCCCAGTTGAGGCCTGTTCAATTTTAAATGTAAACATATTACAGAATTCTCAAACATGTACCTGCACAGATGTAATAATGAGGAAACTTGGCTGTTCATTGAATTTTGCAACTGCCTTTTGAAAAGAGGCTGGCTTTCTAAGCCTGGAATGGCCATAGTCTTCCTGCATCTGGGGTCCTTAAAGCGATACAAAATAATGCCAGTGGTTTAAAAAGTGAAAATCATCAGCTTATATATATGATATGTACAGGCACACACTCACAATGACTTTTTATCCCTTTGATGCAGACTTAGGCTCTTGATGTGCTCATTTGCAGTAATGGGAACTGGTTACTCTACAATACCTAGCCTGAAATGATGGAGTGAATCAATGGATCATTTCATTCTGACTAGTAGGGAGATGGGGGACGTTAAAACGTAACAGTTCAAGTTGCAACTGCATTCTATATCTCAATAGAAAAAGCTCTACTGTATTTGTCAGAACTGACAAGTACATTGGCTTGCAATAACTCAGGGAAACAAGCCAGATAGTTTTCTTGTACCCATTAGCAGCTCAGCTGAAAGATGCAAAGGCTTTGTAAAAAAGAGATGTAAAACTGAACCATGTACAGGAGAGGAGAGTATTTGCTTTTTGTCATAGTTTTTAGTATAACATTGAACTGACAGAGTTTAGTAGGCAGTGGAGCCGTTAAGTGGCCATTTTGACTTTGATACAAATTGCATCAATCTGAGTGACTAGATACCTTTAAGACACATAGTGCCTGAAAAAAACGACACCATCTATAGAAGATCTGAAGCATTTGTTGAAGCTGTTTTGCACCAAGATAACTTGGATGTAACATAGGCTCTCTTTGGTCTAGCTCTTGATAAAGTTTGCTAAGTGAAAATGCAACAGACTCTCCCACAGATAAGGGGGGGACTTTGATACAGTCACTGGCCTTTACATTTCAATTAAACAAGTGTTTTATCACTAACATGCTTATATGACAGAAGCAAGACTTGAGTTTCTGTTTAGGGTGTCTTGGGCACTATTTCCTAATAGGAAGAAACAATGTAAATTAGACTAGTCATATGCAGAAAGGCCTTTTAAATTATTTTTAATGTTATAGTGAATAACATTAAAAAGAGCAGCATGGTGTTCCCAGTGAAGTTCATTTTACATTGAGGTCTTACAGGTCTTTTGACTCCAGGTTACTGGAATCAGATTCCCAGTGATATTTAAGGAACAGCTGGCATTTTAAATGTCAAGAGACATCATCCTGGAGCTGTTTGTTGTTTTGTTTGTTAGGTTGTGTGTTTGGGGCTGAAGAAGTAAAATGTTATTCTTGAGCACTGACCCTTTCACCTACCTTCTTGTGTCTGGGATATGTGATAATCTGATGAGCTATCAGTTTGTTCCTGTACAAAAATATAAAGAATGGGATAAAACAGGTTGTTCTAATTCTTTTTGAAACAAAGTTATGCAGAGTTGTGCTCTGAAACTGAGGATCCTGTTTGGCTGTCATTTGTTCTTCCCACTGAAGTACAGCTGACTTCCTGAAGTGGTACCTTGAAATTATGCTACCTGTACAGCTGCTTGCTCTGGCTGGTGCCTTTTGGTGGTCTCTGGCTCAGCAGGTGCACAGTAAAAGTCAGTATATTCCAATACACCCCCTTTATACAGCTGTTCCAAAAATGGCCCTTACAAGAGGGTTCATGTTAGAGCTCCCTTGAAGTCATTCTTGTTACAGTGGGCAAGGCAGATCCTCTTGGGGTTGGTAGAGTGGCTGAAAAATGTATTCCGATGTTTTTTTTTTCCTCAGACTTTCAAGTTCATCTGAGGACTGAACCTTGTAATTGTCTGCATCTTTATCTTCATAAAATCTTAATTAGAGAACTTCCTGCAAGTAGTAAATGTTAGTTTTTGGGTTGTCTCTGGAAACCTTTTCTGATTGATCCTTACTTGTGAAACTTTGTATCTTTTAGAAAAGCACTTGAATAGGAAAAATAAGAGTTCAAACACAAATATATAATGTTGTTATACATAAATACAAATATATAATGCCCTGGGTGTTAGAGTTGAAGTCATTTAAAGTATATAAGACATTTAGACATTTTTCCCTCATCAGGTACTAAAGTATTTGAGCTAACAGATCACTCTGATTCAGCTCAGAGAAAACAGTTTTCATACAACAGTGATGCTAATGCAGAGGAGAGCTGTGTAAAAGTCCTGTGCATCAGTCTGAAGGTTGTGTACTCTCTGCTTTGAGGTTGCTTTCTCCACTTTGAGCACTTCGGGAGATGTTTAACAACTGTTGTGAAGTGCTACCAATTAGAAATTACTAACCGTTCCCATCCTTGTGGCACTCTCAGCCCTTGTTGACCAGTTGTACTCAGCCTCACCTTGCAGGCTGTGAGCTGCCCTCGCCCCGCCTTCTATGAGCCAGTGCTGTGAGAAATGGTACTAGCTGAAACAGCTCAGCTGTGTTCATTTGTCCTTCCCCACCCTTCCAGGCTTTCTCCTTTGTGACTATTGCTATGTTTTTTGTCCTTTTCAAAATTACCTCTTTATCTGATTCTAATGTTTCATTTGGAAGTTTTGTCGTGCAGCAATGATATGCTTCTGTGTCTTTATGGAAGAGAAATGCAGTGGAGAAGAAAACCGGAGGGGGGAAAATACCACCTGAAGCAAACCAATCATTATCCCAGAATAATTGCTGTACTCCTATTCTTCATCCCAACAATGACTCATGTTGTATTCCAGAACTGTAGGAAACAAAACTTTCTTTAGCTCCTTTTGTTTCAGGTGTTTTGAAATGACAGAGTAGTTTGTAATTGGCATCCTTTCTGTATGTGGGCCTATACCATGCTTTCAGGTAGCGAGGCTATTAATTCACTGCAAATCGGTATTCAGATAGGGGTGTTCTTGAATTGCCTGAATGCAGAAAGCTGCTCTGTGAACTTATTCTAATTCTGGCAGCTGGTGGAGTTTGGTCCCTTATTTGTTCCTCTTGTCTCTTTTTGTGGTTGCTGCCCTCTGTGAGGGATGGAAAGTTCTGCTTTTCCTCATAGCTTACATGGAGTATGACCCAGTCCCCTTCCTGCAGCAGAGCAAGAAGATGCAGTACTACTTCCCACAGCCATCTGAGTTCTAAATAGACAATGTCTCCTTCCACTGAAAGCCAAGCTTGAGTTGTGGGTTTTTTTTAAATTATTTTTTTATTTTTATTTTCTTAAAATTCCTTTCCTTGTTATGATCATGGATGTGACAGTTGTCCTGATCAAGAAATGTAGTGTCTAGTGTCATCTGATGTTTAATAGAACTCTTTGCCTGTGGCAGTTCTCCTCAGGAATGCCATCTATAAGCAAGTGTTGTCTTTGTTAAAAGATCTTGTAAGATCATGAATCTGATTTAGTTTCTTTAACTGTCAACATACTTTAAAGCAGGAAAAAGTAGGGGGCCTCTGGAGAACTTAAATAAACAAATTTCTGAGAAATTGCTCAGCTTATTATCTCCTACTGATCTTTTGTTCTCTGAGTAGAGAAAGCTTTTTCTTGCCTGTTATGCATGGAAATAAGAGTTTGAAAATAAGCCCAGGTACTTGATGTCAATTATAGTAGTACTATTTAAATGCAAATTTTGTTGTGTTTGGGCTGATCCAGTAAGATAAATAGAGGGCATTTATGTAAATAAGCATATTGTAGTATAACAATGAAGTATTTGTAATTATGGTGGCTAGCATTTTCCTCTTTCCCACAGGATGTGTTGGCTGGGTTTTTAGGTGCACAGGGAGTAACACTTGACATTCAGAGTTGTGGAATAAAATTGTATAGTGCCATAGGCCACAGTCTGAAACAGATCAGATTCATTAGATGCCCAACAAAGGAGAGGACTTGCAGTTTTCCATTTGTGGCATACTAATAGAGAACTGTAAAAGAGCAATCTAGCCAACCTTTGGAAAAAGGATTTTTAGATATGTTAGCCTTTCAGTTTGAGTCTTTTTTTTTTTTGAGAGAGAGTTTTATTGGTAATGTACCTACCAGCATTGTCACAGGAATTAAATGGACGCAATTGTGTGTACCCAGTGCTAATTATTTTCTTATTGGTAGCTAAAATTAGTTGATGTAAGCAGCACTATTAATGCTAACAATAAAAAAACTTCAGATGTTGAAGTCTTATTTAGGCAGTCTAAGTTAGGGTTTTAAGTTCAGTAGTCAACAGAGATTAAAAGATGCTCCCAGACATATTTAAAATAAAGACATCTCCATTGAGAAATGTTTTCTATTTTTCATCTGTTATAGAATCTGGATGAGTAGGTCAGATTAGAGACCTATCAAACTAATCTGGGAAGATGATTTGCATGCCAGATTACTGAATAGTATTCCTTGTTGCCCACTGTGTCAACACATACTGAGCTGGCTGATGTAAAATGGCGGTAGTATCATTGGGGATTCACTTCTTCTATGGATAAATTCCTTTTGAAATGCATAACAAGGTATCCGTTCAGCAGAAAAAATACCTTATTCTATGTATCCAAGTTGAAGGCAGGAGATTAGTGGGCTGTTGGTGTATTACGGAATTGAACTTAAATCAGATTGAGGAGAGTCATTAACAGCACCTTGTACAGTTATCCCAAGGTATACTGCGTAATTTGCCGTGTGTCACTTTGTAATTTTGCACTCAATTTACCAATCATCAGTTTGTTCTAAAGTCTTAGAGATGTGTTATAGCTCATCGTGAACAAAAGTTGTTGCATCTGGTACATATTTAGAATTACTGATTTCTTAGTCTTCAACGTCACTCCTCTGAAATTCATGTTCTTAAATAACAGAGTTTGTTCTGAATTTCTGTATCAAAGTAACTTCAGATATTGGAGTATGAAATCGCACTGTAAAATACGAACGATACTGCGTTCAAATATCAATGATGTTCCTCATACTACTATGATGCTATTGACTTAAAAACTTTTAAGAAGATAAATAATACTCAGTCTCAAGCTTTCTGAATGGTTTTTCTCGTTTTCAAATGGCACTTAAGGTTTCTTTCAAGCTTAAGTTTGTTTTCAGGATTGTGGAGTGCTATTTCTAATGCAAAAGGAATACTGAGGTTTCTGGGCAACTGTGAAGACAGGTTTATCAGGGTAAAATTAAGAGCACTGTCTCCATAATTCTATAGGTGGCTTCTGTGGCCTGCACTCTGAGTACTTTGTGAGCTTTCTGTCTCCCTTTCCCTTTATAGAGAGCTGCGGGCACATAGGATTTGGATTTACACACACCAATGAGGCATCACAGGGTAGGAGGGATGAGTTCAGGTCATGATAACTAGTCCAGCAGTACTGTAGTGTAAATGATCTAATCCTGTCTGATTTAACAGTGCGCTTGGAGAACACAACAGGCAGAGGATAAAACTGTTGCACTTCAGGTTTCTAGCTTTACCTCTTGAAGCTCTATTCTACTCTTGCTATGATTTAAGAGCTATTTAAAGTTAGAATGCTGTTTTCTTGAAGGCTTTTAGACTATCAAAACAGTAAGACAAGACTGCTTTTCTGTGTTGTGCGTGTGGTCAATATGAAATTGTGTCTTGATCTACCTCAACATAGGATGAGTTTTCTTTCTCTGACTAATTTGAGGATTTTTGAATACTATACTGTGGTGACTCTAAGATTTTTTTTCTGTTCTAAGAGCAAATTTCACTCTAGAGTGATACCTGGAAGTACAAGGCAAATAATCAGTTTAAGTGTTCGTTCTTTTTAAGAATTGGTTGATTTGGTGCAATATCCTGCTAGGTTTGGATAACTCATTTGAGTTGGCCAGCATGTAAATTCTCATTGCTATCTCATCTGCTAAGTACAGTAAGGACCAGTTATATATTTATTCTTAAAAGCCACAATCAGAATTAGTGTATTTTTTTCTTACCCACTAAAGAAAACTTGAAGTATGTAGTAAGCTTAATCTCTGTTGAACCAATATTAATCTTACAGGAGTGTATAACTTTCCTGTTCTCATAGGAATCAATTCCAAAATGTTATAGAACAAAGCCAGTGGTAACTTGTAATTTTAATGGTGTTTTTAGGTTGTACACTGGGTAAAGGTTTTAAATATTTGTTACTGTACTTCTTTCTGCCTCAGATTCTTTGCTGGAAAGAGAGATCCTGCTGTTTATGGACAGCCATGAATGTAAGTTTAGAAGCCTCTGATCTCTTCCTTGTAGGGAAGTCAGTGGTTCCAAATTAAAAGGTTGGTTGTATAATTTAAATTATACTTGTCACTAAAGTAAAGATAACAAGAACATATGGAACAGGAATTTGAACCCTAAGGAGTACCTCTCCCATCCATGTAGTGTTAGTTGTACCTTAAGGATGTTTCCTGGTAAAACCTATAAAGACATGCTACCTTGATCTCTTTGGCATAAGGAGGCAGCAAAACTATTGTGCTGCCTTTTTCTTTTTTTGCTGTAGGAGGGAAAAAGTTGAAGTGTGAAGCCTGATGGTGAGCCTAGACTGAGCAGACACCAAATTGAACAGAAAGCAATGTGATTTTTCAGAAATGAGCCTTGTACAGATTAATGTATTTTATCTGCAGTTCACATGCTCATAGCTTGATGCTGATTTTTCTCTGTATTTAGTAAGAAGAGCTAAGAATTATACAAGTATTTCTTTAGCTGCAAGCTGAAATCTTACTGCTATGTTGAAATTTTGACTAGCAAAGTGAGGGGATATGAAATTAATGGTAAGAATATAGAAATCTCTTGCTGCCTTCATGCAGTTGTTTTTTTTTTTTTTTTGCAAAAAATATTCTGCTAAAGGCATTTAATTTTAGTAGTACTGTTATTGGATAGCCATAATTAAACTAACGCCTTGTTCAGTGCTTGATCTTCCACTAATTTGAAGTGAACATGCTAGAGAAACTCTGCCAGCAGAGGTATATCTTTCAGTTCTAGCTTGGGTACAAGATAAGTGTTTTTACTGTGTTAGCTGGCTAATAGACTGTGAGGCTTGTAGAGATAGAACTGAGTCTATATATTAGTTAAACTAGGACTTCAATAAATGCTCCTAGGAGGACTTCACTGTTGTGACTAAAATGTTTACAAGCAAAAATATTTGTTTTTATCGTGTCTCTGAAGTTCAGAGATGTTACTCATGTCTTATTTTTTTCAAAGCTATTGTTTGGCAAAATGTCTGTGGATTTCATTACTTCATTGAACTTTAGCTTCTGGGTTTGCCTGGAAGCTACTAGAAAACATTCATATTAACTTCTGGAAAACACGCTATATCATTACATAAACTTCTCTTCTTGTAAATTCTGGAAACAATAAAGACCCAAAGGAGATCCAAAGCACAACTCTGTTCCTACATGTGACTGTTGCCTGACAGCAAAGCGATGGGTACTGTGGGGTAGACGTCCAGCCTGTGTCTATGCTGGGAGCATTAGGAAGTCCATAGCTGGACCTTGGTAGTCAACCATTCACCTGGCAGTACAGGAAAAAAGGTATGCATTGTGAGCTGGATGGAAGCTCTTGCCAAGAGTGCACGTGTGTTCAAAAATGCCATTCTGGTTGGAGGTGGGAGGAGAATAAAAACTTCTGTGTGTGTGTGAATTTTCATCCAGGAAATTTTGCAAGTTTTTTCCCCAGGGTGACCTTTTTGTTTTTGAAAATGGTATTTGGGCAAAATGTTTCTAAATGACTTCAGTGTTTAACATTTGGAGATGCTTGAAAAGGCAGCTAAATGCAAATGTAAACTATAGGTAAACTGCAGACCTAGAAAAAAGGCTTCTGTTTTTGTGCTCTGGCAAATGCCTACTTTTTGTCTGTGCTATGACACGAAGGTGCTGTGGAGTGGGTAAATTCATGTAGGAAGACACTGGCTGTTTGCTGTAATTTTATGATAATATTGCACATCACTGATTCCATTATAAGAATATAGGTTAGCATCTATTCCCCCTCACTGTTAAAACAATCATCAGCAGACATAATTGTGGATGTTAATTCATGTGTTTTTTCTGAGCACTTTGAATAACATGGATGGAAATCAACGTTTCATTTCTGATCTGATCCTGAATGCAAATAATCTTTAATAAATTAAATTAGCCCCATCTAATTTTGCCTCTACAAATGTATCTAATTAGTGAGCAGCAACTGCATAGTCAGACTCTAAGTAGGTTCATTATTTTATGAAGTTAGTTGTCTGTTTTTTCTTTGGAGATACACACCTACAGCCCCCTGAACTGACAGTAAATTAGATGATAGAATTTGAGGATGGGGAAGCAAAATAAAAGGCTCTTTGTCTCCCTTCTTTCTCTGTTTTTAATGAGAATAGTAAATGACTCTTTTTTCCATTATTACTTGTCCCCTTGTTAAAGTATCAAAAGTGCAACACTGCTCAATGGGTGAGAAAGGGCTGGGAAAACATGTTCGCCCTCATGATAGACCTTGTACTTTAAAAACAAATTACATATTCAAAGGGTTATTCACTAAATACTCTTATCTGGCTAATAATTACCTGCCTAATAAATGATTTTGCTTCGTGTGTTAAAGTTCTGCTCTTTGGATAGTTACCCTATTCTTTCTGTCTTTGCCTCTTGTCAAGTGTATTGTGTTCTTTTCAAGCAAGGTTCATCCCTTGTATTTGTACAGTGCTGGGTGACAGCTCTTTTATTCTGAGCAGCCTGCTCCACCTCTTTAGCTTGTGAAAAAGGTAAAGGACAAGAAACTATTTTCTCCAGGGTAGAAGATCCATTGGCTGATTTGGAAATGAGTGCTTCTCAAAATTATCTCCCCTTTGTGAGTTTAATTAAATCACTTCAATTTAGTAGTGTGTATGGATTAAACAAGCTTTGGTTGAAGATCAGGGTCAGTTTTGTTTCTAAATTCTGTTCAGTTTTATTCAATCTAAAGTGACAGTACTTGTTTTCCATTGGTAAAGAAGCTGATTATTTTGTATCTCAACAGATGAGTTTCATACGTTGTTTCTACTGCTCTCTGTTGTAATTGCTTTTAGAATTGCCAAGGAATTAAAGGAAACTACCTCCTTACTTCACCACCTTTACCTCCAGGACCAGCTGGATGACCAGCTCACCACATCAAACATCTTAGTGGTTGTCCCAAACTGCACCTTTCAGGCCTTGTAATATTGCTTCCAAGACCAGGAAACTTGCACAAGTGTGCAGTGCAATGTGATATTGTAGTTCACAGTCCTGTGAAGCCTGGAGGCTGCCAGTGATTAAGCTTTAATTAAGACCCAGAGACAGAATCCACAGGCATATAAGCAATGAAGTGCATTATGGGCACTGTGCTGGGAAGCACCAGTTAAACAGGTAACTGCATGGATGACTTTTTATTTTCTATCAGCATCTTGCTTCTCAGGATACTGTGCAATAGTGAGCGGGGTGCTTGTATCCTTCTTTCACAAGAGGAGGACCTAGGCTTTATATCATAGGCAATAGCCAGTACATTCCTCTTATTACTTGTTATCTACTGCAAGTTTATGTTGTGTTAGAACCATTCACAGTGACTGAAGGGAATTAGTCTGAGAAGAGTGACAGGTGTTATGATAAGCTCAGAGTTTACAGTAGTGTGGCCCTTCTGTTTTAGGGAACTCTGAGGTTCTGCCATATTCTTTTTTTCTGGAGTGAACCCGATATTACCTGAATGTTCCTCCACTGCCCCCACTATGTTATTTTCAAGTGCAATATATGCTGGGAACTGTTAAACTGAAGGGAGGATAAGTCTTCTGAAGAGAAATCAGTAGCAAGCTATAGCTGGGCAACTTAAGCAACAATCTTATTTACCACAGGTGCTTGAACTGCAGGTTGATGGAAGCTAATTAAAGGTCAAGCAGAACATCTGTGAGCTGTGAGGTGAGACTGGTACTTGAGGCTTCCTAATAAAGCTGTGGGTATCCATCATAGTTGAAAAGCAGCTTCTTAGTAGACAGCAATTTGCTGGTTCATGGCCACTGAGCTCTACTACTTTGCTGCTACAGTTCGTTTGGCACTGTATTCTTCAGATTGACAGTCTTACAGGTATGTTTGCATCAGTTTGTGCACCATGGGTAGCATGGCAGCACTTGTAGAAATGGGGAGCATTAAATGGGGGTGGTTTTAGGTGATGAGAAACCTATGCTTTGAAAGCCCTCTCTATCCCTTTACTTGTTGGCGGATCAAACTAGGCTAAATGTTTATTATCTGCGGTTCTATGAGAAACATAATGAGCCTCCTGGGAGCTGCTGGAGTGAAGGCATTACAGCTGAAGAATAGAAATAGACCTGTGCTACTTCAGTGTTACCATTTGGATATTTAGTTTAGAAAAGTAAAATAAAATACAAACGTATTTTTTCTTTGAAGTGGAGATGTTGGATCAAACAAATGGACATTCAGAACAAAGGCTTTTTCCAAGCATCTTTTGAAATAGAAAAGTTAAGTGGTTAGTTTAGAGCATGATTTCCCTGGCCTGGTAAAAGTACTATAAGTGATCAGTGTGAGAATACATTAGGCAGCATGCAGGTGTTGTCTGAGCAGTCAGCACTTGTATTTGCCACTACTGCCAGTGGCTGGACCATGTGTGTAGTTTGGGAAGTCTGTTTCTGGATTTGTAAAGCATGTGATCACTGTTAAAAACTGAATTCACTGGTATTTTACCAATAGTATGACTCTACTTACCTAAATTAATTGTATCACTAAGGGTTCTGTTTCCTGGTTATGATGCACTGAAAGTGGAATTCTGGCAATAAAGTCAACTAATTGATGTCCTTCAAAGATTGGAAATCAGTTTTCTCCTGGTATCCTAATGGCATTGCAGAGACTACCAGTGACAAAAGCTTTTGCTGTTGTATGATATGGTGCCTCTCTTAAGATGAGGTTTGAAGAAGAGCTTTGCTTTTAGTAGTCAGATATTTATGGTGTGAACAATGCTTCACATCTGTGAAGCTTTTTGGCTTTTTTGGCTTTATGTGATATGAATGCCACCCGGCATGAAGAAAAGCAAACTGCTCTTGTGTTCAGAATGAAGTATTGTCAGATCTGTGGTATTGATTAAATATAGACTTCTTTTCTGATTCTCTGCTTCATTACTTTTCATCTATTTTCAAATCTGATTGTCTGATACATCTTTTGTCTCTCTTGCCCTGCATTTTAATTTCTCTTTGGTAACTGCCTCATGGCTCATCAACCTAAATGATTCATTGTGTGATGTCTTAGTATGCACTGTAGACTTCTTGTTGGTCTAATACCTCTGCATAGGGATGATAAAACAGACTTCAAATTAAAAGCTACGTTCAACTGTAATTGCACTGGTTATGAGATGGGATGACCTTTAGTACCAGAAAATCAAACACAGGCAAGTGGAAATGGTTTCGCACAGTTATGATATACATGTCTTTGGTCTCTTCAGAAAAGCAGAAAAGTGGAAATTACTTTTAAGCTTATTTGTTCTTCTTATGGAAAGCCTCAGAATCAAACTCTTAAGGTATCTCAATAATAAAGTTATTACATTATTTCTAACCCTTGCCGGTGTATGTGAAGGCCAAATCATGAGTTTGGGTGAAAAGCAGAACTTGAAATATCCTGTCTGGTATTCTTTTTTTTTTCCTTGTAAAACTATAAAGTCGAAAAGAAATAAAAGAAGTCAATAAAACCTTCTGTGAAAATACTGAGTTTCCTTTTACTGGTATGAGGCTTCTACTGAGGTGGGACTTCGCAGTATTTTGTATGGGAGATAATGCAGTTGCAGACCTGTTCAACTGAAACTCGTGTGATTTGCATCATTGTGAGAAACTTGAAACTTTTCTATGCAGAGCGAACAACCGGAGAAGTGGTTTGAATCAAATGCTTGCGAAATTGCAAGTTAAATGGCATGGGTTTTAAAAAGATTCAACCTACTGCCTCTTCTGTGAATCACTGAGCTTCTGTTTGGGTGGGAATTGAGACTGTGTAGGTAACTAATTGATCTGTAGATGCTAGAAAGTAGTGTGTTGACGTGTATGTAGGTTGCTCAGACTGTTTCTAAAAGCTGAGATTTGGCACTCTCCTCTAGGCAGAGCACTTTGCTTTTTCTGGCACTGCTTGCATAGTTTAGCAACATCTTTGAGTGTTAAGTGGGAACGAGGAATGAAAATCTGTCCTGAAGAGGAAAGCTGTCATTGCTTCACACCAGTGTTGTCCATCAGGATTACAGGCAGCTGTAGTGAGGCTGGATAACTACAGCATTTTTTCTAGAGACAGAACAGACTGGGATAAGGCAGTTGGATGGGTAGGTGAAGTGAGGAAGAGAGGAGATGCTTCCTACAGCAAAACTTGGAAGCTGAAAAGGGCGGTAGTGGAGAAAATGACTGGCTTTTGCTGTCAGTGCATAGTCTTGTGCAGGAGTGTCAAGAGGAGCTTCACAGAAACTGTGGAAGGGGCTGTGCCTCTCCATTCTTGTTTTCTCATGTGATTATCTAAGCCGTGGCAAGGGTTTGGGAGATGAAAGGGGATTAGGAGCCAAGATGAATCTTTCAGAACACTTATTCTTTATGGCTGTTTAAATGAAGTTATAGATGTGAGCTGTGTCAAGATGTTTTTCAGGGCAAGGAGTTTAGGCATGAGGTGAGGAGCAGCGAGTTTGTACCCTGGTAGGAAGCATCTTGAACTGCAGAGGCTATGAGGAGCTCTGTGGAATTCATTCTGTGCTTTGTGAAGGATTTCAGAGTATTAGTATGATAATGGAAGGGGAAATGCAGTACAAATGGGAAAGATCTCATTTTGTAGAAGATTATTAAAAAAACAAAAGTGTGCCAACAAACTGTTAACCGATCTCAGTTTTCTTGTTGGTTCATTCTATTCTGAGAGGGTGTTCTGGAGAACACCTCTAGAATTTCATGTTCTCTTCTCCCTGAAGTTGGCTGTTGCAGTCTTATGCTTCCAGAAGATAGGACTCTTAAGAAATAATTTTTTGCAAGACTAGACCCTATAAAAGCTATGGGATTTCCTGACCATCTCCCACACAGCTGGGAACTCCTCCTCTTATCTCCTGTTTCAATACAACCCAAGAACACAAGGCTGATAAGACTGTTCTGCCAGTTACAAACTTTGCTGATTCTAAAAATAATATTTGCAGCAAGGAACTCATGGGGAATGGAAGACTTAATTCCTCAGCTGTGTGGATGTAATCTTAAAGCTCTTGCTGTGGCTTAGTAAACTTGATGTATGAGAGGACTCTGGCTAAGCCCTGTGAGCTGTGACAGGCTTCTGGGTTTCTGCTGATGAACAAGATCCCTCAACTGTAGTCCTCCTCAAAGCTTAGAAGGGCTTGGATTCAGTGAGGGTGTGCACCTACTTACATAAGCTGCTCTTCCTGTTTGTGCCAACACCCATGAAACACATATTGATTTAAGCCATGCAAGAGCTGGAGCTGTGTAAGCCAGCAGTCCCAAGGTAGATTTTGTGTATTTGGTTGTGTTTAGTGGGGAACAACAACTTGCTGCACTGGAAGTGTTCATGGTAGTGCCTCTCATCCAGGTCACTCAATTTATCTGACACATGTTGGGTGTAGATAAGAAGGTTATCCCCCCAGCACTCCCATTTTAACTAGCTTGAACTACTCCTTGTTGAGCAGTGGTTTAGCAACCTTGCTGTGATGGAGTATGTATAAGGGGATTGCTTGGGTTGACTGCTGATTTCAGTGGATTTTGTTCTCTAAGGGGATTACACTCTGGCTCTTGTTGATGTTTGTTTCAGTTCATATACTTCTGAACTTAAGCAGCAAAAAAAAAAAAAAAAAAAAAAAAAAATTATGAACAGAGTGTTTTAACAGAAAGCATAATATCTGTTACCCTTTACCATGAGTTAGGACAGTTGGCTTGCTCTTACAGCATGAGTAAACATTTTTGTTCTATTTGGAACGTGACTAGTACTTTATTTTTCTGGGAAAGGTACAGAAATCTGAGGTGTCTGTGTCTGCACAGAAACACCTTTTCTTTTAAATTACCCTATCAGTATGTGAGGAAAACATGACTGTCTTGAAACTAATACTCCTTTTAATAGACACCTCCACCTCTCACTCTGTTCTTTCTCTTTTACCTTCAAATGCTGTTGTATTGTAATACTTCTGTTGAAAGAAGCTCGCAATTATAGTTAGGCATAAGTCTACTGAGATTATATACCTAAGAAGCAAAGACAAATATAAATTATGTTTGCTGCATCTCCACTGAGGTGGGAACTTGCCAATGAGTATTGCTATTGCCTTTGGATTCCAAACTTAAAGGTAGATTTTTTGGGGGGCTATTAAGGATTTGTAAAGATGGTTAAAGAGGAAAAAACTAAATTCATTTTAATCATATTTATGGGCACTTATTATACTTCTTTGTATTACTTTTAGTACTTATCTGTACTATGTGCATCCTTTCTACTAGCTATATTTTCCTTTTCATTCTTCTCTTTTATCTTCTTTTGTTGTTTATCAAATCTGATCTCTTTTTTTTTTTTTTTCCTGGGGTATTGTGGTAACAGTGAATAAAGTTTGGAAAAAGAAAACCAGCCACAAAAACAGCAGAACCATCATTAATTTTGGGTTTATTTGCATAAATATCAGGAAAATAAACAAAACAAACATCCCTCCCCCCCCAGCAAAAATAAGAAAACCAAACCCAAAATAGAAAAACAAATGCAGGGAAGAACAACAAGTTTTAGCCTTGTTGCAGAGTGACTGTGGGTATTCTGAGTACTGTTTATTAACTCCCTTTGTATTTTGTGGGAGATTCCAGCTTGCAGAGCAGTGGCTGCTCAGGTCTGTTCTCCCCCAACATGTTCTCCAAACTTTGGAAACAGGAAAATTACTTAAAGCTGTGTTTCTAGGATACTGATGCAAGCAGTCACTGAAATAGTAAGTGTATGGTTGCTGTGCCACTCCTTCCTTGCTTCCAGTATAGTGCATCACTTCACTTTCTACTACCTTAAAGGGGCCTTCAGGAGAGCTATGTGTCCTTTTTAGAAGGTCATATAGATACAGGACAAGGGGAAATGGTTTAAAACTGGAAGATAGATTGATTTAGACTAGGAATTAGGATTAAATACTTTACCGTGAGGGTGGTGAGACACTGGAACAGGTTGCCCAGTGCACTCAAGGTCAGGCTGGATGAGGCTGTGAATGATCTTATCTAGTGTGAGGTTTCCCTGCCTCTAGCAGGGGGCCTGGAACTAGGTGATCTTTAAAGGTCCCTTCCAACCCAAATCATTCTGTGATTCCCAGAGCATTTTCAAGAACTGAATATTCACTTGTTAGGATCTAAGTTCTGAAGTTACTCCCTGTTGTCAAGGTCAGGAATGTGATCTCTGGATTTTTACTTCTTGGCTGGCATCATACCACCATTGGTTAGCAGTTTTGGTCACTTTCCAAACATCCCAATAGCAATTTTTGTAAGTCAATGGCTAAGCATCAGAGAAGAGCATATGAAATGAGACTAAAAGTAAGCAGTGATAGCATATCTTAACTTAGATTTGTGCTGGTAAGAGGTGTAAGGATATTAGGGTCTCACTCTGTAACTTAAATGAGAAGCTGGAGATCAGCTAGGTGCTTAACCTGCTGAGGAGCAGCTGTTGGCTGTTTTAAACTCCTTATCTGAGCCACAAGTGCTGCAAGGACACAATGATATATTTACCTTTTATTTCCTGGAAAAATTGTGGAACTCACAAACTTTCTCTGGAAAAACAAACAAAAAAGCCCATCTCTCTCTCCTTATTAAGCACCAGAACATGAACTAGCCCAAGAAAATCCTTCAGAAACCCAAAACAAAGCAGGTTTCTACAGAAAGCTGATCAGAAGTCATAATCAAGTATAAGGAGGTCACTGAGGTCTGTGTTGCTGTTTCTTTTAGCGTATGTCCTTAGCTGTTTTTAATTTATCCCATCCTCCACTTTTTTCCATCTCCCACGCATGGTTTTTTTCTTCTTTTATTGTAGAACAGGTGGTCCTTACTGGTGCTGGATAAAAGCAGGCTGCTCTTGCTGGAAAGGGAAGTAAAAAGGCCTGGCGCTCATTCCCAAATGGGAAGCAATCAAGTTCTTAAAAGAGGGTGAGCGTAGCAAGAGCCTACATTAGTAATGCTCCATAAAGATTTCAATAGGAAGGCAACTACAAAATTATTTGTTTGCAACATTAAAAGCAGTTCCTAATGGAAAGTTCTTACTTTTTTGATTTCAAAATATATGTTAGGCGATTTCTGTGTGTTCTTTTTGGATGAAGTTAACTTGCATGTTAGAGAAGCTGATGAATATTGAAAGTGAAACAATCGGGATGCTGTAGAATAGCACCCTTCCTAAAAAAAGCTTTTGATTTGTTTCAAACATAGGTTTTTGTAGAAATGAAGGTATCATTGATTATGGAAATGATGTGTTGAAAGATGGTTTAAAAAAAGTAAAGCATGCAAAATCAGTTTCTGCAGTGTGGGAAGCCGTATGTTCATAGCAAGTAAAAAGAGAATTGGAAGTTGTTTCAACAAGATGGAATTAAAACTTGCAGAAAGATTGAGTGATCCTGTCTTTCTGAGCAAAGCTAGCGAAATAGTTCTGTAAGCAAAACAAAGTAATGAACACAGGGAGTAATATTCCCTGAATTGTAATGCTCACAGTGATAGGCAGGGAATTAGCTATTGTCATTCAGGGAAGAGAACTGTGAATTATGCTTTTACTCAGGACAAGATCTTAGAGGTGAACTGAAATAATGCAGAAGGTCATGAAAGCAAATAACTTCCTAAATGGTAGTGTTGACAATGTAAGTACATGATACTTAGAATGTGCTTTGAACATGAGAACCACACCACACTTTCCAGGCAGGAATAGGAAGAGAAGAATATTATTAGAAAATACTTTGTAAACTGCTTACAGATCTGAATAATGTCATCTTTTGAGGGCATTTCGTTATGGGAAGAAAATGGCCCTCTTGCTCAATATTCCGCCCACCTGGAAATAAAGATGTTAAAAGTGGTTGATGCTGAGAAATATATTGAGAATAAAGAACTCTGGTTTTAAAATGACGGAGTCAACCTGAGAATTCATTTCAAGATGAACCTCTCCCCATCTTTGCCACACAGATGTAGAAAGTTAATATTGTCTTGGACAAGAATGATGTGAAACCTTCACAAATCCTGAAATGGAGATTTGGAGGGAATCTTGTTAGCAAGAGATGAAGAGAAAGAACTGAGATGTTATCTATAAATGATGAATATTTTTTTGGAAGAAGTGGAGAGAAAAGATTCTATGTTACTGTGATAGTGGTAATGGAAAACAGTTGTCTGAGTGACAGAAAAATACTATCTGTCTGCAAAGGAACAGGGAAGTCATTTACTGACTTTCTTTACGTTATCGGTAGAAAACTTCTTTTACAACTTTATAACTTGTTTAAAACATGAAAGAATCTTCCACTGCTTTCTTTTCTTCCCACAATCTCTAGTTTTGCGGCCCAGATTTCAGTGTTATTTGAACCTCCTAAGCCATATGATGTGAGATTTCCTAGCACTACTTCCTGCTTGAATCAGAGTGAAGCAGAGCATCTTTTTAAATGGGAATGATTCAAAATACATTCTTTGATGTGGAAGTGACCATATATGTTGGAAAAACTATTCACCAAAAATTAATCATCTTTGCTGCCAGGTGAAAAGAAAATGTACTTCTACTCTCAAGTAAATTATACTAGTAGTCAAGTGTGTGGAAAATGTGTACTTGACACTAAGGGAATGTCCTGATGGTGCCAAAAAACTTCCCTTTATAGACTAATTTATTCACCTTTCTATTCCTAATTCATTCCTGTAATGACAGGGTGATAATGCCAGTGTCTTCTCTGCACGTTCCTTTGCAAAGTATAATGAAAAATACTGTATAGCTATCTTACTGCCAATTACCCAAGTCCAAGTATTATCACTTCTTATTTTTCTGGCAGGAAGTTGAGTGGTGAACTCAACTCCTCATCTCTATGCTTACCTAATGCATACATTATGCATGGAGAGGTAAGTTCAAGTACTGTTTTAGTAACAGTCATCTGGAAATGCAGCACCAGTAGGCTGTGTAAAAAAAAAAAAAAAAAAATTAAAAAAAAAATACAGAAAAATATGTTTTTGAATCTAGTCTAGGGTCTAAGAAGGTAATTACTTAAACTGTGTTCAGATTTTGGTGTGTTATGCTGCCTCCCTGCTGCAAGGATCTGAAAGGACTGTTGTTGGCTTTGTGACTTTAGTGCTGGAAAGTTTTTTAATAACCAAGCTAGAGTAAACATAAAACATGCTTCATCATTAGTGGGAGTTAGGCATGAGGGAAATCAAGAATCCAGTTTAGTCTTTTTTAATAAACAACAGAAAGCAGAAGAAATGCAGTTCTCTTGTGAGGAAATATTTCTTGAAAATACTTGAAATCCAAAGCCTTTTATTAATAAAAGGTATATCATGGTAATCCTGGTGAATTACAGAAGATACTGTCCTTCTGTACATTCCACATCATAAGACTAAGGGAAATTTAAACATCTGTTATCAGCCTCTACTGCTCATCTCTAATGAAATTTTGGAAGCAATTTCAGAGGGTTCTGCTGGATGATGATTTTCTTTGGGAATGGGGAGAAGGAGGATGGGAATCTTTGTTAGAAGTAAGCTCTTATGCAGAAAAGTTTCAACTAATTCTTAACCTGTTTGTATAAGAGAAATAAACTGTGGTCTTCACAATTTTCCTTGTCAGCTTCCCCGGTATCTCAGTTGTTTCATGAAAATTCCAATATTGTCCCTCTTAGTGACTCTAAATTGCAGAGCTGTGTGATCTTTTCCCGTCTAACTTCATCTGGCATTTTTCCTAGAGGATACTTGACTCTGCAAACCCTTCTGTCATCTCTTACATTCTCCTTTATTTTGGAGTTCTCAGAAGTAGAAGACCCACCTGACCTTTTGTATTGTCAGATTGTTGACTTTCTTTAAAATAGGACTGAAATTGTCTTCACTTAAAGCCCTCACCAAAATAGTAAGGGGTTTGAGACCTTGTTGAAGCTTAGGTTATACTAAGCAATACCACCTGACATTTGTGAGATTAGCTGGATTTTAAAGTTCTTTGATCTTGGGAGAGCATCTTATGTTCTTGCACAGCTCAATCATGCTGCTGACTAGAAACTCATAGTAGAAAATAATTTATTTTTTTTTCATTGCCCAGAAGTTCTGTATCAGTGATCTTGAGCATTCTCAGTGCTATCACAGTTCACCTACATGAACACAACATACCTGAAGCCCTGGCAAATTTAATGGTCCTTCCCTGCACAGGAACTGACCTTTCAGAAATTAAAATGTAACATTTTGAGTGCTTCTAAACAAAGCTAAGAATTGGCAGAGGAAAACAAACAAACAAAAAAAAAAACCACCCTTGGATAATAAGGGTTAGATTTCATTAGACTTTTTGAACTGAATTTTTCAGTAATTATAGCGTGTGGAAATAGTAATTCTGTTAATAGTTGGCATTGTCCTTGAGTTTAAAATATTTTTGTTTATTTTTAGACCTTGTTCTGTAATTAGTGATGCCAGAAATGCTTGGCTTGTAATTTAGAATTTCTACATTTGTAGAATAAAGAATTAAATTTTCTAGTTTCATATAATTTGAGCTCCTGGAGATGCATTAGGGTGATATTTTAATAGAAAAACCCTGAACTGTTGTGACTGGGATGCCTTTTCCTGGACAGTTAATATTATAAAAGGAACTCAAATACTGTTCTTTTGAATTTCTGCTCTTGCTCAAACAGGGCACCCAGCATCTAATCTGACTGCAGGTGAACAAGGTTGTTTTTCCAACTGCTTGCAGTATGCTGCTTATGTACATATATAGAGGATGAGAAAGCTGTAGGTGAGATCCTAGTGGAAGAGGCAAACAGGCAGGAGAGGTAGGGAAAAGCTGAGGAAAGTGCCTGCAGCATCAGTCTGTTGGTGACATCTCTGCTCCATCTCCTGAGTAGTGAGCACAGCCCTTTGTCTTTGACCCAGGCTGCGTAGTCATCTGGTTTCCAGCAAGTTGAAAGCTTTTTTGGAAAGGATGTCAGAGAAAAATAGTACTAGAATGTTCTGTTTTCTAATTTTATAAATGTACAAACTGTGTTTAAAAAGGGCTGAAATCTTTCTTGTCAGTGTTTATAAAATGGAAATGTTGAATTGTTTTGGTAGAAGTTGGTCTGTGTTAGGAAAGTGAAAGCTTATAGGTAGTAAATAGTCAGAAAAATGAAGCCAGCCTCCTCTTGTTGTTTTCTATTTTGTTGGAAAAATAATCTCTGTGAGAACCATTATGTTTTCCTCTTTCATTTGGACTTTTCAGCTGATGAATATATTTGTAGTAACCATCTAATTACACTGCATGTAACTTTCTAAATTACGTGGCCTTGTTCCTGAGTGAACAAAGCTAATGAATGTGTGGAATATACTTTATTTTTTTCAGTAGTAGGCAATTCTCTCCTTGTCGCCATCCGTCTGCATGAATGGAAACGCTCACACTGATAATCATTTTCTTTTTCTTTTTTTTTTTTTTTTTTTTTTTTTTTTTAACATACAAGCAAGTAGAGGGGCCCTCCTGCTTTGTTGCCTAGGTTATGCCTAGATATCCTACGGCATATCAAGCAATCTGTGTGGTGCCTGGCAATTATTTGGCAAAGATAAATCTAAATGAAAAATAATCAGTGGTTTCAGTGTCCTATAATACAGACTGAATTTTGCACACACATCTCTGCAAGTGCCTTGGTGTGGGGGTTGACTTGCTGGAAGTGAAAAAATTATTGCTTATCTCTCTGTTGTGAAACAACAATATGAAGTGCTAACTGTGAGTCCAATTGACACTAAACAAATATACAAATGGCTGCTGATAGTGACTTCAGCATATAGAAGAGCAATTGTCCCTTGTCTGGTTGAAAAGTCACTTGCTGAGCATTAAACAGTTCCTTTTGGGGGCTGTTTCCTCCTGCCCTTCTAGTAAATATCTGTCAGCCCGTAGTGCTTACTAAGCCCTGAACAAGAGTGGGCGTGCAGGGGACTGCTAGGGATAGGTTAAGTCAACTTGCTTGAGGTAGGAATAATGAAAGAAACTTCTTATGTTTGGAGTCCAGTTAGTGTTGCCAAGCCATGAGATGTGCCCTTAGATCTGTTTTCCAATGTATCTTTATCTACTGAGAAGCTAGAAGTGCTGACTACTCTGTGTAGTAGCCCCTGTATTGATTCACCTCCCTTCTGGATAGTGTTGTACTGTCACGCAGGGTGAAAAAATCATTTAATACAGTAAGGAATAACTTACAGACTAGGTTCTGGCTCTGTTGAAAAAGCTAGATTCAGTCTCTTGGTCAGATGTCATCAAGCTAGTAAATCAGCAAGAATAAGATCTAATTAAGATATAAAATATATGCTAAAATCTAAAAATGACCTAAGGAGGTTACGTTCCAATGTAATTTGGAAACTGCTAGAGCACTGCCCTATTAGACCAGGTAATCGGAGCTGTATAAAATGGTAAAAAACAAACAAACAAACAAAACCCCAACAAAAACAAACAAACAAAAAAAACCCAGCTAGGTTGAGATTTACTAATATTTGCCAGTTTTTAATGGAAGGAGTCTGCAGATTTGAGGTAAGATGGTTTTTAAAGAAAATCACACTTCCAAATCATCTCATTCTCTCTAAGTCAGTAATCTAGATATCTATTTCAGTGAAGTAACAATTGGAGCCAGTGATGTTCACCACCTTGTTGTTGCAGGAAACACTGAGATCTTTGCAGAACAGTGTATGAACCAATTATGTCTATAATTAAAGTTTTCCTAGTACGATAGCTCTGCACGCAAACTACTTGTGGCTAATTTCAAACTCATGTCTTGCACATAAAGTTGCAAGATATCCTCAACAATCAGATGCAGTCCTTACCGTTTTTATGGCAGTAGAGAGAGACCCTGTTATTTACCAGGAGAAAATGCATCTGTGAAGACAGTCAATCCTTTCTGCAACATAGCTGCCAGTGCAGAACCATTCTGTACAGTTTGGGGGTAAGCTGGGATGTGAGAGCAACAATTGAATTTGTTGTTCTCAGGGAGGGTCCTTTACCCAGATGCTATCTAAATGATCTGTCTTTAATTAGCCCTCAGGGAAAAGGGCTGTAATTTGAACTATAGAAAGCTGCTTCCTCTTTTCTGTAGCCTTTTTCTTAGTTCTGCTCAATTCTTAGGGTGACAGCTCATGAGTTTTTCTTGGATTTTCTTCCTACGGACGCATGCTTTTTAAGGATCTCTGACTTGCAGTGAAGTGAACAGCAGCTCTGTTTCTGAACCCCTAAGGGTCATTGTCTCTTTGTCTTGCTTAGCAATAACAACCTATGGTGTTCAGTCCTGAATATGTGTGAATACAGGGATACAAGTATAGAAGGACTGTTTAAAAACGAAACAAAATGTTTTGTTGGATGTTCATGTTACTGTTTTCTGTCCTGGATTCAGTCAGCGGGGATTTAATGACTGGTTTAGAAAACTACTGTAGCAATTGTCACCTGCAATCTGCAAATATGATTATAATGTCTCAGTTCAGTAGACTTCATCATAAAAGGTTATGGAAGTAAAATATCTCCTAATTAAAACAAACCCACAAAACTGCATAAGAGGAAGGCAATGCCTTTCATAAATACAGACAGTTGTACAGACACTGTCAACTATTCAGTATTTCATTCAAGTTGTACTTTTTTTTTTTTCCTCTTATGTTGTACTTATTTGCTTGCAGCTGTAGTTAGAGAAGTTTTGAATTAAAGGAAAAAGTAAATGAAACTTAGGTATTTATAACACCTAAGTAACAGCCAAAGTTTTTGTATGTTTGCAGTAGGGTAACTCAGTAAGAGAAGCTTTGATTTGGACAAGTGAGACTTGTTTATTACATCAGATTGGGCTGCAGATTTTTGGCTGAGTTAATTTTTAAGGTGAGTCAGTGCCTCTGGGCTTGCATGCACAAGCTGTCTTTAGCTTGTGAATGCTCAGTCCTGTTTATAAGTGACCGTTTATTGTCCTTACATATAAAACAGATATGTGAAGAAAATAGATCTGCTATTTCACTAAAGATTAAAATAAACAGAACAGGGAATGCAGCTGCTACTGCGGAGGTCAGAAATGCGGCTGCAGAGGAAAGCGAGTGGGGTTCGATCTCTTGTGATGGAAGACCACTCTGCTATGGTCCCCTGTTGTGTGCAGTACAGGTAAAGAAGCAGGAAAAGCTCCCCTGCTGTATGCTGTAAGAGCATTTGAAGTCAGGTAGGGATGCTTCCAGCCACAGACAGATTGATATCAGATGGGGCTGTTCTTTGCCTGTGATGAGTTCAGCTGGAGATGCAGGAGATGGTTGCATCCCCAGTGCCAAGGCATCCTTTGCCATGGGGTTGTAACCTCCCCTGTGGTGCAGGTGGGATGATGTGGCTTAGCCCTCTTAGAGGAAAAAGTGTTTTCTCTTTCATCTCTGCCCCTTTCGCCCTCAGTCAGAAAAGCAGGCTGATGCTGAGGCTTATGAGAGTGACTCCTGCTTCTTGTTATCCCAGCAAGCCTGCACTTACCCTCACTATTGCACCAAAATCCCTCCGAGAACAGCTGCTCCTTCTACTAAGTCTGTGCCAGCTATTCATCAAAGTCTTATGGGTTTAGATTACCAACGAATTTGAATACAGTTTGCAACCTTTGGAAATAACTTCATTGCTTCAGCATGTTTCTAATGTGCCTGCTTTACTTGGTGACTGAAAAACACAAACATGCAAAAGCAGTTACTGAAGGTGGGAAAGTAGCTTGGATGTGGAAGGTAGTCTGTGCAAGAGGTAAGAGATGAGGAACAGTGCAAGGGACTAAGATGAGAGAGCAGATCTGGCTATTTCTGGACTTTCTGTGTCCTTCCCCTTCTCAGTGGTTCTGGCTCAGAAACACATGGCTGAGACTTTTCTGCTTACTGAAACAGCCTGGTGCCCAGTGCAAACCTTGCTTTAGTACCCACTGCAGTTTTCTTGCTTTCAATAAGGACCTTCACGTTTCCATTGCTTTACTTTAAAGGCAAAGTTCTATTAAAAAAAATTAAAAATAAATACAAGTTACTGTTCCATAGAGAAGTGTAAATTACTTCAATTTAGCAAAAGACCTGTCACATAAGCTTGCTATGTTGTGTCCCCTTCTTGAGTTGTATGTTGATTCTTAAGGCTGCATGAAGAATATTGTTAATGGGAAGAATTTATTCAAAAGGAAAATTCTGCAAGTGCTCTTCACAGCTCAGGGTTTTGGCTGGCTGTGCTTTTGACCGCTGAGGTAATGGGCGAGAGCCTTCTCTAAGCTGCAGCTCTGGGGCTGAGCTAAGGGGACTGTTCACCTGGGACCAGAGCAATCCTCTCTCTGGAAGTGCAGCTGCATCATCCATCCCCCATTCTGTCAGAAAGGAGTTGGGTTAAAGGAAACTTTAATTAAATAAGCAAAAAAGAAAATATGAAAGTAAACATTAAAAAAAAAAAAAGAAAGCTTAATCTATAAAGCTAATTCACACTAAGGAGCAACTCTACATGCAGCTGTATGGCACAATCATTTTCTGTGCTCTTTCATTTTCTCTACTGGATGCTCTGGAAGCATTGCCTTTGTTATCAGGGTAGCACACACAATTACAGCCCTAAACAAGCCATACAACTACTATAAGTTTTATGTTGCAGATACCTATTGGAAGAAATTATCCTGCAGAGTAAAATCTGCTTCATGCAAGCACAGTTTCCAGGTGATTATTTAAAGAGGCAGTTTTGTGCTATCAGATCAGCACAAAGGATATGGGGCAGTTACCCTGAAAGACTCTGATCGCATTTGTTTTAGCAAAGTAATATTTTACAACTGAGTGCAAGAAATACAGATGCTATTTAGGTCAACTAAAAGAAGTATAATGTATGTCTTTAACAAGAGCATGTAGTAGAAGTATTAAATTTAAATAAACTAAATTATAATCAGAAACATACTTAGAAGGTTTTAGGTGGGGTGACTTTCAATAAAGTATCCACTTCTGTTGAAATGCAAATGTCTTATACGCATTTAGATGTTTTAACTTTCATAAAGGTCTGTGAACTGTCTCAAACAGCTGTGGCAGTACATATCCTGACAGTAGCTATTAGGAAGGTGTTTTAATGACAGTACACATAACTACATGCGTGTGTATTTGAAGAAGAAAAAGTGTTCTTTATCAAAAGGTATGTGGTTAATCCAAAAAAATTTAAGAAACTTTTAGAAATAAACTATTAGGTTTTCAATTGAAGGTTGTTCTTTGTTTTTGTTTTTAATAAAAGCCCTAAGAACTCAAAATAAGCGAACAACTTAGTCAATTCCTTTAATACTCTAGTAACAGCATCTTACTGTAACAATGGAAAGTAATTAAATACCGGTTTAGGATGAATTTATGCTATGGATCTTCTTCATGGAGGAATAAATTCTTTGCTTATTATGATGTTAATGCACCCTAATGAGATGCAGTGCGACACCCCTTTCAATATGCACATGAAGGGACTTATGGAGATATTCTTGACGTGAAAGACTACAGAGTTCCAAGATGGCATCTTCACTTTTCCCTTTCAAAATACGGTTCAGTTTTCTAAGACAAAGCCATCAGCTCTCTTTCCCGCTTCTCAACCATGAACTCCAAAGTTTAGAAAAAGGATATAGTTGTGTATCTAGCATATTAGTTCTTTATATTTTATCTGGTAGCGGATGAAATCTGTTCCCATAGCTGACCTACGAATCAACCAATAGGCTACAATAAAGCATAACCAGGAGAATGTTGAGGTGAAAAACATGCCTTGATGTGCTTGTTCCCTACCCAATACCTGTAATTACCTGTCTGAAGTTCTAGAGGCACTTCAGTTTGACTAGAGACAGCTATTGATTTAGAAATCAGACATTCTTGGGTTGAGTATGGAGGGGGAAAAAAATTTAAATTATTATTTTCTTAGCCTGCTGTGGCCATGAATAAGCATCATTCATTTCTTGTAATTTTCATCTGAAACGTTTTTGTGCTGGGAATTTGTTTACCACTTGTGGCCCGCTAGTCTGAAAATTAGCTTTCTAACCAGGCATTTGAAATGCTCCATTAAATTTTGCAGGGGTTTTTGTCTCTATTGTTTATGAGTGTTATCTATCAATCTTTACATAACGGGTAATATGATTTATTTTTGAGAGATGCAAAAACTTCAACTGTCATGTTCTTAGAGAATTTCCTTTGATTATTTAGGTATTTATAAAAGATTGCTGTAAGAGCCATAAAGATAATACTTTGGATTACTGGAAAATTTAATCAAGAAATAAATATACTTCTTTACCTTCTCCCTCAGGTGTGTGCTTTTAGGATTAATTAAATAGAAATATGACTAGTTGAAATTTCAATGTGCATGTACCGCATCATAGATGCCATCACTGAGCTGCTTTGAGGGAAACTGATTGGTGGGTGCTGGGGGCCTTTATCCTTCTTAGGGAAAGGGAGATCACAGGCTTTTCTCAAGTAGACATTTTAGGTAGCTCTTGTAGTTTAGAAATAGGTAACTTTCCATGGTGTGATGTTGACTTCTCCTGTCATTTGAGGCTTAGATGACTGCCAGCAACTGGGATTTGAAGGCAGTGACATTCATTGGAAGCTATCTCTTTTGGATTACATCAGTTATCTTTGTATTGCCTGGATTTTCCACAAGCCTGGTTCTGGTGAATTAACCAGGCACTGATGGAAATCTGTTGTAAACAACCTTTTTTTCTTTTTGCTTCTGTGTTTCTGTGCATACTGAAACATGCAATGCAAACTTCTCAGTTGTTACATCTGTGAAGGCAGTTTGGGGTTTTCATAAGGGATATGGGACTAGAGATGAGGAACTTCTCTACCACTCTGACCCAAGCAGCTGTTGTGGTGTTTTTTCCTTCCCCCTAGTTGAGTTGTTGGTTAAGTCTCTCTAGCCCTCCCTTTTTCCTCAGAAAAGTTTTAGGAAAAGTATGATTTTCAAGCATACCTTAGTAAGTAAACTTTATCCCCTTCTTCAGACTGTAAAATTTGTGTTACTGGAGAAGCCTGAATGATTTGAATATCCTTCAGCAGTTTATGCTAATTGTACCCTCCTGCGTAGTATTGAGATTCATGAATGTATCAAGGGAGAGCTTATACTGAGTTAGAAACTGTTGGACTTGTTATTTCGAGGCTCCTGTCTAGAAAAAAAAAGCAGTTATTAAAATATGCTGCTGAATTAAATGTGGAAGTCAGAAAACGTCTAAGATGCTTTCAAAGGGCAAGCACCTTTGCCCAGGTGTAAGAGCGCAGGGATCTCTAATATGAGAGATATGAGCCAGGCCACATGAGGAGGGGCAGCTCCTCACCCACATCTCCTTGTGCCTGAGTGCTGAGAAAGTAGAGCATCAGTGTCTTGTATCAAACCATCTGGGAATGCTCTGAAGCCCGCATATGACTGGCTATTGGGAAACGCTATTGAGGCAGAGTTTGGGGTGCAGCTGTGCTGGGCTTTGGGGAGCCCTCGCACCCACTGAGGAGGGTGTGCTCTGGGCAGCTGGAGAGGGAACCACTTCTTTTCACAAGCTCCAACCATGTCTGGATGAATACTTAAAGCTGCCCAGACACGTGCTCCTTTACAATCTGGAAGGTGTAAACTGACTGCTTTTGTGCCTAACCACAGTACTTCCGCTTTCTGGGCTGCCTAGCACTATAATGAGACCATTTGGGATAGTACTTCTGGCTCTGATGTTTCCATCACTGTTCCTATCGCTCTCTGGAGTTCAAAGTTTGCTTACACAAAAAACTGAACTTCTGGGCACTTATTCCCTTAGCAATTGCTGCACCTGCATCCTGAAATACTGATACAGACATGGAAAATCAAGGAACAGAAATAAGAAAGCCAAACTTTTTGTGAGGCTTCCAATCTCCTGATTCTTATTCACTCCAAATTGAAATGAAAATATTGTACTAGGCAGCTGTAGCATGCTTGATATGTGGTTTTGGTGAGGTTTCTGCATTATCTATTCTTATTGTACCGAGAAAAATGATTTTCACTGTGACACTGTCAGCTTCATTAAAGAGCAAAACAGGATGGATTCATTATTTTCAGTAAACCCTAGTAAGAAATGCTCTGGTGCTCAGTTCTTCCAAGGCTAGAAGAAAGGGGAAAAAGAAGTCTGTTTCTGTAACGTTTATTTTTTGATTATTTCTTTAAATCATGCATTACTTGTAGGCGTTCAGTTGTTAGACACTTGCTCTTTGCTTTTTGGAGCACTGGAATAGGCTGCCTAGGAAGGTTGTGGATTCTCCTTCTCTGGAGATATTCAAGACCTGCCTGGATGCTTATCTGTGCAGCCTGCTTTGCAGGAGGGTTGGACTTGACTTCTGGAGGTCCCTTCCAACCCCTACAGTTATGCGATTCTATGAATCCTATTCAAAGAGGAAAACCCTGATATTCAACTTCTGAATTACTTAGAAGACCTGCTTCTCTAATGCTTCTGGTGTTTGTAGGGGGTGCCTGTGCCAAAAGCACAATGTTACTCTACAGACACTGCTTTATTGCCTGTCAGTGCTACCAAGCATACCTCAGAAAGTGTTTTTTGTTTGTCCTTTACATTACTTGCAGTCTTTTTCCCAGTAGGAGCTTTGGGATTCTTGGAGATGGTCTCTTTTGTGGTTTGTTTCTCAGCTCCGGAGCGTCCCAAAGGAGTTGGTTTAGCACAGGTATTTACACACTTGAAAATCTACTGCTGCTGTGAGATCTCCCAAGCGAAATGGTATGTGACCCTCATAATGATTTTTAAACTAGAAAAGAGGAAAGTGTTTTTATGCTTTGTGGCTTTACTAGGTTGTTAGAAATTGCTTTTTTTTTTTTTTTTTTTTTTTTTTCCCCCATCTACCTGAGCCAATGAACTTGTTTCTGGAGCTGAACATAATTTCAAGGATCTTCTGAACAACTGCAGAATTATAGGGGATGAAAGAGACCTCTGGAGATGTAGTCCAATCCCCCTGCTAAAGCAGGCTCCCTGCAATAGGTTACACTGGAAAGCATCCAGGTAGGTTTTGGGTATCTCCAGAGAAGGGTACACCACAGCCTCTCTAGGCAGCCTATTCCAGTGCTCTGATAACTTCACAGCAAATAAGTTTTTCCCTCAAGTTCAGATGGAACTTTATATGTTCCAATTTGTGCCCACTTTCCCTTGTTCTGTCCCTGAGTACTGCTGAAAAGAGTCTGCCCCTATAAGCTTGACTCTCATTCATTGAATATTTATAGACATTGATAAGACCCCTGCTCAGCATTCTCCAGGCTGAACAGTCTCAGTCTCACAGCTTTCCCTCATACAGGAGATGTTCTAGGCTCCACACCATTTTTGTGGCCTTCTGCTGCATTCTCTCTAAAAGTTCCCTGACTTTCTTGAGCTGAGTAATCCAGGCCTGGACACGGTATTCCAGGCACAGCCTCAGCAGGGCAGAGTAGAGGGGAGGATGACCTCTTTCAAGCTGCTGGCCATGCATTTTCATATGCTCAGGGTACAGTCTTCCTGATCACAAGGGCACACTGCTTGGTTACTTGGTTATCCCACAGTCCATCAGGATACCCAGGTCTCTGAAGAACTCCTCTCCAGACTTGTACTGATGTGTGTGGTTATTCTTGAGGTGGTGTAGGACTCCACACTTGCCCTTCTAGAAACTCAGAAAGTCCCTCTCTACCCTCCGGTGTGCCAGCCACTCTTCACAGATCATCAGCAAACTTAGTGAGGATTGCGTGTCTAAAAGCACTTGGCTACTACTGTTTCTGGTGTGTGAGACCATAAGATCAGCACAACAACTGTAGTGTTGCACAGCTCTGAAAACTAAGCAGTAATGCTGCTTGTTCATTTTCTCTGGGTATGAATTCCAAAGTTTTGCAACATTTCACGACAGGTTAACCTTACCAAAAGTGTGTTACCTGGGACTCCCTTTTCATTTAAAGGTTTGCCAAAAGGAGAGGTGACAGGATTACAAGATCTAGAAGTCAGACAGACCTAGAAATCATTTCACTAGCAGGTGAAGAAATTCCTGCAGTAAGGAGGAGAGAGGAGGGACAGATGGTTATAAGCTCCCTAAAACCACCAATACCAGGCTGGAAGGAGTTACAAGAAGGCAAGGGGAGAGTCTGCAAGTACTTATTCTCACAGCAAGGTTGTTTTTAGCCTTATAAGGAACCATAGGTGCTGCATTTTCTGTTTGTCAGAAATGGAAGTGTTTGTAAATAGTATGATTTTTAACCAAATGACTTCTGTAGCAGTGATAGAGGTTTTTATTTTTTTTTTTCCCAGATAACTTATTAACACAGAAAAAAAACAACACAACAACAAAACAAACAACAGGAGTGCTTGTATATCTGTATGTCTTTGCTCTTTTTTATATACTTTTTTTTGTTTGCTTGTTTTAAGCGACTACTGGGAAGACTTGTCAACAGTTTGTTTTGGGAGGAGAATTAGTTTACTGGCAGTAGATGACTGTCTGCCATCTGGATAGACTTTGTGGCTGATAAAATGTATAATTGGGACACAGATGTCTGCTTGATCCTATGCCAGTGCAGTGACTTGCAGACAGAACTATGGAGAGACAGCTCACAGGAAGAGATGTCAAGGGGAACTCCAACAGCTGCAGGAGGGGGAGCTGGTATCATTGCCTTACATTGCAGAGGGATAAGGGAAATGGGTAAAGGCTATGATTTGGAAAAGACTTTGAAGTGATTAAACTATTTAGTCAGATCCCCTGGGGCTTGGAATTACTTTCTTACATGGAGAACAAACTGTAAGTCTCTCATTTTAATCTTGTTCCTTATTCTTCCTAGTGCTGCCCAGAGCTCAGCACTTAGCAGGACATCACTACCCTAAAGCAACCCCCAGGACCTTTGGTTTCTCAATTTGTCCAGCCTTTTGGGGGAAGTCTCTTCCCTGACACATTACTCCTTTTCCTGGGGAGGTGCTTCCCTTCTTGAGGATCTTGCTGGTAACAAATAGGATATATCCAGCCAGATTTCACTGCAGCATGTTTGATTAACCTTTCCTACCCTCTTGCAAATCTTCCTGTAAGGTTTAGGGCTGTTGCAATGTCAGAACTCTCTTGTTCCCAGAATGTGAATTCTACATTTCTCCAAACTTTCTGCTCCATGGAAAGTTGTGGGGTTTTTAGTTTTGTCTTGACATATTCATGTCACCTATTTTGCTCATTCTACTTGTGACAAAACATTGCAAAATAACAGTGAAAATCCACACAGTCCTTTTTTTCTTGTAGTTGTCTTTTTAAGTACTTATCTTCATGTTTAATTCTAAGTATCTTGTATCTTCATAGAAAGGAGGAGGCTTAAGCCAAGTGGGCTATTGAGCTGCTCACAGTGGCAGGAAAAAAAAGTATTTACAACACTGTGTCGAGTGCATCAGCTTTTGCAGTCCCTCGACAGCCTTTGTTCTAAACCAGAAAAATTCTACATACGCAAACCCATCAGCTCAGGTTCCTTGACAGTTCACCTGCTCTTTTGCAGAGAATGCACTTTTATTTCAACATTTGGACAGAGATGCGTTTTAAATCATCTGCCTTAACTCATGTATGTTCTGACTCCCGTTTGGCCTTTCAGATGACTAATCAAGTCACTGTTAAATATTCGACACAAAAGTTGGTTTAATAAGTCCCACAGCTGTTGCAAACATGACAGCAAAGACAGAGTTATGCAAATATTCCATTATTGAAGAAAACAATTCCAACAGGTTGAATGTAGGCAGATATATTTCTTTTGTCTAGCAATGAAAATTAGTTTTTCTTAGTCTAAAAGGAAAGAAAAAACAGTAATAGGCAACCTGAGTTGTTGTGGTTCCATGCAGCCCATTTCTTATCTGGCACAGGATGATGTATAAACACAGGATTTCTCTTTTTCTTAGGTGCTTCATGGTGTTATGTGGTCATGTGCTTGTGCACAGGAAGGATTTTACAGCCAAAGGATTGAACCCTCAATGCTTCAGCTGTAAAAGACTTCAAAAGCTCTTCTAATAGATTTTCTAAGGAATGTCACATGGTTATGGTTCGGCTATGTTGGTTGAATAAAGGTAGAGATTACCAGTTTGTTTTTGGTCATCTCCTCACCTCAGCTCTTCCATACTTCAGATCGTATCAGTGCAGGTTTTCTGGTAGTTCTCTCTTTCTGCTCAAAGGAAAAAAATTGTCGCAGCATACCCCAAAAGAAAATATGACATGTTCTTTTGTCATGCATCTTCACTTGCAAGAAAACGCACAGATTAAAAGTAGAAAATTATTTGGTTTATGATGAACAAAAGCAGCTTTTAAAAGTTAATTATTTTAATCAAGTTGCTGATAAAAGGAACCCAAATCTTTCTTCTACGCCAGAAAGTCTTTAAACAAACAAAAAGGCTTTATTTACTGTTTGTCAGATTGTATAATGAATGTTAACTTCTGCATCTGTTTTAAGCGTGTGGTATGCTGGTAGATAAGACCCCAGGATACCTGAGGAGTACAGGTCATCAGGGTTCATCCAGAGATATTAGCAATTGCAAGTATGAAAGCTCTGCTGTACATTAAAGGAAAGCATCATTACGGCAAACAAGAAGGTTCAGAGAAAAACCCCCTCATCCCTGTAGATCCATGTCATTACTGAATCCTGTCATTTCTGTAATTTTTGAAATAAGCTCTCAGTTTTTGTTTCAGGCTTCATTCAGGTTTCCTTGCTGTAGTATTTATTTTTGTAGGGCTAATGCCTCATCATTTCAATTTTACACCGGTGGAGAGCTATGTTCCTGCATCCTGTTTCCTAAAAGCTTGACTCATTCAGCTTTCACAACGGGTATGTGTGATTACAAGCTCCAGGACAAGACATATCACTTTTCAAAAATGTGCTTTTAGGGCTTCGGCAATAAGAAATCAGAGCTATTTGGCTGCAGTCTGTGATTCAGGTACCAAGCAGTAGGCACTGCTATATATTTGATTTCACTAATAGATACAGACCCTTCTCCTTCAGGAGGCTTGTGTTGTCTGCTATAGGATTTTTGTTGGGAATTTCTGTCTAGGTAAACTTCAGCTTTTACATTTTGTAATTTGTGCTATGTGAGGGAATTTAACTAGAAGATTTTTGAAGGACAGAAATAAAACAAGAAGTAGCCTACAAACAAACAGACAAACAAAAAGAAAAAACAAACAAAAAAAAAACCAATCCACAAAATAGGCAAAACCCATTCCTGGAAATCAGTTCATGCTGTCCCCACTTCAGGGACCAATCATAGAATAGCATCTCCATTCATAGAATCACCAAGGTTGGAAAAGACCTAAGAGATCATCCAGTCCAACCTTTCTCCTATTACTAATAGCTCCCACGAAACCATGTCCCTCAATTCAACATCTAGTTTTTCCTTGAACACCCCCAGGGTTGGTGACTCCGCTCCAATGTGCCTAAAACTAAAATGGTGGGTTGGCAACAATACAAGAGAGATCATAAGCCAAATATATATCAAATATTTTTCAAGTCTGTTGAGATTTTTCTACTGTTGTTATCATCTTTGATAGTCTGAGTTAAATTCCAGCACTTTCTGAACTAGGGAAGCAGTGAATTTATCTAAAAACAAGTATGCATTCAGGACCCCAAATCCCTGAATTCTAGCAGCTCGTATTGTTTCCTGTAGTCTAGTGGTTATGTTGCACCTCAAATGGACTTGGGCTTCATGTTAAGCCCTTACTTTTATGAGAGGTAGGATTTACCAGATTAAAAGTAATTTGAGGAGGAAGGCTAAGGAAACATGTAGAGCTAGACTGGAGCTCTGGTTTGAATTTTATTTTGTATTCTGTTTAGAAGTAGCATTTAGTCATGCATTTTTCGGTAAGCATAAATGTAGAAGAGAGTAGAACCAGGAACCAACTTATTCTCAGTCTAGATCCTGTGTATGTAAAAGCTACTATTAGCACAGAGTCCTGTAGGAGCTGCAACTGTCTTCCAGTTCCTTTAATTTTCCTTTCCTTTGGACAAAAATAAAGCTGATCGTTTAAATGGTAAAATTTTGACATGCTCTCACAAGGATCAGACAACCTGGCAATGATGTGGCTTATTTTAAAGGCAACAGAGCAGGCAGCCATTTCGTTATTGGATGAACAAAATTAAAAACTTCCTCAGCTTTCCTAAATCTTAGTATTTAGTGCTGTAGTATCATTGTGCTCTTTGCTGCAATGCAGGAAAGATGTTGCTCATCTTGTTCTTGCTCAGGGAAGATCTAATGAGGACACCTATAGTTGCAGGCACAGCCACCAGTGTTCCTTTCTTTGCAAACAAAGTAATTCCCTTGTAATGTCTCTCTGGATTTTCTCCCACTCCACTACAAGATTTGAGAGAGTTTTTTTCATTTCTTTACAAAGACACCGAGCAGTCAGAAGTTTAGCTCTTTAGCATTAGGTTCTTAATGGGAATTGGTTTTTCTCCCTCAGTGGCAACCTCTGATGACCTGAGTGAACTGGAGATTTGAGTGCTGATAGAGAAAAATGTTCCTAGTTCAACCAATAGTCACATAAGGATTTTCTCTTGGGTTAGAAATAAAGGCTATGGGATTATTAATCTCTTCAGATGCTGATCATAGCCACTTTCTGTGAGCAAAGCAGAGTAATGCCTTTGTCTTCAGCAGAGCCTGAGGCTGATAGTCCCAATCCTTGGAAAGAAGGGAAGTTTCTGACACATGGTGGCTGGCTTTACCACCAAAGGTCGGTAACAGCAATCTTTCCACTACCACCCTATTGTGTCTCCTATTTCTGAAAGGAAAGTGACTGAGGAGGGGTGTCAAGCTTTGTTCAAGCTTTTCTTAATTAACTTAGAGCAGATGGGGCTGGCTGAAACCAGCCTCTGGCTGCAGGGTGCTTGGGGAACTCAGAGCATAGTGTTGCTGGAAGTATTCTTTGCTCTGTTTTTGCAAGGGTGAGCAAATCATTTCTTGCTCAACAAAGTTTTTCAGGCTCGGAAGCCCTCAGGACTATGCTGAACAACTCCATCACTATTGATCTAATTGAGCTTATAGCTGAGCTTATGGATTTGCTGTTTTCCATTAAGGTGTCTGTATCAATATCTTAGAGTGCATGCACAATGTTTAGGGCACATAAAAATGATTACAAGCAGATTGTTTTTCAACTAGAGTTAGTGTGTCTACTGAAAGTGCTCGTGCTTTGGCATTTGTGTATACTGCACCATTTGAAAGCGTATGTGGTAATTTATGTGCATTTCTGAGTTTTCTTTACTGCAAAGAAATGATAAATGTGAGTGTGATTCAGGAGAGCAAATCTAGTTGCATAGAAATAGAGTTCTTAGTGTGGAACAATAGGTGCAGAACTGAACTTTTTTCCAGTGCAAGAGTTTGTATTTTCTAATGGTGCCTTGTTAAGGTACCCTTGTTTTGTGTTTTATTCTCAGTTCTCATATGATGCATTAATCTGTGTGTTTCACCTAGAGTATACCTCACTCCAACATGTTCTCTCACACTGTCCCCTAAGTAATCTCTAAAGAACAGTGTTTTTATGAGTCACTCCAGACTTGAGAAAAAGCAAGAGCACGGTACAAATACGTAAAAGGAGAGTAAGCACCAAGTACACTTTAGCCAGCAGGCATGACATTGAGGCCCCAGAACTGATGAATAGCAACAGGCTTTGCAATACGCACAAAAGGCACAGGAAAGATTGAGTTGTATTTGCAAAGACATGTTGTTGTTAGTATTTTCTATGGCGTTCATGGACAAATAATGCAGCTTCTCACAGTTAGACCTGGAGGACATTTCCCCAGCAAACAATAACTTTGTCACAAAAAAGGGAAAAAACAAATGTCAGCTTCATAAGGTCGTAAGGACTAGAAGTACCTGGGGAGCTGAGTCACATTACATGAAAAACTTAACATGAAAATAAATGGTGAAGACCCTGTAAATGTTAAAACGTTCATTTTGATGTTTAAAAATTCATTATTTTGGCAATGCTGTTATGCTTCAGTTAGTGCTGTTTAGAAACTGAATTTTTGGAGCAGAGTTTCAAAATTCCTTTCTTTAAACCAGACCTATAAGGAAGAAAAAACTGAAAGAAACAACATGAGCTGAATGAAATACATTTTTAACTTTTACCTTCTTCGGAAATAATAAACATTTAAAAAACAAAAGAACCAGCAAATGCTTATTGAACTTGACCTCATATTGGTTACTGGGGTGACAAAATCTTAGGAAAATCTCCTGAAGGATATCTTAAAATTTAACTGATGCTTGGATTCTGAGATTCTATTTTTCAGTCAAGTATTTAAAACATCAGGTCATTCTTTTTCTGATGGAAAAAATGAAGAAATATTAGAAAATCAAAACTAACAACACATATATCCTACTATTTCAGTATAAATAGAGCGGATTTCTGAGTCTTGAAGGGTAATGCTGACCAATCTTTTAGCCAAAAGTTGAATAAGAACTTTATTTAGCTTTAGACTCTGTCCCATCGGACAAAGCAGTTAGGATTAATGCCCAGATGGAGATGCACTTTCTTGCAAGGCCGACAGGACATGCAATTGTTCTAGATGATCTTGGAATAGAATTGTTCAGCTACAAGGGTTTTTTTAAGTATTAAGATATCTAAATATTCAGACTGATGCCAGATGGGGCATTCTTAGTCACTCATCTGAAAGTTCTGCCTCTCTATCTCTTTAGACCTATTAAAACACTGAAAATCTGGAGGGCTCCTGTTAGATCATGCTGGAAAGCATTACTGTTGTTCACCTTTTTATTTTCTTCTTGCATGTCTGCTGTGTCTTCTACTGAGGGACATTTTCTATGACTGCATGGTTTTTCTGGTTAATCTCTTCTGTCAGCTTTCTATGTTTCCCTGCACCTGCTGACCACTTCTAGCATATTTACAATAATTCCTTCTTCAAAATCTGAACTTGCCTAATCGTTTGACCAGTGCAGTCACCATGTTTTCTCATTCTCTTCCCACTGCCTATTTAGCATTTGTCTTGAAACGTGTGCTTTTCATTGGGCAAGGTAAGGACAGTCAATGAAGACACTGTTCATGAATGCAGTAGTTTTAAGTATTCAAACCTGAGCTTCTCTCAGATACCTGGTGTCCTGCTCCCAGGCTATAGAAAGACAGAACTACTCTTTGTTCTGTTCCTCACTTTTATTTACTAAACCACAGTGAGATCTGAAGGTTCCAGCAGACAGCAGGAACTTCTCGGCAAACATCTACATTAATTTGTACTGTGTATGCCTACCTTTGTTCAATAGATTCTCAAGAGCTTCGCTGCCGAGAAATAAAAATTGCATCATTATATTGCAAACATCCTTTCTTCACCTGCAACTAAGCTTTTGAGGCTTGTGTTGAATCCTGAGCTGAACAAACATGGTGGTGGATCACATCTGCTATAAAGCTCAGTGTGATGGAGGCTATTCTGACATAAATGATGACCACCTTCTGCAGAAAATAAGGCTTTCAGGACATGAGGAAAAGCTGAGGGCATCTAGCATTGAAAGTTCCTTGGTGTGTTGAGCTGTCCCACGGCACAGTGCAGAATTTGTATTTTTGCTTCTCTCTAAGGATCTTCTAATTGGTTGTTGCTTACAGAGTATAAGATGCTCTCCTTGACCCTTGTCTAAATGTCTGTTTACTCGTATTTGCACAACTCCCACATTAATAATGAGATTTCTAGGTATGATGGAGTTTCAAGTAGTGACATTATGGGTGCAGCTGCCTTGTAGGAAGCCAGCAGAGGATCACTAATTAAAGGATTAAGAATAACAGTCTAGCGAGGCACCAGGAAACTAAGATATTTGTTTTCAATCCAGCACTTCTTGCAAAGGTGAGAAGATCACCATGCATTCTCCTCATGAAGAATTCTTTGTCCTATTTTATATAGAAGGGTTTCTAGAGTTAAGCAAATAATTTGTATGTGCAATGAGAGTGGAGCTGATGCTAGGTCAGACTCCACAGTCCCATAATGTGACTTTTCTCTATGCCCAGACATCCAGAGAAAATCAAAGTCTCTGTAGGAGATGAAGGGACCACACTGCTGCAAAATGAGAATGGACTAGAAAACATGGCAGCCTCTGTCTGCCAGCTTGAATTTAGAAGTGTGGAGCAAATTTCCTTTCTTTCCTCTCTTCTTGACATTCAGCTTTATTTGTATATTTATAGATGCCCAGTGAGAGGAGGCAAACTGTAGTTCACTGCAATCTAAAATGGTGCATGGGTCATTTTTCTGTAGGCTTCTCCATGGTTTCCCTGTCAGTTTTTCCCCAGGATGGAAAGGTAAAACCTCTCATGCCAGGACATGGAGATGCAACCAAGAACAGTTCTAGGGACTTTCTTTTCAGCAGCGTGTTGTCCATTGGGTTGCTGGAATAGCTGGATTATTATCTGCAGGAAAGCCTAGTGCTCCCTGGAAAATTGTTTTGTGTATAAAGCATTACACTTAGTGATAATCTAGCTGTATCTAATGTATCTAAGTTATTACTGGCTGAGAAGAAATTCCAGGAAATAAGTGGACGAGGTGAGAAAGTTAATGAATTCATGATGACTACAGAATTTCTATGAATATTGAATAAAGGTTTTGTTTTGTCCTTCAGCTTTGTTCACCTGTTTTCAGAAAATTGCCTCTTCCAGCCCTGCTTTTGTCTGCAGTGATAACATCTACGAACACTGAGCTGAGAAATAAGTGGCATTTTGGCAGATGAAGGGACAGTTAAACATGGTGCACTCAAGCTGAGATAGAGAATTCTGTTGTTTGTTTTATAGATGATGAAAGCACAGAACAGTCAACATTTATTTCTCGCATTCTTTAATCTGTGAAGAACGTTTGTTTTTGATTAGTAGGAAATGTTTCTGTGGGTTATTTTTTGCTAAATTAAGTTCTTCAAACTAGATTTCTATTATTTGATTCTCACTTTTTTCTTCCCTGTGTTCTTAATTCCTGGTTTAAGAGATTAATTCTGTATGTAATGAAACACAGGTCATCTGAAACATTTTCATCTGTGGGTATGTAACAGTGAAACATCCACCGAGCTCTAAAGCTCTGTAGGTAGTGCAAAACTGTTCATGCAGTGCAGGGATGCAGATTTTGAGTGCTGTTGATCCTGGGTTTGTAAGCTGGCAGGGGGACAGGCGTGCGGACAAATGGGAATACCTATATTGCATCTTCACCTCAGGTGCTGAATGCGTATCGTGAAAACAACTTCAGTTGTCTGGGTTTTCCATGCTTCTGCCTTGTTCCCAGTGGTGAGGTGTCAGATAATAGAAGACATTTTCGTCAATAAATGTGTAAGCACATTCTCCTTCTTGTACCTCAACCAATTCTCAGATTTGTTAAGATTTTATCTGGTGTTCAATCCCTCCTTTGGTGCTAATTTGCTTCTCATCTTTTGTTATATGGCACAATTTATCATTGCACATAATACTTCAATTCTAAGGTTATTTACACGAAGAAAAGCTGACTCAAATTCGCAATTTAAAAAGCATAGCCTTTTTCCAGGCTAGTATCTGCTTTTTTAGAAATAACTCTTTCATTTTTAGTAATTGGTTTTTTGACCACGTAATTCTTTTGTACAGAAACATATAATGTAAATCTCAGTGAAGCAAATCATGTCTATAAATACTTATCCACGTTCGTGATTACAAAATCCAGCTCTGTGTTGTAAGAGGCTTGTTCTCTCAGGAAAATCTCAGCAATTGAATGCAGTTTTTAAAATAAATAATCACACCTAAAACGTCATGTGTCATTGTAGGAAACTGCACTAACAGTTTGCAAAGCCACACGTAAGTGGAATATGTGCTTAGTTCCTCACACACCAAAGAATGTGTTATTGCTGGTGAGCAAAAGTGAAGTAAAAAACATGCCCAACCTTGGGCAAAATCGTGTTCTTGTATCTTGTGTGCTCTGATCTGTTGGCACTAGGGGTCTTCTGATCCATTTCAATGTACACTGAATCACAGCTTAAAACTCAATTAAGTTTTTTAAAAATACCACAAGAATTTAAGTAGATGTTAAGCAGTAAACATATCGCACAGTTTTGACCATCACAACTTCAGTGTTTTCCCCCCAGTTATTTCCTTTCTATTCATTAATCTCCCATCATTTTCTGCTTAATGTGTGTGATTGACTATAATTTCTGTCATATGGAGTCTCAGGGGTAGGTCTGGATGCATAACAGATTGCTTTGTGTTTGCCTGTCAGAGCACAGCAGAGAACTGACAAGCTTCCAGTGTCTGAAACAACGCTTGCTAATTTTCAAGGTTTGGTGCTATGAATTGAAACAGCAGGCAATGTCTACATCCTTGAGGGCTGCTCCACTTATGAGGTCTGGAGATTTCTTCTGCTCACTCACCTGGGTCATGGTAATGAAAACAGCAGTGTCTTCCATGCTGTTATTAAAGGCTGGATGCAGTTTCTGTCTTCCAAATAGGTTTGTGAGTTTTGCAGACATCAGTATCATTTTTCTGTCTCTTGATGCTGGTGTTCAGGAAAAGTAAGATTCAAACAAGCCAGACTGGGACTATTCTGAAGCTGTTGTAAGAAAACACCTTCTGAAAGTTCTGAAAACTTACTTATATATAATTCTCTTTGCCAAAATGTTACTCCAATTGTTTGCTGCCATGCTTCTGGTCCAGTACTTTCACACTGATTGCAGTAATTAAGGAGGGTCTCTCTGTTGGTGAAGTGACTGAAAAAAATATCAGGTCTTTTCATGATGACAAATCTTTGACAGGTGGAAGGTCAGGAAATAAAAAATGAATGTGTTTTTGGAAATGGATCTGTTTGCACATGTCTCTCTCTAACAAAAAAACTTGTGTGAAATAGTATACTCAGATATCATCATCATTCCCCAGTCTTGCAAAGAGCAACTTACCTTTGGGTTCAATTGAATGCTGTAATTTCCACCTTTTTTTGGTGGAGAATTAGAGGAGAGTGCTATGCAGCTCTTTTCTGAATTATGTTTTTGACAGGGGAGCATTTATTCCTGATCACCTCTTGTCCTTTTCCCTGGCCAGTCCTATTCACCCACATAAACGCCTTGGGGGGAATATATAGAATAGCTTTTAGAAGTGATTAAATGATTTAAGTGATTAGCTGAGTTTCCTCAGAAATGTACCAAGCTTGTTATTTCTGCATGTAGTTAGAGGTGGAAGGCTGCCTGCTAGGACTTGGTAGAGTCCAAATGAGTATTTCTCTAATGATTTATATGTTGAATGGATCAACCAAGGCAAACCACATTCAGAAGCTGCAGTCCAGATGAAGAATGCCAGTAAACATAATTTCTAAAGTTACTGTATCCTGAGAAGTTCTCACCTGACTGAAGTTGTCTTTGCTCTGTTGATTCAGAGATCAACTTGACAAGATTATAGTCAGGGTTCTCGTGAATGAAATCCTTAATGATCTGTTTAAGTTTGGGCTATGAATCTTTCTGAAAAATTATTCTTTTTCCCCATGAGTCATTCAGTGCTGCCCTCTGACCAGAGAGGCTGGGTGGGGGATTGCTTTCTGGTCCTCAGAACAGGATGCTAATACTATCCTATTAAATGGATGACCTTGTGTCATTTTGCTGTTTCTCAAATATTCAGCAGGTCTTTTCTAAAAGATACCCTCTGGTGTTCTTGAAATTCAGTAGTGATATAAAATAATTAACTGAAGGTCAGAGACAGTTCCTGCTACATCTAATTCGTAAGCAACTGTTGAGCAGAAGCTGCACGTGATATACATGCTAATGAAGATCCCCACTTTAGACCATATTTTAAGTATTCTGAAAGTCCTTGGAGATAAGTGGTAGGAATATGAATGCTACGGATGTTGTAAATACAAACTGGCCTCAATTTGGTACAGTGCTTTTGCCAGTATGCTTAATGCAATGCTTGTGCTTCTAACCCCTGAAGAAATGCAGTGTTGCAGATGGATGTAATCAGATGCCAGGTCCCTTGCAGATAAGGTTGCTTCTTTGGTGGTTCAGATGTTGTTGTCTGTGGAAGGAGGTCATTTTATAAATACGAAGGAAATGCATTTTGTTTCAGGAGGAATGGAGAAGTTCCTTCGTTCAGCTGGAAATCCCCTTACTAGATTCAAAAAAGATAATATTTACATTGACAGTTCTGCACAGATTCCAACTAATATTGCAAAGTATGGTTAGGAGGGAGTAATACATTCAGTTTATGGTACTGCCAAATCTGAACAAAAAATGTTAACATAGGAATGTTAACCTATTTGAGATCCCTTGTAAATCAGCTTGATTCCAGAGACAATTTGTTCAAGTACTGGCTGTTGTGCTTTTTAAAATCTCTATATACAAATACCAGAGTTTTATAATGTCCATTAGGAAGCATAATATGAAAGCGAATATTAGCAAGAACATTCCACACTATAATTCAGCAGAATTAAGGCAACAGGACTACTGAAGATTGAATCTCATATTTCTTTAAGCTATTTTAAAGTTAAATATATTTACAGTGTATTAATAAACCAATTCGGGTGCTCCAAGTGCATCACTTAATTTTTTTAAATAAGATTTTAAAAATAAACTAATTGTTGAACTGGTTAATATTTAACTTAGTATTCAGCAAAAGGAACTCCTAGAACCCAAAGCAAATTTTCCTGCCCAGAATGAAGAGGACATATTGTCACTGTCTGGTAATCTGTTGAATTACTTTGTTTGCATATGGGAACTCCTTGGTGAGGATGAATAATTTCAGCTGTACTTCATTTTGTCTTGGGGGTCATTGAAAGATCTTGCTCTGGTATTTGCTTTCATCTGAGACTGGGATTCGTAGATAGTGCAGAATGAGGGAAGACAATGGGAAATTGTCCAAATCAGTTGCTAAGTGTTTAGGAAAAGGATAATTTTTCACAAGATAATTGCCAAGAATGGTGGGGAAAAATAAAAGAACAGTAGCACTGTGAAACAAGCATCAAGGTGAAAAAGAAGATAAATTCAGACTGCTTTTTCTCTGAGCATTTCAGCTCCAAACAAGTGACCAAGTGGAAAGCCAAAGAGGGACTGCTCCAAAGAGGGCCTGCTTTTATACTTGATTCCCAGTGTAGTTGACATCTCAACAGCTGAAGTTTACAGGGGTTAATCTAAGGCATATGTATTTTTTAAGGGGGGAAAAAAATCAGAAGTAGGGAAGCAGTCGGCCTCTTTCATTACTGCCTCTTTGGTTTCTTTCCTTGACTCAGATGACACAGGAAGATATAGCTGGCAAAGATAAAAGTGCAGGAGCTCCAGGCTGGTCAGAGAGGAGATTGTACTTTCTGGCAACAAGACAGTAAAAATGTCTGTGGAGTTGTTAGTCTTTTATTTCCTTCTGTTGAATGTAATTTGAAGTGAAAGCATAGCCAGTGCTAGTTCACTGACATGCCTTTAGAAATATGTGCACTCTGTACAAAACAACAGGGAGAAGTGAAATGTTTCCATATCTGAAGTGAAAAGGAAGTCTGTGTTTAATTACATCCAAGGGAGGTCCTTTTACATGACTGGAAAACGTACAGAGAAGTTATGACCATCCAAAGAGTAGGAGCAGAGCTGCGATTTGCCATGCGCTCTTGGGAGCCTACCACTCAGCTGTAAGAACAAGATGATTTTACAATATCAGATCCATTTCTGTAAATTCTGAGTGACAGTGCAGATGAGCTCTGGCTCACAGCCCTTTTTTCTGGCAAGAGTGGGCAAAAATCTAGCATCTCTGTTGGACAGGAGGCTCAAAACTGAATTCTGGATTCACTGTGTACCCTTGCATGCACGCTGAGGTATTGGTATAGGTCTTTGAACTCTGGACTCACAAGTTTTTCTCATGCAGGATTTGCTCACTACAGTGCTAATGCTGCTTTACCTCAGAGAAAAAAATTATTGTGTTCATTATCTGACATCGAGCATGTCCAGAGGACATAGAGGACACGTAGATGATCAAAGGGCTGGAGCACCTCCCTTTTGAGTACAAGCAGAGAGAGCTGGGGCTCTTCAGCCTGGAGAAGAGAAGCTCCAAATGGATCTTATAGCTGCCTCCCAGTACTTAAAAAGGGCCTACAGGAAAGCTGGGGAGGGAGTTTTTAGAAGGGCATGTAGTGACAGTACAAGGGGAAATAATTTTGAAGTGGAAGAAGATAGATTTAGACTAGATATTAGGAAGAAATCTTTCACTGTGAGGGTGGTGAAACGCTGGAACAGGTTGCCCAGAGAGGCTGTGCATGCCCCCTCCCTGGAACTATTCACAGCCAGGACAGGTAGGGCAGTCAACAACCTAGTCTACAGGGAGGTGTCCCTGACTATAGCAGGGGTCTTGGAACTGCATGATCTTAAAGGTCCCTTCCAACACAGACCATTCTATGATTCTATGGCTTGTTTTTCTAGTGTCTGTGTAACACAGGTAACTTCAAAGGATTGACCACTTCAAACTGCAGAAAGTGAGAGGAGTGCAAATCAGTTTGTGAGTTATCCCAGATAAGTTATCTTCCCAATTCAAGGAATTATTTACATTTTGTCCATTAAGCTGGCATAATATTGCTATCAGATCTGTCTTGGCTAGTGGTGATGATATCTCTCTGGCTGTTCTGCAGGTCAGTTCACCCCAACCTTGTTCAGTGAAAAAGGAGGAGTTAACAGCTCTCTGCTATCGCTTGTAGCTAGCAACAGTCAATGGATGTTAACCCTTTATGGCATATGTCTGAAGAATATTTAGCAGTGTACATATAGGGTAACATCAATGTACACATGACCAAAGCATGAAAAGGTTCAAAAGGGTAGCTTTTATGATGTTTGTTAAAGATAGTATCTGCGAGATGAACATCCTGAAAGGAAACGAATGCTTTAATTCAGCTTTCTCTAAAAATTGTTGGTGTATCTTATTTAATATAGTGGTTTTCTTTTGTTCTTGGAGGTCATTTAGTGGGATACTGAAAGCAAAGTAGTACAGAGCCCATCTGGACACCCTCAGGGTCTTTTAGGAGTTAGCTTAAGAGATCCTCCGTTTCAGAAACCAAAAAATAAGGCTCAGGAGCAGCAATCCTTGTTCTTCAAAAGATCTAGAGGAGGTTTTACGTTGAATTCCTAGAAAATCAAGAGTAATGAGCACCTATTACTTCAAAAGCTTTTTAGAATTACTCCTAACTGATTTGTGCAAGATCTCTTAGAAGATGCTACTCAGTAAAAACTGACAACTTCTGCAGCATTTATAAGCATTTCACTATGCACATCTCACTGTTATGCAGAAACTAAGCAGCAGGTGCACAGATCACTTCCTGTCTCAGCCCTTGATCTCAGTTAAGCACGTTAGCTGTCAGTTGAATTTCTCTTTCTTCTACCTCTACAGAAGAAAAAAAGAGTCTAAGTATGAGGGAAGAAAAGATGATTTTAATTTAACATGTCACTTCGCTTCTCGATTAGTCGATCATCTTAGTAAGTGCTTTGTTAAGGAGAGTACCCCCTCCACAAGGAACCAAAGGGTGCATGGCTTACAGAGGTGATGCTGTCACCAGCAACACCAGGCAAGCAGTTCCTCACACTGTTAGATACTCTTTGTAGTCATTCTTCATAGCATGAGAGAAGTAATGTAATCCTGGGTTGTAAAGGTGAACGTCAAAGAAGTAATCTCAAATCCTATCACAACAGTGTGAATAATCACAATGAATTGTGTAGGCTGCTGGAGACACCACCTTGTAAACAACTCAACACACTACCAAGTGTAGCAGGGATGCTTCAGCATATGTCTCTGTTATAGCATGGGCGCACCACACTGATCTGCTGGCTTATACAGGGAGGCTGATGTGGTGGCCATCCTGCATGACTCCTGTAGTTTTATGGTCTGCCACTCTGGTATGAGAAGCAATGCACCTGTCTGGTGGCAGAATTGCTGGGGAAGGAGTAAAGGGGAGATGTCTGTGACAGGGACAACGAGGTGGAAAACCAAAGGAAAAGAAAGGAGAATGTAGCAGAATTTTGTTCATGTCTGCTTCCCAGTGAACAGCTGAGAGAAGGGTAAGGGAGAGTTGTGCCTGCAGGATGCTAGGGAGCACTAGTGGTTCATAACAGGCAGAGCTGGGGACTCTAAGGGATCCTGCTCCGAAGGCAGTGTAAAGGAACTCAGGGTGAGACTGGAACAGAGCTTCTGTGTGAATAAATCAGAACATATCTATTGCTGCTCCCTAGGGATGGGATGATGCAGTATGCTAGGGAGCACACTGTGCTCTGCTCTCTTGTACCAAGGATTGTGAAAAGTCCCTGAACCAGACAAGGATAGCAGTCTATTGTTTCCTAATCAGAGCTAATATTTAATTTCAGTTCTTGAAAATTAAGATAGAAGGAGCAGAGCAATTGTCAGCTTGGTTTAGACCCAATGTCTGACTTAACTACTAATCTGTAGCTATACTGGTTATTTTCAGAAGCTGTGAGAAATAGCTTTGCGGATGACAGATAATTGAATGCAGTTAGGAGAAGCTGCACAATTAAGCAAGTTTGATGGAAATCCTAGCTACTTTGGAAGAATTTTGAGTAATGTTAAGAAGGTCCAGATTTTATGTCAAGTCATCATAGAAGATTTTGCTATAGAGAAGTTTTTTCTGGTCTTGATGGATGATGGCTAATAGTCTTGATTTTGTTTATTCCTTCTTACATAACCATGAATGCCCTCATTAGCCTTATAAATGTCTAAATCTCTTTTGAATGCTACTAAACCCAGCTGTTCCTTAGTAGCCCAAGGGCAAAATAATTCCTTTTACCAGTGCTGCAGACCTACAGTGTTAGTCATATAGCATTTTCCTCATAGGTGGGCCAGGAATTTGCTTAGTGCTCTGTATCATAGTCAACAATGATTATTGGATGGTTTCAGAAATTTACTTTCTGGAAAATTTCTTTGTGGAATTTTCTAGGTCTCTTCCACAAGAGGAAGAACAGAAAATATTTGTTGAGATCTACTTGATATGGTGGTTTATGGCATCTCTTCTAAAATTTCTGTATTTCTGAAGATGTACCATTAATTTCTGTGGGAAAGACTCCTGTTATACACAGAACCAGCCTCCCTGTCTGCAAACTGTCTCTTCTGTGAATTTAAGGATAAGGTGGTGAATTCCCACACTAAAAGAAGTGGCTTTGTTTCTCCATAACTAAAATTTTTCAGTGTTTTACCTGGAGTTTTTCTGCATGTGTTCTGTCACATTTAGCCTTTGGCTGGTTGAGATGTGTGGCTTATGATACAGCCATTATATTTTCACCATGCACAAGAAGAAGCTATTTTAAAGAGAAGATGGCTGAATACAACAAATACATATAGACATATCCTCAAAATGCTGAAATAAATTTGAGGGAAAGGATAATAATTTTGTTCAGACACTGATTTGTTCTTTGTAGTCAGTTCTATCACTGAATAGTTGGGTGAAAGGAGGTGAATTACTCTGCTGCAAATGTTTTTTTTCCTAATTCCTCTCATGCCTGCCTTGTCAGCACCAGTATCTTTGGAGGTAAAGATGGGCTGGCTGTTTGTTCTCACAGTGCCTACTGTAAGGCCCGTGACGTGGAACCATGCAACAGCTGAGCAGAAATCTCTGCTTGCAGACACAGAAGAGTGAGATATCTTTCCCTCCTCTGATCTTGAATGTACCTATGAACGTGGAGGGCCTGTTTGCCTCACTGTCCTAACTAAATGACTCTTTTTGCCAAGATAGTTTTATACTGCTTTAATAGATTGAATTGATGCACAGCATGATCAAGCCTGTGCCAGAGCTGGCCCGAGGTAAAGCACAGGGAAGGAGAATAAGGGAAACAAAATAGTGGGCTGCACAGTGAGCAGCTATTTGTTCTAAAACTTGTACTGCTCTGCAAAGATGAGGATTTGGTGTGGATTTCTTTCACAATATAAATTTATTTTGTAAGTTTATCTGATCAGTGCAGTCCTTGTCTAGCTGAGATTTGCGTTACTAAACCTGATTATGACCAGAGAATCTTCAAAGTCAATGCAATGGTATTTACAGAAAGTCAAAAGCAGACAGAGTGCTGTTTGTTACTACATCAATATAAACAACCCTTTTCAAAAATACCTGCTTTAAACTCAGGCTTTTAAGTAGATGAAGTTTATAGGTATTTGGCTGGCTGCTGTCTGCCTCCTGCTCTCTCACTTCATAATTGTTGTTCTGAGTTGGTTGGGGACCTCTGAGTTCAGGCCATTTCTATATGGTGATCAGATTGTGTGGATTTCAAAATGTTATGTTAGGCTGGCAGACCTGAAAACTGGGCCATTGGTCTGACAGTTCTGGACAGAGATACACTTTTATCTTCCTCTTGATGTGATCTGGGCTGAAATTCAATGTTTGTCACAGGGAGCTCTCCTTAGCAGCCTCAAAAAATAGAAGAGCTGTCAAATATGTGACCATGATACCAAAGCGCTGTGCATGCCAGCATGACTGAAGAAGCAACTGGCAGCAGTTATACACATGGTTTTTTTCTCTCTCCCTGCTCTCTGTACATGCAGATGCCGTGGATGAGGTGCTGTGTTTTGGCAGATGACAGTGACAGAGGGGTCTGTAGACAAGAAGCTTTGTGGAGCTAACCAAGATATAAAGTTTTCCTTTGCTGCTATGCTTCACAAATGCTTACTCCCAGTGCTTTCCATACAGCAGAGTATGGTGTTCTTGTCTCTTCAGCACACAGACTAGTAGTTGATCTGTGCCCAAAGTTTAGATGGAGCTCCAGAAGCAGTTGTTGTCAAAAGTGGCTGATGCACAGTTCATAGAAATTTCATGCTTGGGTTGGATATCCTTTAATAATTTTGGCTGTACTGTCTGAGATATAGGTACTGCCTGTACCTCTTTCCCATCAGTGGGAGGTTGCTGGCTCTCTGTAATTAGTGTGTTGGAAGGAGATGGGCAGAGAGCTCTCAGTCCTGCATCAGAAAAATCAGCTGGGCTAGGATAAGCCTCTGGGCCTTCCAGAAATTCACTGAGCTTTTCAGAGGTGAGTTCAGGGTTGCGCATGTGCCCCACTGGCTAGTAGAGCTTGCAGAGATGCAGCACAAGCAGGAAGCAGTAACAGACTTCAGGGAGCACTGCTCCCTAAAACCTACTGCTGTGCTAATCAAGGCAAAGGACCACCAGCCACCTCATAATGCTTCTAGACCCTGTAACTCATCCAAAATGGGATTTTACTCCAGAAAACACAGCACAAGAATGGGGTCACATGTTCCCTTATCCCCCTTAATATGGGAAATCTCTCTCACATGTTCATTGAAATGTGCATGGTTTGGTCTATTCAGCTTGGTGAGGAAGGGCTCAGCTGGGTACAAGGGTCACAGCCTAGTGTTGATGCTTCACCAAGGCTCCTCTGACACTGCTTTAAGCTCCAGTAGGGACTGTTGTGCCCCAGAGACCACTTTCCCTTTAAACAGAGCAACGTAACTATAATTTTCTCTGACAGCATACGTTCCAGTTCACAAAGTCATATCACAGAATATTGGCCATTATGGTTCCCCTGAGTTTCCCTCCATTAACCATAACAAAATGTCATTAACTATTTAGAAAGTGTAGCTTCTAAACACACTTCCAGTTTCACAGTTTTTGTTACATCCTAAAATGTAAAGTGTGGAAATGATTAGTTAAAAGAAAAAGAAATGGTTTTGAGGTAGCACATTACTGGAGTCATTTCAGATTATCTGAAGGAGTCATTTGGGAAGACAACCTTTATTATTTCCTATGCCAGTAAATTAAGGAGAAAGTATAAAAGGCAAGTGATTGAACTGAAACAAGAAATATGTTTCCAGGTGTTTGCAGATGAAGTTCTAAATAATGTAGTAGCTGGGAACAGCGTATTATGCAGTCATCCAGGAAAAAAAGTGAAAATCGAGAGCGTGTAATTCCCTTAGATACTGTTCTACTCTTGCTGATATTTACATCAGTGGAGAGGTGGAATAACACAGTGACAAATTTGGCCAGTGTGCCTGCTGCCTTATAATAGTATGTGTTTCCTATTGGAAAAGGCACAATGGAGAGGCCTTCACATTCTGAAGTTGCTCCCCTTTTATTTATGTATTTAGGTTTGATTTCAAGTTCCTTCACTTGGTCATCTACATTTGTAACCCTGATCTTTGTCTTCTTTACTTCCTGTAGGCCTTGTCTTTTTCTAAGCATGGGATATATTTTTTGTCCTCTCGAATGTCCATTTTTGTTCTTTGCTCTGGCTGCCATCTCCATTGCAACTTGTCCATGGTGCCTACACAGGGCTGTGCCTGCTGTTTTGATATCTGCCACTAGGAGCTTGTGAGGGTGTGCTGTCAGCCAGCAGAGATGTTCATTGGGACCATTGTTGTCAGGAAATAATGTGACGCAGTCAGTGCTGCTTCAGTGCAGTCTATGCTCTGTTGCAGGTACAATAGCTTATGGCTGTAGAGACTCATTAATTCAAAACCATTTGGGTAATAGACAACTTTGTTCACTTTAAATAAGAGAAGGAGGTGATGTTATAGACTATGAATGGGCAAAAAAAAAAAATAAAATCAATACATATGTGCAAATTACTAACCCACTTCTAGTTTTCTATGCAGTTCATTTTACTTTGATCCTCTTTGTCAAAAAAATTTCCATAGATAGAATAGAAAGTTCTCAAATACAAGTATCTGTTCCAATTATTAGTCAAAGAGGCCACCTGAGTATGTCTGTAGATGATATGTGAGCAGTTTGCTATGACCAGGGCTGTTACAGGAGGTTTATTCAATCTGGAGGAAAATTGTATTTTTGTTTAAATATATAAAAATTAAATTTTACCTTGTGTCAGTTACAAAGAACCAAACCTCCTAACAACATTGAGATATTCAGCAGTGAGATAATGGAAGTGTTGAAAAAATATAGTTTCATGTCCTAGTGATTTTTAGCAACAATGGGATGTCTGAATAAGAAACGTTATATCAATTTGTGGATATTTTTGAGACAGTTTCATTTCCATTGTGAGGCTGGACTCTCGAGGTTACTTCCAAAAAGCATTTATTTAGCTTTGGACTCAAAATATTTGAGATCTCCTCCATCAATTCCCAATTCTTAAAATTTGGAAATTCAGAATTTTTTTTTCTCCAAATATTATCCATCCTGATGAAATATTGAAAACTCTCCAGAAGAAAAATTCTGAAATTCATTTATTCTCTTTCCTATAAGAGCTGGTCTGATTGCATAAATAAATCACCTTCATGCATGTATGTATATAGAAAGCAATGAGGAAGTTCGGCACAAGCCTCCTCATATTACTTTTTAAAAATCATTGTTATTATTTTTTGGGATATTCACTACTTTATGAGGTCACCTCAGTGCAGGTTTACTTGTTCGGTACATCATACATGACTGACATGGCAAAAATCCATTCATCTACTGCTCTGTTCATTGCTAGTTTAAATATCTGACATGAACCCAGAGTCTGGAATAGGCAGATGTCCTAGTCTTCCCTATTCTGGTGTTATAATCTGCACCAGTAAATTGAATAGATGATTGTTTTCCCATTTCTAGAAGGCTGGTCTTCTGATCTTAGTGCTGACAGTTTCTTGAGACCCTGCTGATGATGGGCTCCCTGAGGTTTGAGTGCTGCCCTTTGGTGTGCAGCAACAGAATTTGCATTACATATTTTGAAGCTCTTTGAGGAATCCGATTGAAAATTCCATTTTCAGAAAGAGGCTGACTAAAACCAACCTCGGTGTTGGTTCCTTCATAGGAAAGCGATGCTGTTTTCCTTAATTCTGAGGAATTACATGGACTGATGATTTGATAGGCAATAATTTGATTTCTAGAGGAAACTGAAAATATCAGACTTGAATTATGCATGGTTCTAGGCAGCTATTTCATTTCCCCCACTGAACTATGCTTTGTTAAACATACCTTCATATTTCAGAATTGTCTCCTATTCTAGGAATAGTGATGTTCCACTGTGTGAAGTTCAATTGATTTTGGACCCAAACCAAACGATTTTGGACTTTCACCCAAAAGTCTTTGTTTCCAAATGAGCTACACAAAGAAAACACAGTGTATGAAGACTCGACTTAGTCTTGTTGTATGCAGGTCAGATGTGCATTTCTGCTTGTACCTGCATATTTGAATGATCTGTCACTTATCTGACAAAATCAGGTTTTGGATCTAAAAGGAAAACTGAGGTCCCTGTATGCATTTTCAGTTTGTTGATTAGTCGGAGTCTATCGTAATTTTAGGGAATTCTGCTCTTTTCTCTGTATTAATGCAATGTTTTGGACACCAACCACAGTTCTGACTGTAAAGAGGAAGCAGCAAAAGCCACTGTTGCCTTTAAAATGATACAAGATTGCAGACAAACTGCATCAGTATACTTGAGTTTGCTGTTTACGTTTCTTTTCATGCCTGTTACAAAAACATTTTAAGTCAAGTTTTGACATGTATCAGTGACAGTAGCAGACTGAAAAATACTTGAAACACGTGAAGTGACCTGAACTCTTTGCTCTGCAGAGTCAGGCTCTGAAGTAACTTCTGAATGGTGAAATATCTCAGTAAACAAAATCCTCCACCTGTACAAGTGCCTGTGAGCTGAGGGATTCTGCTTTTGATTACACAGCTCCAGTGCCCTCTTAATCTGCCCCCACTTGTAAATCCATCTGCCTTACCTTTCTGAGCTTATTTTTCATGTGGATCAGTAGTTAAATAAAGTAGATATCTGATAGACTTGAGATGAGTCCCTACTACACCCTGACAAAATGAGATACATGTTAAGCTAAAATGCATCAGGAGATAAGGCAATGAGAACGTAACTCTGAAGAGATACTGTGAATGTGAAGAAAAGGGTTAATAACTGGAGACCTGTTGCTGCTGCTGTTTGTGACAGAGGACGTCTACAAGAAAAGCTGCTAAACTGTACTTCATGCATACAAGTCAGTTCTAATAATTTCTGACCTAACTACTGGTTATTTGATACCAGTTAAAAGAAATACGACAAAAAACAGGTAACCTGCATGGTGGTACTTTTTACTCTATGTTTTTTTTTTCTTTTTGGGGGAGGAACCTGATTTTGCATCAGAAATAGCATGATGATGTAGGAACTTAAGTCCTTATTGGTTAATTTTATTTTATTTTTTTTCAGGAGTGCAAGTAAATATTTGTTACTTTCCCAGTAACAGGAGAAAAATCCTATGAATATTTGTTCATGATGTTTGGGAAGAAAATGTATATAACCACAGGTCATATTACTCAGGAAGATAGTGACTTAGAACTCCTAAAAGTAAAGCGTGATGAACACAGGTGTTATTGTGGTCATCGTGGCTGACTTTTAATTGGACTTTTTCCAAAGGTCAAAGTCTCAGCACTGACCCAAACTTACAAATAGCAATTATGATTTACCTTGTGTAAGCACAGAATGATGTCAACAGGAAATGTGTATGTTTGGAACTGAAAAGATCTGCTAAAAGCCTCAAATAAGTTAAAAGCATTACTAAAAATAAATGTGTATGAAAATATAAGCAGTAACGAATTCTGTAAGCTGTTACAGAATAATCTAGTGAATGTTTTAATTGTATTAACAGAAAACAAACTGGGAGAGTGTGGGAATTTGAAACTTAAAAAAAGAATGTCTAAAGAATGAACAAATGCAGGAAGTGAATGGGCATGAATTATACCATTTCTGCCTTAAATAACTGGAAAGATTGGGTACATGGAGATCCGTACTTTGTATACCATACTTTCTCACAACTTTTCACATTCTTTCAATATTGTCATGCTACAGTTCCTTATATGATAGGTGAATGATGTTTAGCTGCCATTACAGACCCTGTAAACCCTTACCACTCAGTGCATGCGTGGGCTGCTTGGATTTCATACTGAGCACTGACCCCTCGGGGACTGATTTATTTTCAGGTTTCATCACTGAAGCTCAGTAAGACCCTGCACTTTCCTTTCCCCTGAACACTTAGATATGTCAGGCTTTCTTAAATTATCATTTATTTTCTTATTATGGTTTATTCTGTAACTAAAAATGAATATTTGGTAGACCTTGATTTCAGGCAATAATTGCAGAGCCTCTCACTGAACAAATGCATGATAATGATGATAAAATGAGAAATAGGACACCCACCAATATCCATTATGATATTCCTGTGCAGAATATGTGTTTTTCTGACTCTGTTGTCAGGAGCAGAACTTCACTCCTTCAATTTCATTGTGGTAAAAGGAATCTCAGAGTTGCATCTGAAATGTAAAGAAAACAAAGTGAATGTGAGAGAGGTGATGAAGAAAGAGTAAACAAATGAATGCTTTAAGAACTACATCTGGCTCACCAGACCTCTGTGTGATATATCTGTGCCTTGTGATTCCCATCCTTCGCTTTTCCTTCGCTTCAATTTACAGACTTTGATGTGCTCCTTTACCGTGAAAAAGATAAAAATGTGCAAATTATCTCATTGCAGGTTTTTTAATTTCCCTGGCATCTCTGCCCCAGTCATGCTGAGACTTTAAGTTAAGTTCCCGTGCCTTCCCTGCTCTGAGTTGCTTTGAGGCTATAGCTACAGGAACAGACAGTGCAGGGTACTTGCAGCTAAAGAACTTTTTTTCTTTTCCTATTTGCTTATGATTCCTCAGCCTTGTCTAGATTCTTCTTATTTTCTCTCCCTTCCTTTTGTTTTCTAGGCAACTTTCAGAAATCTCAGTTTCCTAATCTAGTTCCCAACTTGCTGGAATAAGACCATACAGAAGAATCAATAAGAATTCTTATAGATTAAGACCATACATAAGAATGCCTTCCTGCCCCATTACAAACTCTGTGCATTCTTTTGTTGCCATGCAGTTTGGCATGGATCTGCCACATTACTGCAACACTTGCAATCGTTCTCACAGATAGGCATACCATAAAATCATTAGATAAATTAGAAAAACCTTCTAGTGATTGCATTTGTTGTGCAATTACCCCTAGAATTACATAATCAGTCACTACATGATTAATAGTAATCTTTGGATCTGACCCTGAAAAGTACTATAGATGAATGAACACTTTCTACAATGAACGACCCAGAACAATGAGAGGATACAGGATTTCTTAGTTCATGAATTGGCTGTGCAATAGAATTATCCTTATTGGTCAGTAAGAACATTTGTGTGGCTGTGTGTGGCTCCTGGGAGTCAAGTCTGCAAAATATGCACAGGCTGAGAAATGTATCATGGTAATTTCTATCATCTCACAATTCCTGTCAAACTTTGAATACTAAACAATAACTTCATTTTCAGAAGCTGTTATAAGCAGCATTTGAGGCTTTCTACGTCAGCTTTCCCTAGTCTGGCACTGTGACTGGGAAAGATAGTAAAGGCTTTTTCAATAAATAGAACATGTTAAGTTAATCACTCATGCTCTAAACATCATAGAATAGAAACATATTAAAATACCTTTGGCTGACCTACGCAATACTAATACCATTAAAAGACTGCAGAACCACTAGTATGAAGGATGTTTTCTGGCAACAAGATCTCATTAGTAGTTTCATTGATTCATAACAGAGTAGGGTTGTCAATGTCTTGAAGATGTCTGGCTTTCGGCTAGTTGCACTGACAACTAACAAAACACATCTTGTTGGCAGAATGAGGTTCTGTACTAAGAGGCTCCTTTTCACTCCCATTTTGCTTATGTCATTTGTGTTTAGCTCTTTTCTGTTAGTCTCTTACGCTCCTTTGGTATTATTGAGAAATTATTATTCTAAGCACTGAACTAACTTTCATTTGCAGGAAGAGCAGGAGTTGCTGTAATAAATATAATGTTTAAATACCCCTGACAACAATGAAATTACAGCAGTGTTAGCATGCACTGAGTATACTCTCTAGTTCAGAGAATAATGCATTTTTCTTGACTCTATTAATGCCCCCAGCATATTTATTTTTCACCTTTATGAGTATGGTTCATCAGATTTGAAAGGAAAAGTCAGTGAGAACACCTTTTGCAGTGTTAAGTTGCATTATGTATAAATCCATGGGAAAGCAGGTCCTGGCATTTCAGAAAGGTGGAATTATACAGGTTCATAAGAAACAACAGAAAGCCATTTGTATATTAATGTCCATTACAGATTTGTCTTTATTTCTTGAAGCCAGTGGTTATGACTCGGATTTTCTTGTCTTCGTATATGACATTGTGTTGGTTGTGTGGAAGTTTGGGAAATCATTGCCAACTTGGATTCAATTCTGCTCTAGATTTAGTTTTTACTTACCTAAACCTATCTAACTATGGAGGGTAAAATTCCTGTCTATCTCCTTCTGTTTCTTCTGAGCAATTTAGAAGAGAAGATGTAGCAAGGAAGAGTTGATAGGTGATTAATTGTTTGTAGAGTCTCTTCTGAGATTTGTGACTTGTAGATGAGTGCATTTTTGGACCTCACTAGACTACTGTGGCATTAAACCAGCAAGGCAAAAAACAAAAAGAAAAGAAAAACAAACAAAAAAACCCCTGGCTGCTGAATAAATACAAAATGAAGACTCCATATACATTCCTTTAAATGAAAATACTTTCAAAAACAGTTTTTTTCATGAAGGATGTTGCAGAATTTTTTTTGAAGAGCAAATTCAAGATAAAGTTAAAAATGATTAGAGGCAATAAAGATTTATCAACTAGAAATGATCAGAAATTAAGTAAAGTATCATTCTCCAATAAACTTGGTGAGTGAATATCTTGTTACTTCTGCTAGGTGTTTGAGGCAATGACAAAAGGGTAACTTTTAAAATGGGAAGAGATGGAAATCAGTTGTGGCACAAGGGGAATAACAATCTGATCTGGAATGGAAACTATTGGTTTAAGGTGAGGTTAATATTGAATTCCTCAAGCATAGGCCTTGGTTCATGTTTCCATTAATAAAGTTGGCACAAAACATAGGAAGATTTTAAATAAATTTGTAGGAGGCCCTATCAATACAGAGGATTGAAACACCATGGTAGAATATTTGGATGACCTTGGGGACTGAAGTAATAAAAGTGAAATAAAATTTAATAGAGCAAAGTACCAGGGTCGTGAAAGGAGGAACTTAAATCAGAATTTTTGCTACTAGTTCAGATGGCACCAAGAAGAGATGATAGTTAGAAGGAAAACTCAAGTGTATTCATTGAACATCATTTGAATGGGAGCCACCAATATGTCTGAACAGATGCAGAGATTCTGAGAGGATGAACTGAGAGCCAACTGTGCTCAAAAATACTAAGGACACATAATGGGTACTCTGGGAAAATGAAGGCTGAGAAGGAATGTGAAAATACTCTAGTGGAGATAAACACAAGAGAAGTGACTTAAGGCTGAAGCCAGAACAAATGATCAGAAATGGATCAGGAATGAAATGTCCGTTGAGAACTGCACCAGTAGTGAATTGTAGGTCAGCTGTCTGGAACAGATGGTCAAAGAAACAATTACACACAATTTGTTAAATATGTGATTTCAATTATATGGTAAGGTTGATACTTGTAGTAGTAAGGACCTGGATTTCATGTCATTTATCTTATATCCATATACAAGTACTTGGTATAATTTAAGCCATAAGAATCGAATAAAATCTTTGCTGAGTCAGTAAATGAAATGCTAATGCCCCCTACGAATCTGGAATCTTGTTGCTGATTTGTTGGGAGATGGATTATAACACAATGGACCATCATGAACAGCCCAAGTCCTTAGCTGGTGTTCATCTGCCTTATTCTCATGACCTCTTTGAACTTATATTGATTTGTGCCCCTGACCCCTACTCTGAGACTCATAGCTCACTATTAGTGAATAGTGTCTGATATGACCTTGATTTCCTTATTGCCAAGGTCATATAATAACTGTCAACTTCTCTGGCAAGTTATTTATAGTTTATAGGAACAGCTCGAGCTTATTCAGCTTAATTCAATCAGATATTTACAAAAAGCCATACAAGATATTTCCAAGCCATATCCTATCTCTAAACACAATTATATAATGTTGCTGCTGTTATGATTTCCTTGTCACTGCAAACCACATTTGCAGTAAGGGCCTGATGAAAATCTCATTGAAGTCAATGGAGGCCAATGAGTTCTACTTCAGCCTTTAACATACTTAATCTAACAAAAAGTTTACTATATTTGTCTCACTGTTCACTGCTGATGTTTCTTCCATTCTATTTATTTTCTTTATTTTCCAAGTAACTTTATCTAAATCTGGAACAATCTGTGCAGAGCTCAAGCAGGAAACTGTCCTTTGTGCTCAGGTCAGTAATTCCTGCGCTATACTTAGGAGGGACATATGGGATGCCTTTCCCTGCCCCTTTCCATACCTGACAAGGGGGAGTTTCAGACCTTATTTTGCTAGGCTGCATTTCATATGGCAATGGATTAATACCAACTGTCCTTTTCCCTGCAGTGTGAGCACTATTTCTTATTGCTACAAAAGCAAACTCTGGTGGAAAACTTTCATCTTTTAAAATTGTTATTCCTGGTCAAGATCTTATGCAGTGACAAGCTATAGAACAAAATGATTTCTGCTTCTTGTCCATAAAAAAAGAATATATATATATATATATATATATATATATATATAAGTTTCATCATCTGAGAACTATACTATTACATGTGTGCATATAAGATCTATAAATTACCACTTATTTGCTCTTCAAAGTTTCCCTTGCTCTGTCAAAGCATGGAGGGATGGCATTTTTGTGTGGCTTTGAACCTACAGACCTGCTTCTTGCAATGGCTACAGATCACTTGTCTAAACAGATATTGTGAGATATGGTTTTCTAGCTTTTGCCTTACAGGGACTGGGACTGTTATCACAAGGTAGTTTTGTGCTGGGCTCAGGTGGAGTTCATGTTGCTCAGATTCACTGTTGCTTAGATGCAATAGTGCTGGGTGAAGTGTTGTATTATCCTTTCAGATGATGAAACTCAGAATACTGTTTTGGCCTCATGTGTAAAATAAGAATTTCAGAGCAGTTTCACAAAAGTATGCGTCCCCAGCTGGAGGCACTGTGCTCCCAGATGAATGTAGGCATTATCCTGGAGAACGGTTGCTTCACAGACCTCCAGCTAAGCCCAACTGTGCTCACTTCTGTACTAAAATCTTTCCTGCACCTCATTTTCACATAATCTGTCTGCTGTGGTGACTAATTTCAAAATGAGCTCATTTATTTATAACACAGCAGGAAGTAAGCGTTTTAAAGGAGGATAGTAAAACCTCCCCCAGTTTCTTTCCTTGTTAACCTCGAGGTAATGGAGCTGCGTCCACGTTGGCCATAGGAGGAGGCAACTGCAACCTGCTCTCCATTCCCTTCTTCCTAGTAAAAAGGTAGGTAGGGTTTTGAGTAAGAAAGAGATCTGGAAATCCTTAGAACTCTGAAGACTGAGAGATGTTGTTTTGTTTGCAACTGTTACAATGTGAAATACAACAAGGATAATAGTCACTTTAGGTGACCATAGCAATGGCATGGCGCCTGCTCAGTATCACCTCTGCAGCACATGAATGTTTTCTTAGTTCCAATTTCTTTGGAGGAGGCAATGTCCTCACCTGGCATAAGAAACAAGACAATCTGTTCTGTACCTTGAAAATATTTTCTCATTTCTGTGCTGTTATTTTCCAAGCATTTGAACTCTGCACCTTGGTTAGCTCCCCTTTCTCTTCACATTCCACTATTTTGCTTTTCATCCACATCTCATCTCCTTTGCAGCGGAGCGAGCTTGCACGTTACATTTGATAAACTGACTTATAAAACCCAGGAAACTTGCTGTGTTGAGAAAGAACGCATCTCTTATTGCAGGAAATAAAATGTTTTATCAACAAAACTGATTTGGCAGGGTTCACAATAACCTGATGGAGACTTTTGTGTTCACACATACCTATCTGTCAGTGCTATCTGCTTGAAAATATTTTGTTGTAGCCTTTATGACTTTTCAGGTTGTTAGTTATATGATGTTATGCTCAGCCTCAAGCACCATAAAGATGTTTGAAATTTATTTACAAGCCATTGAAAGGCACAGAACAATAAAAAAATGCAAATTTATTTGACTACTTATTTACAATGTGTTAGTAAAACAAGGCATTTTGTCCAGCTTCCAAACCCAAAAGCTAGGAGCCCAAGAGAAAAGTAATTCTTGTGATTGTAAACACCATCTATAAAATTGCAGTACTACATGAAGCCTCAGTAGCTACTCTATTGCTGAATATTATGAATGGCATTTTAGGATATTTTCAGAGTAAGATTTTGTTGCACAGCACAAGTATAAACCAGTCTATGGCCAGTTCCCTGCTGTCAGGTTGGTGAGCAGCAATGGGGAGCAGAGTCCCCTCTGCACAGGACATCTCAGTTGAGCTGTTGTTCACCTCTTGCAACTTCCAGGATTGTTTGATTTGTTTGACTGTTTTGTTTTGTTTTTTCCAATCTGTTGTTTTATACGAGTTAGCAAATGGCTGTTGTTCTGCTGCTCAGATGAGAAGTTTGCAGCAATGCTGTTCAGGGATTTTGTTGATGCAGTTTTCTTTTTATTTTGTTTTAGTTTTTAATAAAAAAAAAATCCAGATGATCTTGCTTCACTTGCTGCAACTATACAAAACATTGTTCTGTTAAATAAAGCTGTGAATTATTTTCATCCAAAAAATCAAACGTATGACTCTTCTTCAGTTTATGTTGACTCTTCTCAGTTTCCTTTGGGATGCTGTTGGTTTTCTGTGAAATAAGTTGTTGTTTTGGTTGTTTGGGGTTTTGGTTTTTTTGCTTTTGGTGTTTTCTTTTTTTTTTTTTTTTTTTTCAATGATACAAATTACTGCAAGTTTGTTTAGTATTTTAAATGCTTGTATCATTTTTCTTGCTCTAAATCTGTCAAGATGAGGCAGAAAAGCCATGATCATTGAGAAATGTAGTTCTACTTTGTCAGATATAGTGTTTGTGAAGAAATCAGAAGGGTATCTGAATAGTCCCTAAAGGTCCCTGTGTCATAGCACAGAGATGAACCACTGAAATAATACCGGTGAAAAGAGATGGATACTTTTACTTGCAGATCAAAGCCACATCCTTTAGCTATAGATGGCAGATGAGCTTGACTGCCCTTGAGGTTCTCAAGGATTATGAGCTGCTTAGATGCACTTCAAACGTGACAGCCACATCTGATGGCACTGACTTGAAGGCAAGGAGAAAGCACACACAACTCTCTAAGTTCCTATTTTCTTCCACTTCTGTTCATATTTAAATCATAAATCGAAAAGACTGTGTTCTCCTTTCAACAAATGCTACCTAATTGCTAAAGCAGAGAGGAAATTTGCTTGATTATCTGCTTTAAAATAGCCTTTTTCTTCTGAACTGCCTGTTGTACTTTGGTCCTAAATCACTGTGTTTATGACAAAATACTTACTTGGACCTCAAGTCAGAGATACCTGTGGAGCAGAAACAGGATCTTGGGGTTCAATAAGAGAAGACTTCAGCAATAGCAGTGATTTTAGATATAGAAAAGGCACCTTATAAATGAAAGGTTAAAAAGCTCTAAGTCTTTGGGTTGTTTGGAAGGATATTATGAGACGATTTAAACAATCTCTGGAATACAGAGAAGACATGATGGAAAGAGATACAGATGTAAGATAATTTAGTGACTGTAATTTGAAGATGGATTTAATCCAGAAATAAAGTGCTAATATTTTGTAGGACAACTTATTCATAAGTACATTTAGTTTTTCATCAGTTCAGGGCCTCAAATAAAGACAAGAGGTCCTTAGGAAAAGTCAGATGAATCATAAATGACAGTTTTCCCTTGAAAGAATGATCAAGTCAATTTATGGTAATAGACTTTTCTGTCAGTACATCTTATGCTCTGTTCTTTCATTCTTTCTTCTTTCTTGAAATGAAGAAAATCTGAGACCTTCCATAGAGGATTTATGGCTCGAAGGAAACCTGGCTATTATATTCATGTACATGGGTGGTAAAAAAGAGTGGTAGAATGGCTTTGAGATGAGTCCTCATCATTGTAACACTTCAAAAAGAACAATTTTTACCACAGCATAATACACAGTGATGACACCACCACTTTGTATCATAAATGTGGATCAGAGATGCTGAATCTACTTATGTACAAATAGATAATCCTTAAAAACTTAGACCCTGAACTGCAATCAAAGTTCAAACATTTTTCTATCAGTTAGAGTCCAGAACTACTTAACAGGACAAGAAATATTTTCATACCTTTTTTTTCTAGAAGCAGCCTAACAAATGTCCTTTGGTTCCAGTGTAACACAGAACGCTTCCTGTAATCTGTCTGAAAAGGCACAAGAATGCTTTCAGGTTTAATAATCTTACATCGAAATATATTGTAGGTGCAAAATATCTACACTGAAAAAAAAAATCTTTCCTAAAACTTTGCAAGGTATTTTGCCTAGTAAGCATGCATTAACAGTTGTGATTGGTCACAATATTTCCTTCTCTGGAAGAGGGTGGATCTTCTTCATAATAACAAATGATACTGTGCATCCCGTAATACTATTAAATGAGAACAGACACATCCAGAAAGTCAGCCATGTGATTGATGCAGGACAGGAAACACAGCAAGCTTCAAAGGATACAAGTCCAGAGAACTAGCAACATAATGGACACCAAAGTCATTTTCAAATATATTAAACATATAGGAACGCAGTATCGTGTGATAAGATAACTAAGAGGAATATTTCAACACAGCACTACATCTGTCTTGGCTACAAGTTTATTAAAATGGTAATGTTGTGTCCTGAGCTAAGCTGATGTTGGTTGTCATCTTATATTTGTATATATATATATATATATATATATATATATATATATATTTCCCCTAAGAAGGGAAAGACGATTAATTTTGACCTGATAACTTTCTGATTATAAGCAATGAACAGCTAACTGGAAAGGGGAGAAATCTTGTGGTGACTGAACAGAGTCTGTGTATTGCTGCAGTGCACTGATTTACTGCAGGGAATATAAACTGCAACTGGTTTGAGTTTATATTAGTAAACTGAATTAAGAGCAATGATTCATCATACCTGTTGGATTTTGCTGTGGCATCTGGAGCTTCAGCTCTAAGGCTAAGTAAGGGAGCTGGTGTCAGTTTATGTAGCCGGTAGCTAAACCCATCTGAAGCTTAAAATCAGAACAGGTAATAACAATCACATGACAAGGTATTTCTGGTGTAGGTAAATTTGTTAGTTTCTGGCACTGTGGCAACTGCCACCCTGGGAGGTGCTGTTTCTAATGATTTCATTTCCCTCTGTGTTCTTTTCCTGCATTTTTTTTAAAGCTCAAAGTCTGACTTTGAATTCTTGGAGCCATTAAGGTAAAGATCTTTCATCCTCAACTGGGACTACTGTTATGTAAATTGATACAACTAGCATGAATCTGCTTGTTGTGTTTTATCATCTTGAGTAATGCTTAGAAGTGAACTGCTTTTGGTGGAGAAAGCAAAAATCAGTCGTTTATGAGCAAAATTCTTCACTACGGGAAATGTAGCTATTGGCTGTGGTTGTTTTTGGCTTTGTACCTTTGATTCCTTCCACAGCTGCTCAAAACTCAACTCAGTTGAATCTTAATAATCAAATTCCTCTGACTTCATTCAAATGGTCTCAGATTTTCACAGTATCAGAAGTTTGTTTTTGACTTTTCTATACTAAACATTCAGCAGCTCTGTGGTATTCACCTTACTTGTAAGCAGCTCAGATAAGGCTTACAGGAAAAGGCAAACATGTATTCTTCCTTATCCCTCCACAATACCTCAAACACTGTTTTATTATACATTACAAAATTAATGTTCAAAGCAAGATCCTGGAGAAGTTGCGCTTGAGCTTTTATGTTGCTGCAGGAGATACAGGAGAGCCTTCAAACACATCTAAAAGCATGAACTGTGACATGCTTGTACTTCCCTTTTATTATGCAACAGGCTTACCAGCTCCAGGGGAGGTGTTTCATCGTTTGTGTGTTCCCCTTCTCCAAGCAGGAGCTGCCTCCGTGCCAGCTCTGCAAACATCTCACACTGCCTTTCTTATTCCATCTGCTCAGCTGCACCCTGTCATCCATGTAAGTTGAAAGTTTCTGTATTTATTCCTCACAGCAGATGGCAGCTTTGTTACTTTACCAAGAGACACTGTGATCCTTGCAGGTCAAGCTTGCCCTTGCAATAAAGTGCTCTTGAATAGTTGTGGGTTGAGGAAGCAGCAGAAATACCTGAGTGGGTATTTGAGTCTTTACTCTGTGCAGTAGTTCTGGTAGTTCTTATATTTGCAACATAACCACACAGCACTCAGTGCTATTTGAAGCAAGATGTGTTATCTTCCTAAATATTTCCAGGTAGAAATCATCAACCCTACCCAGTTTTGTATTTCAGTAGTACCAGCCTCCAGCATGTGAGTAGACTAGAATTTTAAGGACCCTGGTGTTTTGTTACCAGCTCTGAGCAGTGGACTCTGCCAGAAAGCCATTTTGTAATTAAAAATCCCATTCTGTGAAGGATCTTGAATGTATTTTACTCCCACACAGAATTAATCTTCAAATCATCTGGAGAGAGGTAAATCTTTAAGAGGTGTGTATTTTATTTTGTGTCTTTTGAAACTGAATGTTTTATGCTTCTTAGTATATTGCTTATAACTGCTTATAAGAGAAAGGGAAAAACAGAAACAAAGACTATGATTTATTAGCAGCTGTTTAAATACACTCTCGTTTCACCTTAAACAACAAGAAACAGCTGTACAAACACATAAAATGATATGACCAAATCTCTTCTTTTACCCAAAGTGTTTCTTTTGATTTTAGGCTGAACTGTGTCTTCCTCTTAAGAAGCAGTGAAAATCAGTTCTTTGCTATCACGTCGCCAACTTTGATATTGAAGATGTAGGTTTAGGTCCACACCTCACAGTCTCAGGCTTAAACCCTGTACCTCACACTGCTTATATTCACTCTTTAACCTGATGCATGCTTTCAAGTGATGAGATACATTTCCTCGATGCTGTTCAGAGTGACATACAAAACTTGGCCAGGATGTATTCTGCCATTACTGTCATCTACCACTATTTCTTAAATAGTTCTGTTCTCAAGTTCTCTGTTCATCTGTGTTGGGAAAATAGACGTGGCAGGAGGAAACTTAATAGAAACATTTTCAAAATAGAAAAATATCAAGACATATCTAGATCTGGTTGGTAACAATAAAATTAGCACATATCTTGAATATACATGAGATATGATTTCATTATGAGACAGATCAGTCCCTTTTTAGTTAACTTTGTGGGAGAAGAAAGTGAAAATAAAAAGCAGTTTTTAATGTTCATCTGAGTTATTTGGCTTGGTGTTGGTTTCCCTGTTAACTTTTCCATGGGTGAGCTAGGAAGTACAGATCACAGTAAAAATAATTACTATTTTGGAAGGTTTATGCTTACACTGCAGAACTTTCTTTGGTACTGCACGCAACAATGAACGAGAGAGTGAATATTGCTGACTGCTGATGATTCTAGTGACTTACTCTGTCTTACTTAACTACCAATTATTGCATTAAAAAGCGCATGAAAATTTCTTCTGTCAGGCTCCAATCTTTGCCCTCTTTAGTTTCAACTTGTACTGCTATTAATTGGCATCTCACCTTAGTCAGCATTAGCCTAGGAATAGAAAAACATCAGCCAGCAGAACACAATGATACAGAAAGTAAAATGGTAATAACAATGGCAGTTATTAAGAGTCCAGCTACATTTGGTAGGAAAATAAATCTGATAAAATAAGTGCAAGAAGATACTCCCATGACATGGAGATAGTGAGTGTGTATTCATCTGTTCTCAGAATAATCCTGGCCCAGTAATTTACTTTTGTCTGGGAGCTGTCACTTCTGTACATTTAGCCTGAAAGTTTGACTTCACATTTCTTTCCAGCTACCTGAGATCTAACTCAGTTACCAATTAGCTATTGCTAGTGATATGCTAGAAAGATAAAAGTGCCAGCCAGTGATCAGGGGCAGGTGACATGTTGTCGTGTTAATGTTTTTTTCCTCTATGGTACTATGCAAGAATAGCAAAAGAAGCTTTTCTAACTCCAGTGATTTCTTTTTGCATTCACTTGTAAAGAAAAAATAACATGAGAGAAAGATGGTGTACTTCTACTGCCAAGCCTATCTAAATTATACTTTGGCTGGTTAAACAAATAAGAAAATAATTAATTTTTTCTTCAGATGCTTGAACTCAATGTATGCATTGATTTAGAAGCTGGTTTTGATTAATGAAGGATTTAGTGCCAGAAATACCAAAACAGACTTTGCCCTCCAGTTTTTCACATATCCTGGTTCCTAATTTAAGCTGTTGGGACTGTGGGACCAAAAATTCACAGGCCTGGTAATCTGTAGAGCAATCACAGAGCTATTAGTGGTTAACCCTGGGAGGATGAAAAGGCAAATCCCAGAAGACAGGGAAAGGGTGAGTACAGTTCATTCCTTAAAGACAGAGCAGGTAGGGAATTATGAATAATTCCATGTAATTTTAATCACTAGATGAATTATGAAGGAAATGATTATGGAAGTAAAACCTAAGAATGTAAACATATGGACAGACTTAGTATACGATATGCATATGAATAACAGCTACCTGCATTTGTGAAAAGCAAGTCATGTCTTTCAGCCTAATTCATTTTCTGGTCTGTATGTTTTAATAGGTCATTGCTGGCATCCTTAAACAGGACAGCTACATTGGGCACCAGCTCTTTTACCAGAGCTGAGATTTGGTATGAGTAAGGAACATGTCTGAGACTGAGTTGAAAGCAGTGTAGGGACCGAATGCCTTGGGAAGAGAGGTAGGCTCCTGGGGGATAGAAGAAATGGAAAACTTGTGAGACTGTGAGATGAGAAGTGGAAAACTCACTTGGAGTGGAAACTCTCTGTGGCACAGAAACTGTTTCAGAAACATGAGGCATCCTGTGATCCAAAATGTTTTCTTGTCTGGTGCTTTCCTCTAGAAGAGACCCAGCACTCTATCTTGGGACTAAAACATTTGCTAATTCCTTTGCTGTGTGATCTTTTTGCTTTGCAAAGTCTTAGCAGGATGATGAAGGTGTAGTAAACTCCAGTCAGACAGACTCAAGAATTCTCGTATAATATTTTTCAGATTATCAAGGGAGACAGTGTCCTTTTTTAACCTTTTTCATTGTATGGTTCTTATATGTTTTGAAGATAATGAAAAAAATGTTGAATTATTTTTCCACTGGAAGATGTTTTCCTCAAACAGAAGCATACGATCATTTGTTTTTGAAATCATTTCCTGACTTGTGAAATAATGTTTTTTTTCTATTTTTTATCTACTTATTTATTTATTTTGTTCAAGAACTTACAGAAAACATTAAAAATAAGTGATGTAGCCTCTTGTTGAAGAATTATCTTTCACAGTCTCTCAGAGACGTTACTGAAGTGATAAGGAAGTTTCTGTTCACAGAAATGATTATGTGAGCACAATATTCCATAAGAAGCTGCCCATTTTCAAGGAATATGTCACTGGAAATGTAAACAAATTCTACAGCCTCCAGAAGGAGGAAATCTGCCTTCGAGCTTTCTCTTAACAGAGTTTTAGGTACTTGTTTTGGCAGTGTAAAGTGGAGCTTAGAAAGCATGTGCAGAACAGAGTGGAGCGAGCAGTATTGAACAGACTGACTAAACAGCCTCTTAAGCAGTTTCATCCATATAACAATTGCTGAAGACTTCAGTGTTGTCAGACCTAGTTAACTGGTCTCAGACATCATGCCCCACAAACCTTCCATGTAAACAGATTATCTTTTAATGATTCTTGTGTTCAGCCATTCCAAAGAGAAAGACATTGCATAGTGTTCTGTTTTCTTTTTCTCCATGCTGGTGTGCATCTCTTGCATTCTTTCTGTTCCTTTTCATATGCTATGGAACAGATGAAGGAAGAGCCACTTTTTTCAAGATCTAATGGTTCCATTCCTAAGAAAGGGTTGCGCAATTATTTGTTTTTATCAGAAAAGTAACACAAGAAGAATCTTGAAACAAAAGTGTTTCTCAAGAATATGGTGCTAATTCCATAAAATAGCACTATTCTGAAAATCTGTGGTGATTCACAGTTCTCCTGTGGTGTTTCCTCAGTTTGTCTCCATGTATTTTATATTTCCACTAGAGGATACCTCATTGGAGATAAAATAAATATCATGTTTCTTAAAGCTCTGTGAAACAGGGCAGCAATTTTTGAAGTTACAGGTGTGTTTTATACAAATAACTTCATTCTCTTTCTGTCATCTCTGGGGTGATATAATGATCAACCTACAAGTCCTTTGTCTTCTTGGAAGAATGTTGGTGCATGTAGATGCTTTAGATAGCAGTTGAAGGTCTCCTTTCTGAGATCCACCTGTAAGCTTTTGGGCAGTGAGTCTGATGGATGTACTGCAAATAAACATCCATCTACAGCTGTATGGATCTGGAGAACTTTGTACCTCCAAGAACTATCTTAATGTAAATAGCCTAGGCATCTCTTTTAGAAGGTCCCTGTAAATGCACAAGGGAGCCAAGGATTAATTGATTATTTGTATTAATTATGTTAGAATCCCCATTTATGGGAAATTGGTAATCACAGTCTGAACCTCTGATTAATCAACTGAGGCAAGTGTTGGGTCAGCTGTGGGACCACAGGTGATAGTAATTTAGCTGTGCTCCCAGAAGGGGGGGGGAGCTTGACTCCACCTCCTCTAGACCTCATTTAAGGGCTGACCACAGTAGGTAGTATCTCTTGGAGATTGCTCTTTGATGGAGATTGCCTCAGCATTTCCCAGCAGACCCCGAAGGCTTTCATATTGGTGAGTTTTTCCTGTAAATAACATTTTGGGTGTTTACTACCATCTTTACGTTACTGTTGCCGTATACCCCAAGACAAAACTTAAATACAAAACAAGTGAGAGATGTGAGAGGATATACTGAGGCAGAAAAGCCTATCCTAACTTGGTGTTTTAGGTGCCAGCACTTCTCTGAAGCCAGACAGTATGTTCGAGGGTAGTCATGTGTAAGTACAATTCTTGCAAGCTTAATATCTTAAGACAAGAATCCACCTTCTTTCTGTCTTATCTGTATCTTACATTCTTCTTGCTCTTCTCTGTGTTATTTCTTGTAAGAAGACCTTTTATCCAAGAAACTGAGCCTGATGTCATAACATTAATCTCTTTTGGAGTTTTTTTCATTTCTTTGTCGTCTCTGTATACACAAAGATGCAGTCTGGCTTTCAGTCTCATGGCTAACGTGTAGCAGGCAAGGAAGCAGATTTTTATGGCCTGGATTTTTATAAAAGCTAATATAAGAAGTGTTTCATTCTAGCACAGGTTACTTGCTGACATGGAATAGAGTGTTTCTTTGCTACAGGAGCTAAGAAAATTCTATTAGGTCAGATAAAGGGCTTCTGAGTTTTTACCTCTGCAGGCTAAAATCCAGTTTCCTTTGAATTCACCTCTTATAAAAGATTACAGAGTGCTTGGTTGCTCTATTGATATGAAAGGGGAAGGAGGGTAAATAAACCTCCCAATCGTTATTGTGCTCAAATACCCACTCAGTGCATACAAACTCAGTTACAGTTTCTCCAGAACAATTTTCCTAATCTTGTCATGAAACTATCACTGTCATAAAAGACCTCTCAGTCAAGAACAGGAAGAAAAGGGAAGTATCTCTTTTCAGAAATGGAAATGGAGGTTTCTGCATGCTGCTTTTGCTTTTGAAAACAGAATTATTCAAAAAATGTGTCAGTTTTCCTCTGCCTCTTCTCTAATGTAACTAGTTCCTCTTGATAGCAAAGACACAACAATTTAGTGTTTTATAAAAATAAATTTAAAAGAGCAATCAGAGGTTAAGGCAATAGGTAAATAATACAAGAAAAATTCATTTCTTCATCATATTCCCTTTTTTACTGCAAACATGAAAATCTTCACATGCACGACTCATTTCTGCCTCTGTTGAGGACACAAAGGGTAAAATGTGAGTGCTCTATATAATACTCAGAAATTCTCTGAGGTACCTGTTAAATCTAAAGCTACTTATCAAATGTCTTTCTTTGCTGTCTGAGAGCCTTGCTGACCATGACTAATTTGTATGTAAGTTCTGTTGAAATGCCTCAGGATCCTTGAAAGGGCTCCATGTAATAATGTACTGCAAACACAATCCTTCTGTTTAAGCTCAATATATCTTTGGCCTTGTTTCAACTGAGAAATCATGTTGCTGGAGTTATACAGCAGAAGCAGTTCAAATGTGACACAAGTTTAACATAGCAAATTCTTATATCTTCATCAGTAAAAGCTACACCTTTAATTAAGAAAAGTCTAATTTTGAATCATAGCTTTCTTATTTTAAATTACCTTTGATTACTGGCATTTTACCAATAGAATGAATGATTTAAAAAAAAAAGAAAACAACAAACAAACACGAAAAACCTTACAACCCACAAGAAAGTGCTGGATCTGTTGATGGATCTGTTCATGAATGACTTTTATGGGTAGACAGGCAGGTGAGAATCATTAATACCGCATTTTAATTTTCAACAGCTACCTAAATACAGCTTGGTTATAACAGAACACTAAGCTCTCTTCTCAGCACAGTCTTATTCATCAGACTTTTAGACTTTCTCATTCATTGCCACTGTATCTGAGAATTGTAATGTAGAACTATGCGAAACAGAACTGGAGAATAATCAGTTTAATTATCTCTTCTGAGCCAGCAGAAATATTTTCTCTGCACTAAATCTTCAGAAAATTCTTCAATGTGCTATCCTTGCATCTCAGATTTTATTTTATTAAAGAATACTTCTTTACTTCTTTTATTAAAGAATACTTCTTTGTCAGTGCTGGGTATTTGTTTGTTTCATCTCGTGTTCTAAAGACTTATTCTTACTTGCTTTTTTGAACTATGGACATGGAAGAAAGGTTGGATAAATTATGAAATGTTCTTGATAGATGTAGATGAAATTTGACATGGCCTGATACATTCACTGAAGAAGATTTAAGTGTATGAGAATATTAAATGTTATTCCTTTACATATTGTTCTTGGGGACACAGGTTAAAGGGAAGTTGTTTAGGAATACACTTACCTTGAATACTAGGATAAGCTCAGTTTTGAGTGGGGCAGGAAGGAACAGAAGAAGGCAATCTTTCTCTTTTTTTCTTTAATGTTCTATTGGCAGCTCTTGTAACTTCTCAGAAACTTAAATTTCCTGTTTAGTCACAAATGAATGCTTCCAATCTTTTATTCTTTTCATTATTTTCTCAGAAAAAAAAAAAAAGAAAAAAGAAAAAAAAGCATTTGAAAAAAATTAATGGAGGAAAGAGACTGAAGTAACAGTAAAATATTGTACTGCATAAGGATTAAAAAAAGTCTGGAAAGAGAATTAAATTGTTCCATTCCAGTACTGATAGTTCTCAGAGCTTCAGTTTGATTTCCCTAAGTGATATTAAAAAAAAAAAAAAGTAAAGAAAACAGATGTAGAAAAGAAACTGTAGATTTGAAGAAACCAACAGTATTCAGCAAAACAAAGAAAAGCAAGAGAACCAAAAATTCCTCTGTTCCTGGTATGACATTTAGATAAGCACGTACATCCATCATGATGCTACAGGGAATTCTAATGACTAAGAAACAGAAGTTAGAAATGATTTCTTCAGGGAAAAGGCAAATCTTTCATCAATAGGGTTAGATTATTTGGGCAGATTACTTCATAACACTTCTGTGTGTGCCATCTTGAGCACTGTGATTATCAATATGCAGGCCTTGGTGGATCTCTTGGGTGTTTTGACATTGCTTTCCATTGCTTTTAACAACACTAATTCCACAGATGGGAATGAGACTTGAGAAGTCCCATCTATTTCTTTCCTATTATTCTACCTCTTCATGAACTTGTTCTGTCTGTGGAGCCTTCGTCACTACCCATAAAGCTCAAATGCCTCAAACAGAACCTCACTAGGGAGTACTTTACTGCTCTTTCTGGTGTCATCCTGGATTCACAAAAGTTCTCCCCAGCCTTTGCTCTGAGAGGTCTCATGCTTAGCTTGTCCAGGACTTAAACTTGTCTGGATCCAAGTCTCCAGTTCACTTACAACAGGGATGCGTACTCCATTTGACCCTGCTCTGCCACCCAAAAGAATCAGAAGGCAAATGTTTCCAGTTCTTACAGATTTTACAGGCCCAAGCAAGTCTTCCATTAACTCTTCATTGTCTTTTGCTAGATCCATAATCCACAGGCATTAGAAAATAAGCCATGCTTCTCATCTTCCAGCTTTGTCCAAGTTGACAGCATGTACTAAGCTTAGTGTTCAGACTGGTCTTCACAGTTACTATTCAAAATCAGGCATATATGGAATAGCAATTTGAATTGACAAAAAAGAGCAAAGGACAAAACAGCAACAGTGCTGAAAATAAGAAAATTCTATTCTCTCTACTTCTTTTCCTTGGAAGACCAGACCGACCAACTTCAGCTAGGTTACTCTGATTGCTATCCAGCATAATCAGAAACATGAATTTACATGATCATCACTTGGCAATGCTGTAGGCTTATTGTATTTGTACTAGAGACCAGTTGAGCATATGGCTATAAACCTCACTTGTTCACCAGCAGGGTGTTCCATATGTTCATCAGAATTTCACACAGCAGACTAGATTTATCTCTTACCTTGTTTCATTCAGAATTTTCAGTAAGGTCAGTAAGCTAAAAGTGTTTTGTTCTAATCAGTGCTCGGTGCAGAGAGTACTTCACTTACTATCATCAGGTTAGTGCTTTTTTTTTTTCCAGTCATCTTGATACGTGTCAACAACTCGCTCAAAGAGATTATACATTTTCAGTGCCAGTTTACCTTAAGCTAGCTTGGATTATACTATACTTCTGTGATCCTTTCCTTAATACAGAAAATACTTTCATGTCTTTATATAATGTGGCTCAATTTCATAGCATTAGTTGTTACAAAGACAATGAGGGCTAAAGAAGATGCGAAGACAAATATGTCAGTATCTTTTCTTCTTTAGAACTCAGTCAATGAAAGCAGAAGAAAACATTCTTGTAACTGATAGTGATGTCTGTGTAGCAAAGCTGCAAGATTCACCCACTGAGAAGCTCTGCTGTAGATGTCTCAGAAAGTTCTTCCATGAGGGATGTTTTTTCTGTGTGCATCCTAAGTAAATATTTTTACCTTTGGCTTTGTGAATTTGATGTAAGACTGGAACAGGAAGTCACAGCAGAACTCTGTGGCATTGACAGTGTATGTTTTTTAAAGTAGTAAACATGATAAAATGAAGTTTTTGAGCAGTTTCCCCAGTGTGTTTGTACTGAATGCTTAACAAGAAAAGAAGCAGATGCAACCCATTCACTAAAACTTATTTTGCGCTCTCCCTTATTTTTTACTGAACTTCTCAACAAAGCATTACTTGGTCTGGTAACAACAGAATTCCAAAGGAAGCTGCTTTTAAAAAGATTTCAGTAGACCATGTGGCTAAATACTATTGCCTGTATACAGTCTGCAATGTAGGCAATGATTATCATGCATCTGTGTATAACTGAGGACAACAGCTGGCTTCATCTTTCATTAGAATTAATGTATATTTAATGCTTGAGGAAAGAAATGGATTGTTTTTCTTAAACTAAGCTTTTAGGAAAATAAAATTACTTGAACTATAGCAGTAGTGTGGTTTGACTGTGCCATAGTGGGAATACATCAGTGTATATCTTGCTTAAAAACAGTATAAACCAGACCTGGTTCACGTAGTTCATGACAGTTTGAGCTTTAGTATGATCTGAGGCCACATTTACATGAGTCCTCAGACAACAGGAACTATTGGAGCATCTTTGATAGTGAATATATAATATACTCTGAGGTGTCCCCAATTGATAGAAAGTGCTCAGATCTTCCAGTCCAAAAGGTTTTGGAGATGTCTGTGTCCACTTAAACCAGGAGGCATGTGGAGGTATATGAATTCCCACCATGAGTTCACAGCCACTGTTTAACCTCTGCTGTTGTTGGTCAGAAGTCCACTAGCCCACCTTCATTCTCCTGGGCAGCACAGAGTGCAAAAGAGAACTAGCATCCATGTTCTTCATCCCTGTATCTTCATTCCTACTTTGAGGAGACTGTGGAGGATCAGGATGTAGGGAGACCTTCAACCAAGCTATTACAGGCGTGTGCAGCTAGGTTTGGGTTTAATGAGTGTAAATTAGTCTCGTTGAGGAGGGCTACTATCAGGCTAGAGAGGTTTTTTCTTATCTCTGCTTCCTTGTGTATCTAGAATTTCTTTTTCTCTTTGATTTCTCACAGTTCTTGTGTGCGTGTGTGTAGCCATATATTTACACCACTAGGGAATTACAGAATATCCCAGGTTGAAAGAGACACTCAAATGTTATTGAGTCCAGCTCCTGCCTTTGTGCAGAACCACCTTGATAGGTAGTATTGCTTCCAGTAATATGTACTTCAGTTTCTTGTATGAAAGTGTTTTGTGTTTGCACTTTTCATTATCAGTCCGCTGTACCTTTAATTACATTTCAGAAATCTTTTTGAAAATTACTCCTCATAATAAATAATTAATTAAAACAATAAATAAATAATTGTAGGACTTGTGCATGTGTTCTCCCCCTGGGTCTCTGCAGCTTCATTTTAATTAAGGCTTATATCTCTCTCTATTTGAATAAATGAGTGATAATAGGATTTATATATATATATAAATATATAGAAATTCATATTGATTCCTTCTGAATTGTTTTTACATGGAAAAAAGTTTATTAAAATAATGGGGTGATTCTGATTGATTTTTGGTACTTGGCAAGTGCAATCTGTGTTCTTTTAGAGATCTAATTTTCTAGATTAGTGAATCACATCTGATACTGCAAATTAGAAAATGTTTATTGCTAGGACTACATACCATGGAAAATAATATGAATGGCATAGATATTTTTGCTGGGTCAGCATCCTGGTGGTATTGCTGTCTAACATGCAGCAACCATGCAATGCTTCTGAGTTCTGTGCTTGTATTTAGACAGAGTTTTGTTTTATTAGCAGAACAGAAGGGTTAATTATAAGTTAAAGCAATATCACTGAGGTGTAAGTTTAATTGGAAATATCTTCAAGAACTTTCACTTGTTTCTTTACAAAACTGTTTGCAAGAAATAACAGATGAACTCATAAAAGAAGTAACAGAATCAGCAAATTAGAAACTGAAGATCACTACTTATTATATAGTCCTCCTGTATCTTGCTTTTACTAAAGTCTGTCTTACCTGTGTTTTAAGGAACACATTGCGCTTTTGCAGATCAGGTTGGATATGTTTTTAATATTCTAAGTTTTAAAGACATAACATCTGCACTAGAAGCTTTTCGTGGTTTTTAGTGTTTGAATATGTTGAAAAGGCTGCCTTTGAGCTAATTAACCTAGGGTAAATTACCCACTAGAGAGCTCAACACTTTTACAAGTAGATTCCTTTAGATATCCTGAGCTATTGCAAAGCTATTTTCTGAGAAAGCATTTCTGAAAGGCTGGAGAACCACTCTTACAAATAATTCTGTTTAATACCTCCAGACTGAGCAGGAAGATTGTACAACCAAATCATAGGACCTCATTTGAAATTATGACTTTGAATCCTTATCTCAGGATGTTTTGCTCAGTTATAAGCTCATTTTTAAGCTATTATTGCAGTCTCTCCTGCTTGTTTCCTGTTAGTACCATGCACAGGAATGTGCACACAAGTGAAATGCAAAGGTGCTGGTTAGTACATCCTTTCTGTTAATGAACTGAGGCTGTGGTTGAGCTGTTATCTGGTTGCGTTTTCTCTTCAGTGTGTGAGATCATTAGGTCTTGGCCATTGGACATATCCAATTAAATGATTTGGAGGGGTATAGCACTTCTGCTCTCAAGCGCTGTTTGCCACTGAAGTCCCTATTCAGTTACTGGTTGTGATCTGACTGCTCCCACTAATCAAGAAGGACTTGAGCTTATGCTTAACTTTATGTGCTTCCCAAAGTACTTAGAAAAGGTTATCCTATAAGTCTATAGCCTATAATAAGTCCTTATTATAAAAATTTAACATCTATCAAATGTTCATATAACAGTAATGATGAAGGATCCTCATTAGGGTAATTCATATGTACAAATCAGAGATTTAAATGATTTTACATTTTGAAATGAGCACGTGAACAATTTAGCTCTTTTAACAGGGCTCTTACAGCACACGTGCTAGCACAAAATTCATTGAGCTGATAGGACACATGTAGGATCAAAGGAAAACAGGGCTGGGCAGTATTTCAAGAGATCAGTTTCTCAGTTCCTTTGCTCCACAGCTAGACCATCTAATCAATCCTGACAAATGTTTGCCTTCACTTAGCCTTCAATTTTGGTGTTTTCTTCTGGCATCTTTCCAGAAGCTCTGTCTCTTTAAGCTATTATTCCTGAAGCTGAACAGATTTTTTAGAGCTGCAGCTCTTTCCACTAAATGGCATAGAATAATTATTTCACACATCCTACAGCAATACTCCTATTTAGATATCTTGAAATAAACTTAGAAAAATATGCTTTGCTCAAAATATCCTTTGGTTTCATAGTATTAAATCCAGTAAATAGCATGGAGACAAACGGCTTTGGGGGAAGGGATTGTTCACAGCCTGAAATTGATGGAACGTATATTTTTTACACTATGCAGATGCTAGCATAGAGTTTTTGATGATCGATAGCTCAGTACTGTGCGCCTAACTTGAGATGACATTTGAATTTAATTGGTGGTGGTGGTTTTGTGTTCTTTCAAATAGGAAAAGCTCCTTCTTTCCTGTTTCTGCCAGGTTTTTTGTTTCTTTTGTTGATGGCTGGTTTGTTTTTTAATTTCCTCTTTTGTTGGCTGTTCCTTTATGAAAGAAAATAAAAAGCTGATGCTTATGAAATAACCTGTAAAAAAATAGCTTCAAAAGAAGAAAATAAGAAACTAGGACTAAACTCCTTTAAGCTATGCAGAGAGATTAAAAAAAAGACAAAAAGTTTTAAAGAGATTCGTTGATTTAAATGGTCAGTTTTCTAAATGATAAAATTTCTGTTCTCCTTTTCATTCTTGTACCCTCACTGGCTGTGAGGTGGCAGGCAGAACAGAAGAATTGGATGTGGTGCCTTTCTTAGAGGGGAAAAATGCATTTTTTTCAGCAGTAAACCTGAGGGGATTATGTCCTTTGGCTTCTCTCGTGCTCAGACATGCAAAGTTTTTCCTCCTTGGTTGCTGTGAGATGTGGGAAAGAAACAATGATTGCAATAGAGTTGAATGAGAGGGGGTAAAAGAGTTAAATTTGTGAAGTAGATTCCAACAATAATGTACAAATAGAAGAGAGAAAGTAAAAGATAATAAATGGAGGTTAGAAGAAAAATACTGTCACTTTTGTAACAATAAGAGGCAAACCACTAAAAGGAAGTCAATTTTCAGTCTCTTGACATTTTCACACATGTAAGCATCTTTCCATAAGTGTCTTGATTGAATCAACTGCATGAATCAAGCTTTTGACTGAATGAATTGTGGGACTTGTGCAATGAAGCCAGCCAGCTGCAGGTGAGGTAACAGGTAGCTGACCAGATAGACTGATGTCAGTGAGCAAACAGCCATGCCTGGTCACTGGCTTTCTTTGTAAGCAGCTTCAAAGGTGTAACGAACTGCTAACACAGACTAACAAAGTATTTCCACTGGTCAGCATATCAGGGTTCATTGCATGATATAAAAGTTTGCAAACTCAAAATAATCATGGTGGGAGCAAACTGTTCCTGAGTTCTCTCCCTGTCTCCATCACCATTCTCTCTGGAGCTGCTAAGTCCTTCACAATGCCTGCTATGCTTTGGGCCTCTGCAGTCAGCAGGTGTCCCCCGAGGTGGCCCTGTCCATGTAGTACTCCTCATGATGTCCAGGCTTATGTCACACTGTAGGCCAATTTAAGAAGCAATTAAAAGCTTTTCATATTCATTAAGTTCTTTAAACTTTTCTCATTTGCTATCCTACCTGCCAGTTCTAACAGCTATGGCTGTCTGTGGGCTAACTTTTAACATCAGCTTTAATTGCCTCATCCTTTTTTCTTCTTTCTGTAAAATGCATTTGCCTAAACATATTTTATTCTTTATTTTCTGTATGTATGTGAGGTCAGCTCTGGTCACTTAAAAATACTGAATTACTAATTGGTATTTGAATGTACCATGTGGAATTTAATATTATCTTTTAGTCTCCTAACAGGAATATGTGGAATAAAATGTTGAAAGCATTACAGATGTGTAATTTTAATCAACTTCTGGTTATTATCATCACATTAGCATCATTGAACATGATGACTCTTTGCTTTAGATGATGGACTGTATCCCAGTTTTGCAGTCTGTGGAAATGGAATAGGTTTTTATTGGGCTTGATTTTTATTTTGTTGTGAATGAGAAAGCTCTGAAATGCTAAACAGCAGGATCTCATCCTCAAATTCTGGCCTTTATTATCTTGGTTGAAGAATACTTGTCTTGTCATTTTTGTAAATGCAACTCAGTAACCATTAAGAAATGTTTATTTGATGATCCTAAACACATATGTAAATTCCAGACAGACAGGCATCATGTCTGTAACTTTTTCTTTGCTACTTGAATTTAACAACTATAGTTCATATGTACTGGATTCTAAGCTACCTATCTTCACTGCTTTCCACTTGGTCCAATTCACTGCAAGTAAATGACCAACACATAGTCTAGGAAATGAAGCTGTACTAATTTTATAACAGCCAAAAATCTGGTCATCTGAGGCTCAGACCTCTGTCTGAGTACATGTGATGGCGCAAAGAAAGAGGTTTAGTGATGCACTGGGTAAAACTGATGGCGTGTCTTGCCCACAGCTTGTCTCACACAGGGTCTCTAAGTTGATAGTTAGCCCAGGTCAAATATCTGCGATATTTCTCCTTAGCAGCTATATATTTTTACATGAGGGACTTCCCTAGCTGGGCATGATTTATGTGAAGGTAAAAATAAGTGTTTTTTCTTCCATTAGATAATCCAAAGACTCTTTATACAGGCTTTTGGCACCTGCAGAATTCTTTCAGGAGGACTGCCATAGATCTGCTGTAATGTAGTGGGTACAGAGCAGGAGAAAATGCAGAAAATATCATGCTGGTTTTCCTAAATTATGGTGTGGATTCCCCAGTGTATGATATGCTGTGTATAGAGACTATCCCATCCCCAGAGCAGCAGGATGAGATTAGACAACAAGATCAGAAATGAACACTTGAATTCATAATTATGTACAGGGAGCATGCGCAGAAAGGCTGAAAAGAATGCATTTTTTTCTCTATTGCTTATAGCTCCCAAAGGAGACATTTGATAAAATTACTGTTACTAGACCATGGAATTTGTTGGAATTAGCAAAGAGGATTAAAAATCTATCTGAAGTTATCAGATGATAACAACTTTGGAAAGGAATATTAAGCCTTTAATTCCAGGACTTAAGCTAATCTCTTGCCTACTCCAATTCATACCTTTCCCTCATGTGATGGAGAGGTTATTTCATATCAATGAGGTTCTCACAGCTTCTTCAGAAGCATCTGTATCTCTGGCAGCTCCTATTAGCCAGCCTTTTAAAGATGTTTAAGTTGGATGTTAAAAAACTTCTTCTCAGGCAGTGGCATAAGGCTGCCCAGGGAGGTGGTGATATCACCATCTCTGGAGAACTGTGGGGATGTGGCACTGAGAGGGGTGGTTAGTGGGCATGGTTTGTTGGTAGGACTAGATGATAGTAGAGGTCTTTTCCAACCTTAATGATTCTATGTTTCTAAGCTGCATTTTAAATATTTAAAAAATATTGCAAAAGAATAAGTAAAGAAGTTCTTGCACACATTCGTGTGGAATTTCCTATGCTGAAGTTTCAGCCCATTACCCCTAGTCTACTGAAAAGAGACCAGCCTCGCCACTATGGCTCCCACACCTCAGGTATTTACAAACCTGGATCAAGTCCCCTCTCAGCCTTCTTTTCTCAAGGCTAAACAGACCCAGTTCCCTAAGTCTCTCCTCATAGTGGAGATGCTCCAGGCCCTTCCCCATCTTTGTGGCCCTCTGCTGGACTCTTTCCAAGAGATCCCTGTCTTTTATGTACTGGGAAGCCCAGAACTGGACACAGGATTCCAGATGAGGCCTCACTAATTCAACTACCCATCTCTATCTTTTGTGTTTTCTGAAACAATACCTCCCTGTTTTCTCCCCCAGAGAATTATTTCATGGTCCAGAAGAGCAGATCTGCCACATCTTTTGCAAAGGTCTTCCCATCTTCCTATTTGTATATACAAAGCATATGTATTTTAGCAATATAAATATAAACTTCTACTTCATGAATAATGAGCAGAGGGGAAATTACAAGGAAGATACATTTAGCAGAATGTATTGTTCAGCTTTATTATGAAGAGTTATAAAGGTTTTGCACTGTGAAACACGAAAGTGTTACTTTCTTTGTCTGATGGAGCTGCATCTTATTTGCAAAGATGTAAAGGAAAAAGAGAGTTAGCACTAGTTTCTACTGCTACTATGAAAAATGAAGCCATGTCCTTCTGCGATGTAAATCAGCCTAAGTACAGATTTAGACCAATGTACTGCATCTGCAGAGCTATCTGAAGAGTATTTTTTCCCCCATGCCTTTTAAATAAACAATTATTCTAAGACTTGAAGTTTCACTAAAAAGGTGCATTTATCTTCGTTCTGAACTGTATCTAATAGCCTATTTCTCTTAATCATATTACAGGAAGACATACGAAGTTGAACCATATCATTAATCACAACTAGGTACACAGTGTGCTAGTACAGAAGTTTTATTGCTCAGTCTAAGCTGGCAAGCAATGCAAGTAATTTTGACAACTTGAAAATATTCTTATTTGATCAATTAAAAGCTTACTGTCTTTACAGTCTCATGAGTCTTGCTATAAGACTAATTTCATAGGAGTCGTTTTTGTTTTCAGTTTTTTACAGGAAAGGCATTTAGCATCAGATCACACAAAGTTAATTGTGATATCAAAGCTACCAATATACAGAAAAATGTCTGTGTGCAGAGAGCATCTGTTTAGCTGACAGAAAGCTGCTCATTGTCTCTCTTTCATTTCAGAGCAAGCAGAAGAGAGAATGAGATTTCCTGAATCACTGATTTGATTAAAAGCTTCAGTAGCCCTAAAAGGTGCTTTCTTTCTTCTCTGTTTCTTCCTTTTCTTTCCTTTGCCATGATGCTGAGGAGAGGCAATGCCTTAGAATTAGTCTTTAATTTCAGGACCTGGAAAACTACCAGGTAGCTCCTCAGCATTTTGATCGTTGTTTATATTGTGCATTAGGCACATGAACATGAAGCATGAGTGTGTGTTAATAAATCCCAGTGCAAGAGATACAGATTTGTGCACGTGAACCAGAACTATGACTACTCACTGAGTGATGCATGCAAATCACCAAGATGGAAAAGTGGTGATTTCACTTTACCCAGAAAATGGATCTGGGCTATTGACAAGGATTAAGTATAGATTTCAGTATAAGTTCAGACTACCAGGTTTAGGAGCGTTCATATTTACTGGTTTAGATTGGGATTATTTGAAAACCAAAGTTAAAATAAACCATTTTTAGTGAGCAAAACTAATTTCTCTGTCATTTTTTAGTATTATTCCCAGAAAATGAAGGTCCTACCATCCATAGATTAGAAAATGAAAAAAACTCTTGGATTTTTCAATGTGAGTCTATTCCACTAGCAAAGCAGAAATAATAAAAAATCAAAGCATATAGCTGATACCAAAATGAATCCATTATCTTTTCCCTTTTAATGGGACATAATGAGCAGGTCGTACTGTGGGTATAGAAAGCTAGATGTTGGTGGCACCAATTTGTAGTCCAGTGGATTTCATCAAATGCTTCACTTTCTAAAACGTGAAAATCAGAGAACATAAGAAATGCTGTATATGAAGCAATTTTCTGTTATCACATCATGTGCTTTGAGGCATTTGTGTTGCCTATTACGTCCCTCCATTATGAACAGAGGCTCTGAGCCCATTAGCCTCTGGATTTCTATAGGATCATCACATAATGGATATTTCCATTTTATCAAATAACTGTCATATTCCAGTTGTCTAAATCAACTATTTAAGCACCTCTCTTTGATTGACTATACATGCTGGATAATGTACCTTCCCTGGTGCAGCCATGTGCTATCCGGGGGCAGACCCCCAGAATGGGGGGAAATGTGAGCACATGGCTGAGTGCTTTGTTGGATATATGCCATGAGTGAGAAAATGAATAAAGGGTGTTTTGTTTCTCCCTTTGGTGAGGATCATATGTAATAGATGGCCAGTGGTTCTCAAAAATTCATAGCTTAGTGCTATGCTGGATGAAAAAGCAGTGTCTATTTATAAAAAGTCATTATTTGTGTACTGCCACAAGAAGTGGGGAAAGTAGTGCACAATATTATACAAGAAAACTAGTTAGTAAATGAAGCCTAAAGGTGGAATTGTTGATAAAATTCAGCTCTGTGATTCTGTTTCCCATGACACACAAAAAATCTGCCAAATAGAGTCAGTATCTGATTAGTGTGTGTGAAGTTGTGACCTGGTCTGAAGTTGATAATGCAGCCTAACTTCTTTTTGCTCTGAAAACAGGTTTGATAATGAGGACAAAGGGACTAATTTGTGTCTGGCATTACACCTGTACAGACCTGTCAGCTCTATTGACCTAACATGTTAGTGGTGCCATAATCAGGCTTTGAGGCTTGAAAACACAATAAATCTATGTTTCAGGAGGTAGACCAGATGTATTTTTCAAGGACCCAAGACCAGGAACTCATTTTTGCAGAACAGAGATACGTTTGTGCTACAAACTACCAGATAGTGCATAGCAGTGGGTTTCTGTGCATGAACAAAGGAATCTGTGTAACATGACTGAGAAAAGCCTTTTGTTCAGATACTAAATTTGCCTCCAGAGAAGGAAAGAGGATGTATTGCTTTTGGAAAATTTTAGGGAGTTTACAAGTTATGTAAAACTGAAAACCACTGGCTCAAACTCAACCTGAGTTAGTTTAGGAACCGGAGGCAATCCACTCATGATAATGCAGAACTTTCCCATATTGTGCATTAGGAAAAAAAATAGTCATTGAGGGAAGTAGATTAACTGAAAGTCACTTTAGAAAGAGAAAGGACTCTGCCTGAAATACTAAAAAAACCCAAGGCAAAACTACAGGGGAATTTGTGCTTCCTAGTGGTAGACAAATTGAATCTTCAACATGTAAAAATTGTTGTAGCTTCTTTGATTTTAATGAAGCAAGGATAATCACCGTGTGTGAAGCACATTCCTCATTTTTTAGAACAATGCTGTATTTCCCAGAGCTTTGGATTTTCAGTCTTTCCCCTCCATAAATTACTCTTTTGTTTGAAGTGCAAGTTAGTTATTATTTATTGGCTGGCAGAGCTCACAGAGCAGGGACACAGCACATGTGAAAACACAAAAGAAAAACTGGGAGTTTTTGCAGGAGCGAGGAGGGGAGATAAATCTGTCAATAGCCTTTAGCAAACATTTTAAACAACTAGCAAAATTTAATCTGTCTGTCTATTTTCCCATCCATATTCTCCTGTCCCTCCTACTTGTGTTCTGTACTTCTTTCCTGCAGTTGCCCACCTCGCCCTGACTCTCGGTTTGTAGTGGTCCTAACGCTGTAAATCTGATGTAAAGGAGATCTCCAAGAGCCAAAACCACGTGTGGCACTTGTGGGTGGCTCTGCTGTGTGTTGGAGTGATAGCTTTGCTCTATGGCCACTTGAGGGAGCTGCTAGGAAGTGTGTAAAAGAGCTGGGTTGGGTTTGGCACTGCAGAGACATGGGAGAAGACATTTCCTTTGGGATTCTGCCTTGTGAACTTTTACAGATGTTCGTGATTTTTATGCTACCCTACATCCATCTGAATGGATGGCCACAGAAATGAGAGATTTGTAATAGTACATGGTAAGGGATTTTCAAAAAACTTTCTTGCCATTCTATCCCACCTGCAAAGAAATAATCTTACCATATAATTTAAACATGAAACCATTAAGCATAACCTAAATCTGTGTGGTTTGCTTGTCAATCAGGGTGACTGTATGCTCCAGTAGGGGTTGTAGATATCATGGCAAAAACTGTACCCTTGGATCATCGAGGCTTGAAAAATGGTTATAAAATAGTGTGTAGGGCTCCAGTTCTGAGGCAAACCTGTGCTGTAAAGTGCTGAACGCAAAGACATAAGAACTTTGCTATTTGGTCTGATCAGTAGGCAGATTACTCAGAAGTATGGACAAAACTTGGGCCCAAGCACTCACGTGATCAGCGAATTGGGTGAAACAAATCTGTGCAAAGAATTCCCAAACATTCTTATTTTTGCCTGCAGAATCACAGTGAAATTGCATCTGGTTTTCTGTGCCAGTAGAGATCTGTGTTCTTGATCTCATAACATGCCTCTTTCTGCCACATTAAATTGAACCCTGTGAGCTGTCAACCTACTGCAGAACGAACCACCCAACGTATCTGAGAGGTCTTTCTGACATGTCAGATTTTGTTGTCCTTTTCCTTCACAATATCAATTTTTATGAATGTCAGTCTCTCACGAGAAGTGCTGTTTAATAAATATTCATACATTCCATGCAAGCTTAGATTTCATTTTAGCTTTCCTCGCTTGCTTTTCTTTTTTCATTTCTCCGCAACATTTCAGATTTTCTTCAGCTTTTGAAATGTAAGTTGACAAAAATGCAAAGTCTGATTTCCAAACCTCTCTAACGGCATCTAATTTTGCACTGGAGAAAGAGGAAGGGAATGTTATGACTTAGTGCAAAAAATCTTGAAAATTGAAAGTTTCTGAATTAAAATTTACAAAATATCAAAAACAAGGTGCTTTTCAGAATCCCAAAAGAATGGGAGGTTACAGAGGGGACAAAACTGCTGTCAGCTGTTCTTTCTGAGAGTCTCTTCAGGTATTCTCTCAAAAAGACATTTTTCCTATGAAGGATTTGATGAAAATTCGATTTTGACACATCATATCATTTTATTCCTGTTTTGTTCAACACTCAGTTTCTAGATGTGTCCATTTGCTGTGGCACCTGATTTTAGAATTATCAGCTTGTGAGCCTCTGAGCAGAAACTTGGCAGAAAAGATGATGCTGTTCATTCGTTATTTTTTTTATTTGCAGCCAGAAATATTTGTTTCCCCTTACGCAGTTTTCCTGGGTGGACTGAATCCACCGCTACACCCTATTTTCTATCCTCTGAGCAGCACAGGACAGAACTGACAAGAACCCATATGTATGGACTGGGGTTGTGGAACAGATAGGGGAGCACTGGGTGTAGACTGGGCTGAAGGAAGGAGAGATGGGCAAAAGCTGAACGACAGCATTTCTGAGGCACTTCAGCAGTAATACTACATGAAAGAGTAAACTGTTTTGAGCTGTGGCTTTTTGGTTGTGGATTTGGGATGTTTTTTTAATTATTATTTTAATGCAAAGAAAATATCTTTGTGTGGCAAGCAAGCATTGAAAAGAAATAATAGGTGCAATTCTACAAACAGGTTCTATTTCTCTGTAAACACTTCCAGTAGAATGTTTACAAATGCTCCTACCTCCCACTTGGATATGTATAACAATTAATATAAAACACTGCTATGATTGGAAATAAGAAAGTGACCAGTTGTCTGTTTTTGCCCATCTGTGGAGCAACCTAATCTGGTGTCTGGTTTAGTGGCTGACAATGGCAGTGGGTTGGAACTCAGTGATCTTTGAGGTCCCTTCCAGCCCACGCTGTTCTATGGTTCATATGGGAGAGGCAAGCGCTGACCTGGTGTCAAGACCAGCACCTGTGCACACTGTAGGCACAGTCATGCTGGGGAAACACTAAGCTGCTATCCTTGCTGTCCACATTCTGTGGATAAATTAGAGATTTCATGCTTAGCAGTCATCAAACCACAGGTATTATAGACATTTAACTTACTGTACAAAACTTCTTGTGATTTTGCGTAGTTTCTCTGTGGGATATGCTTGGGCTTAATTAATACACCAGAGGATGGTTTGTTCTTCAGAAAATATGAGCCTGTTAGTTTCACTAAGAGCTCTGACATTGTAGAGATGTGAGTCACATCAGTGAAAGCTGCCTGAGGCTACATTTAACCTTGTGCACTCAAGCTGAAAAATAATTAATAAAATATTCCCAAGTGTTATGTTTTTCCCTCCCCCCAAATCAACATCTTAATTATAAGGGAGTAGGTACAGAGAGAGCTGCTCTATTTGTAGAGTCATCTTGCCTTTCTTTGTGACCTTTCTCACTGAAAAATGTTTGTAGTCTCAAAATGAAATATCAGTAGCGATAACGCCAAATTAATTTCAGTACCTGTTTACATAGGAACTCTATTCTTTAAGCAGCAATCTTAGGGGGAATGCATTCTTCTCTGCATACAATGCCTGGCATATATAGGACCCTGGCCCCATGTGGAGCCTTAGACACTGTGGTAATACAGATAGCAATGTTGATAACAATATGCTTACTAGCTCCTTATGGACTGTCTGGCTAAATTCTACTCAAGATCCTATGTCTAGTAAAAGGATAGAGCCAAGCATCTGTAAAAGTGATTTGAAGGGTCTAAGTGAGATGATAGAAGAGAAATACTGGGCATAAATACAGAGGTTGAACTGTAACTTCTTCATTCAGTCATCACTCTTTCAAGAGGAAAAAAAATCAATATTTAAGAAGAAATTAATATAAACTAAGAATATCAGGCAAAAAGTAGAATTTTCTTTTTACTCGAACACTTGAGAAATTATGATACTTCTGCAATCACCAAATTTACTGAGTAACCACATTTTCTGCAAAGGATTAGTGAAAAGCATTGTTACTTCTGTTAAAAAACTACCACATTTCTGCCTCAAATACAAAGGAGAGAAAAAGAAATGAAGCAGTACGACCTGTATGTAACATCTCTCTTTTTAGCAGAACTGATTGCAAAATTGTTATAAAAAAAAAAAAAAGAAAGAAAGCCAAAAAAAGTTTCATTGAACAAAGATGTTTAAGCAAACTCTTCTTTTTTTTTCATGGTAAAATCGCTCATATAAAGGTGCATTATTCTGATGAATTTTTCAGCCTGGAAAAGATAGGTTGTGGAATAAATAGGAAGAAAAAAAAGCCATTGAAAGGCAGGGCTTTACTACTGAAATCATAATTCAGGGGTATGCAGTACTGAAATATTACTTTCTGTTTGAAATTACCAAGAACATTTGCTGATGACTAAAATATGCCTTCCCACGTCAAACACCTTGTATTTTATAAAGTTAGTCTGACATTCGGTACTCTCAAATTTTCTTTCTGTGGTCTCTGTCTTAGATCCCCATGTATGGAATCTCATCATTTGCTTGAAAGAGGCAAGAAAGGTTATCCAAACCACTAAATGAGGTCTCTGTAACTCTTCATGGATTATCTGGAGGCTCACCCTAAATCCTCACTTAGATTAGATTGCTGAAGTGACATGATGTCAATAGTCTCCAGAGTTCAGCTACAAAGCAGATATTTTGTTCTGAGTGTCAAGCAATTTCAGCCTAGAAAGGGGAGATGCCTTGATTTGTTAGAGGAAGGTGGTTGAGCTAATACTGAATAGCAGCTATCATTGATACTCACAAAAATAAGATGAACTGTTTTAATTTGTGTGCATTTTCACCACGTGATGTCGGAAACAGTGTTTGTGTTGACACAGTTGTTAACATAAATAGAGCAGCAAAACAGGACTGAAAAGGCTATACAGTAAAATAAGATGGAATGAAAACCTGAAGCTATGAAATGCAACCTTGGGAGACTCTTAGCAGATTTCCAAAGCTGTATTTCCCCTTCATCCTGTAATTCTTTTTCTTGGTGAAATCCTGAGGGATTTCATCCTGATTGGATGAATGGAAATCAGAGGTTGAGATTTTTTTTAGAAAATATTTGTAATTTGACAGCTTTGGGTTTTAGGCATGATATGACATAAATAACAGGAAAATTTTCTGGTGCAGAAAAGCCTTCATAAGAGGATATTCAATACAGCTCTGTGCTTGCATTGGTGTATTCTCCCACAGCCATGAGCTGTTGCCCAGTTGTGGAGCACTGTGGGAACTTTGGCCTGACCATGTAGGCTATTCCTATACGTTTGATGCAGAAGGAGGGGGAAATTCAACCCAAGAGATCAAAGGGCTGTAATTCAGTCGAATTAACTTCATATCCCACTGTTTACATTTCATGATTTTTTTTTATTTTGGAGATATTTAGACAGAAATCTGAGAATATTTCCATTAGATAAAGGTATTAAATTGCCTGTTTGGAGAAGTTACTGCTTGTGCGTGGAGTAAGGATATGTATTACCAGCAAGTAGCAAAAGGGGAAAGAGAAAAGCACAGAATAGCTCTAGATTTGCTGTTTGGGTAAGAAAAAGGACAGGAAGAGAAATGAGTGAGAGCAGAACTGAAAGCAGGTCATGATCATTAAAAAAAAAGACTAAAGTTGTGATTATTCTAGACAACACCAGAATGGTTTTAGCTACTACTAAATCCAAGAGACATTCCTGGACGATGGTAGATGTCATATGTCTCTATGGTTGAAGCAATAAACAAACAAGTCTGACAAATGCTGAATAGTTCTGCTATTTGTGGTGGAACAAATAAAAGCAGAGTGCTGCTTAAGGGTGTGGGTTTGAAGAAAGACAGAAGGGAAAGTTGTTGAATACAAAAATCAGCATCACTTAGGAAGGTACAAGAAGGACTGAGAAATTTGGGACTGCTGAACAAATATTTAACTGGTGAAAAGAGGTGGATATTTAAGCTGAGTTCACCTCCCTTCTTTTCAATTACCACAGAAAACAAATACTAAAAAGTGTTTTTTCTTTCTTCTTCATATTACAGTAAAAGGCATTGTGGAGTGCTCCGCATTAGGAGGAGCTGAGAGGAAAGCACTCCTACCACAAAGAAAGTATTATTCATCATTGAAACTTAATTGAAAGATATGTAGTCTTAAGTCTGTCCAGTTGAAATGGCAGTGATTTTGCAAGTGATTCTAGATACATGTGGTGGAAAGTATGTGTGTTGCTAACACAAGGGGCAGAATTCTCTTGACTATAAAAGGAGTGGAGAGAATCAGCTCAAATGCAGATACTCTGTTGGCATGTAAAATTGGTCCAGTGAAGCCTGACCTCTGTGTTTTGAAATAACAGTTATTATGTGTGAGGTCTCCAGGCTACTAAGCTTGTACTTTTTATGTTCTTGTTGTGGTTTCCATGTGCCTCAGGCTCACACGGATAACCTTTCCTCTGCCCCAGGTGGGGAATCTCATGCAAAATAAAATCAGAGTCTTTTGTAATCACCTGAGGCCAAGAGATGGAGAAAGTATAAAAACACTTCGCTCAGCCAAACGTTGAGAGTCTGCATAATGGCCACAAGACCTAACAGTGCTGATATTTTGGCTGTTTCAATTTCCCTCTGCTGCATATTCCTCTCTCTCAACTCCCAAGCTTCATTCAGAGATAACTTTAGGAGCAGCCATATCTTACACGATTGAATAAGACTGACATGCTGCCTTGTTCTCTCTCTTTCCCAACCCTACCTTCCACTGATTTATTAAACTCCTGAGTTTTGATGACAAGATGTTTTTTCCCCATGCTTCTCTGAAGGTACATTTATCATCCATAGATCACTGTTGAATTGACCCATTCCTCTTGAGAATTAAGTTCGGGTGCTTTCTTGCTCATATTTATTCTTGTTTACAAATTATTCTGAAATAAACAGTACTCATGCCTAAGTTTATTGACAAGATTTTCATATTTTTTCTGTTTGTTTGTTTTCCCACTTCTCTGAAGGGTTTCGTCGTGTTCTTGATGGGTATTGGTTGAGGTATGAGTCATAAAAACAAAACAGTGCATTCTTCAGTGCTGTCAAACAGATCACACATAATAGAGCAATAATGCATTATGTCGCGTGTTCTTCCATAGACCAATTACCTAATCAGATAATGTCAGGGAAGCAAACTTATAGCAGACATTAATTATCAATGCACGGACTGGTAGCAGATGGCAGAATTTGCAGTAGAGAATAAGCTGATGGTTCAGTGGATTAATTAAAGCTTACAGAAATTCATGCCCTCTGCTCAAAACCCAGTGTAATGGTAACTGTTCCTTTTAGAAGAGGAAAACAACGTTTAGCCATTTTCTTTAACTGATCAGATTTTACTGCAAATAGTAACGAGTGAGAGGAATAGTCAGTTTTACTGAAATAACTCTAGTGGTCACCATGTGCCTCAGGAGTGTTCAGTATGGAATTAAAAAAGAATGAGTACATACTGTAAAGCATATCAGCAGTTCTGGGAATTGGGACAGCGCGTAACTATTGGGCTAAAGAATCCTACTTCACTTTGCTTTGTCTTTTGGCCAAATTACTGGATGTTGTTTTCCCCTGCATCTGCTTTTGGGCTGCCCAAGAACACTGTGGCATCTATGAGATGTGAACTATCTCTGTATAAACAAATGGATGCAAGTTTCCCCTGGATAAAAAATTGAAGTAAAAAATATTCTGGTTCAGATCTCAGAGAATACCAGCAATGTCTCCCATCAGGAGAACATTCTCAGCTGGGAAGATATTGACCTGCTAACCTGAATAATCCTTGATGTTTTAATTGTAAATACTGCTCGTCAGTGCTTTGCTCCAAGAAACTCAGCTTTCACCAGGATATGCAGAGCCACAGCTCTTCCCAAGGGCATTTACCAAGGCACTGGGAAGCTGTGAGTGCGACATGCAGCAGTGTGGAGGTCTGAGGGGAGGGGAACAATAGAGCAGTTTCCCAGACCAGGGAGTAGGCTATATGAGAAACAGATTGATAGGCATCTGGACTTAGTTGGGTAGCATGCTTTATCAGAAGCAAGTGTTTTAAGGAAAAGAGTTATGGTAAAAAAAAATATCCTATTTCTGTTACAATCAGGTTTGCTGTGATAAATTGTCTAGGAATCTAGGTGAGAGGCATGCTACCACATGGTCTATTCATGAAGGAAGAAAAAGCAATAACTGCTCCAACACTAATGAGGTATAAAATATCTCACCTGACAGCCACTGACACATATGGGTCTTGATTATTCTCTCGGCAATATGAGCTCAGTCTAGATTTTATTATCTCTTGCTGGCTGTAAACTTTGTAGAGGCAAAACCAAGAGTCTGTATGCTCCTTCTGTAAGTTATAAATAAGTTTAAAGATGAAACTTTTAAGTTTATTGTCAATTTCTGAACTTTTGACTGTGAAAATCAGATTTAGTAAGCAATAAACTCACAGTATCTGGCACTTCTATGCACACATCTCAGCTTTTGTCAGTGCTGCTTTTGTATAGATCCCATCTAGAATGAAGCCTCGGTCATCCTCCCGAAGACAGCTAGGTAAATCAAGAATAATTAATAATCAAGTAAAAGACTTCTACACATTGATTCTAATGACAGGATACTTTGCCTAAAATGTATTTACATAATCTGTGCCCAATTAAGCCCTATGCCTTATGAACACGTGATGAAATGTGCTCTTTCAAGAGCTTTTGTTAATATCTCCTTCCCCTCGGCTTGACCTGAGAATTGTAGTTATATTACTGTCTTCCTGGATCTGTACAGTCTGTATTTTGCAGTCCTAGAAAGGAACTGCAAGCAGTTTCTCAGAAGAAGTAGATGTGTTAGAGCACCCTGCTGCTCTGCTGTACCTCAGGCAGCGAAGATAGATGTAGGTAGTTTCTTTGCAGATAGAATGATGTGGGAGAATAAACATAGGGGTGGAAAGGGAGCTTAGTGAGGAAGGAATGAAGTGAGAGAAAGAGGGGATGAACTTTACTGCTAATTCAGATGGAAAGAGGAAGGAGTAGAGAAATTTTAAGCATCTTCAGAGCTTAAAATAGCCAGAAAGGGGGAAAAGTTGAATAATAAAGCGGTTTGTTTTTAATTTTTATTTGGCAGTTTAATCAACCTGTAGTGAAAATCACGGATAATTAAATCTGAACTATCAAAAATACATTTAAAAGATGAGTTTGATGCTTTATAAATGTTTCTACTTCCCCAGGCATCAGCAATATTCAGCTTGGAAATTTTTTCTTTAGTTCTGTTTTCACCAGATCCCCTTCCCATGCGTGGCCCATTCAGTGGAACTGAGGAACAGATAATAACTTCATTTTGACAATTAGAAAAAGGGAAGTTATTATCCTGCTGAGTTTGGCCCTGTTTCAAATCTAATCTCTGGAAGAGATGATTAGGGGTTATTGAGACAAGCAGGTCAAGCCCATTCAATTTTTAATCACTTATAGGTAATTGAGTTATCACAAGTTGGACAGACTTTTTGAACAAGCTCTGTAGTGCCTAAGAATTAAGCAGATATCCCAGTATAGGTCACTTCAGCAGCCTGTGCATAAACCAAAGTACTGTCAGCTGTGCACTCATCAAATGCCTTTGCTGTCAGGAGGAGCAGCACTCAGGCTGTCTGCCTCATCTGTTCTAATACTATAGCAAAAGCTGCTGCTGTCACCCACCTGCACATCCAGGTCTGTTCATATATATTCCAGTAAACTTCTGGAAAGTTGAATAGTGTTGCACAACTAAAGGCTAGTGGAAAGCTTAAGATTTAAAAAGGTACTTTAAAAGCAACAAACTATTCATGGCTTGATGTGATACATCTGCAGTGCTTGGAAAATATTTGCAAAGAATGCAGGAGTTATTACCATTGTGTTCTCGCTCTCCGTTGTGTTGCACCCACTTTTGGGTAAAGGGGGTAAAGCTCTCCAGCTGTGAGAGCACTGGTTTGATTAGCTGACTCTACCTTTGTTTTCCAACCCCATGACACAGAGTTAGTGGTATAAAATCCATACTAGCAAGACTCGGTGTCTTTTCTGCTGACTCCCTTGCGTTTCCCAGCTGCCTTGAGGCTAAAGCCCTCTGAAGTGGCTAAAACCAGGGTTTGGCTTTAATTTTTAAGTATTGTTTCTCAGAAGTTCATTCAATGTCTTTCTCATAGCTCTCACCAGCAGAAAATATGTTTCCACAGTAACAAATAGAGAAATGCAATTGCCAGTGCAGCCTGCCATTTATCCTTTGGGTAGTGATTTTTAAAATGTGCATAGCATTTACAACCTAATTTATTCAAAGAAAACTTACAGACATCAGAGTGTTGGCCAAGAAATCTCCCAGTGATTATTGCTCAGCTGGAGACGTGAATGTGTCTCCCAGATAACTCATCTTCATGTTTTTGTTTTTGTGTTTATATCTGTCCTCTTATCTGCAATTGTACAAGTGGGTCAAGTGGAATCAGATGCAGGGAAGGACTTGCCTGTAATTAGTAATTTTTCTTGTTGTTATGAGCCCCAGTAAGAGCAGAGGTCAGTCAGAGAAGAGCATCTGTTTCCAGCTTTTGGAGCCTACCAGGTTGTCACAGTTTAGGGAAATCAATATAGCCTCACCAATCCCCTTCAGATGTTGTAATCTCCAGAGTGGTTCGTGTTTCTGCTTGAAGAGATGTGTGACTGATCCCTGTGGGTTTACAACAAACAGCCAGCAAAAATGCTTAATCATTAAAGTCTGGAGAGAAAGGCTGGACAGACCCCCAAAAAGGCACCTAATCCGATTTTTTTTCACCTCAGTGCGAGCTCCCTGTGGCCTTCCCTTACCATTACTGCTATGTGTCTAATCTGCTTCTATAGACCTACAGATATGGAGAGAATTCAGCCTTTCTGGGTGCTTTTTTACAGCATGTAAGTAAAAGGAAGGTGGGTTGGTGTTTTTTTGTTTGTGCTCCTTTTCCCCGGTGACATCTAACATAAATCTCCTTTTTGCATTTGAAATAGAACCATTGAGATGACAAATTATTGTGTGTATTCATGCCAAGGACAATATGTGGTGCTGCCAGCATGTTGGGAAAAAATTTTGCAGTTCAGCATCATCTTCAGGCCCATTTCAACCTCTGCCACTGAAACCCCCCCGCCCCCCTAACAATCCAGTGAAGACATGTAATGTTCATGCACCTCTATACAGCAATTGTTCAAGCAGGAGAGAGGTTCAAGAAAATGATTTGCCCCATTTAAAAGATAGGAGGACAAGAAGGTTAGACTACATTTCTATCAGGTATCTCTGTTATATCAAGGTGCTACATCTGCCTATCCTTCAAACCTCTTTTGTGTGAAGAGGAGATGAACAAGCTGAGACATAGTAGGATTTTACACCAATGTGATAATACATATGGGGACAGCATTAAATCTAATTTTTAGTGCATTAACCTGTCTCCTGCCCTGATTACTAAAATTCTGTCTGAATCAGTAGAAATATTTGTATCAAACAACTACATGAAAAGTGCATAGATTAACAAGAAATATATGCTGGTAATTCATTTAAATGCAAATAGCTGGCTATTTGAGCTAAGACAGAAAAGTTGAAATATGTTCAGTATTGAATTCCTAGATCCAAACTATCAGAAACAATAGTTTAAAAGAATAGATGCATATGCTTCCTTGAGAATAGTATTTCAAATTTAAATTGAGTATGTTTTGGTAACTGCAAGGGGGAAAAAAGGCTTTTTCTTTCTTACTAGATTTAACTAATGCACAGTACAAATGAATTTCTCTATTTGAACTCTCAGATTTTCCTTTTATTTTGATAACATCATAGAATTGTTTTGGTTGGAAAGAACCTTTAAAGATCATGTAGTCTTACTTCCTTGCAATAAATGGGGACACCTACAGATTTATCAGAGCACTGTCCAGCCTGACCCAAAATATGTCCAAGGTTGGAGCATCCACCACAGTTTTGGGCAACCTTGGTGAAACCATGCTGGTTGTCCTATATTGCCTTCCTCTCTTCAATGGGCCTTAGCGTAGCTCCCAGGAGGGACTTCTCTATGATCTTCCCCAGCATGGAGGTGAGGTTGACAGGTTGGTAGTTCCCTGGGTCATCTTTTCTAGCTTTCTTAAAAGTTCTTTCAGTCAACTTTGACTGTTGAAATAATGTCTGCATTCGAAAAAAGCACAGTGCAGCTGGGAGTAGGGAAGACATTTGCTACATAATAGTTCAGCAGCAATTTTGCATGTCTCTTTAAAAGAAAATTTTCCAGCCTCCCTGCCACGTTCTGTCTGTAGTTATGTTGCTTATCTCCTCTAAATGATAGACCCTTTGAGCATCTAGGCTCAGCTTATGGTGTTTTTTCACTAGAATTTGAGTTACGCTGCATCTTAGGGCCACAAATTTTCCAAATCCAGGCAGTCCGAATTCTTTGAGAACAGTTTTGATGGGATTATTACTGTGTGCCCAGACAAAATTAGGGCACATTTCTCCATCACAGTCTCAACTACACCCCTCTCACAATCCTTTAAAGTCCATTACTTCTCCTATCCTTCTTAAAAATGTAGTTGCTGCTGACAAGAGGAAATAACGAGGTTTGCTGAGATGCTTCCCAAAATCCATTTCTCTGAGTCTTACTTTGCTTCAAAGAATAAATTCACACAAGAATTTCTCTTAGGTACATGAGCATGTCTGACCAAGACAATTAACATATAATTCTTTTTCCACAGTTCTGTTTATATCTTTATGTTAAACAGTGGGAAGCTAGATACAAGTGGAAAAAAAAAAATCAAGGCAAGTGATTTCTGTTATTGTAAACACAACTTGTCAGCAAGAACTGTTCTGGAGGTTCTCTTGGGAGCTGAATGGCAGCATAGGTACACAGATGCCTTCCAATTTAGAAACAAAATGCAATAAAACATTCTTAGCATTAATGTCATTTCTGTATCCTTGGGGATAACGTGAATATCAATTTGTATTTTTATTGATTCATTATTTAAAGATCGTTTTAAATCTTCATGGCAGACAGTGAAATGCTCTGCTTGCCTACAGACCTCATTCACATTCTTTTCCCTATTGTTCTTCTCTTTGTTCATTTTAAACACATCTATTTGCTTTGAAAATAAGACTTTTTAATAAAGTAATCCACTGATATATTGTCTGAAAAACTGCTGAAGGCACCTTAGATGAAAAACTCACTAGATCTGGAAGGTAATGTATTTACCCCTAGATGAGGGCATGAGATGTAGAAAGTCATCAGCAAGGAGTTTATGTGTACTTCTCGAGTGTGCAACTGGAAATTTCCAAGCTGGAACTTCTTTGATTTCTCTGCTTTCATATGGTTATGGAATATTTCACCTGCTCTTATGAAATAAGCCATGCTCCCACTCTGTGCTTACAGCTCTATTTCCAAGGGCATGTAGTACATTCAGTTTGGAAAGCAGCATTATTCATCCACTGAGAAGTCTCTGCAACTCTGGTTATACTACTACTGCTGCACAAGATAGAGTATTACTTGGTTACCTCTAACATCTGTTGCGTAAGGCAGGATAGCATTTTGTCTCCTTTTATAACAAAAGATAAATTTTCACATAATCAGTTGTCAAATAATGAATTACTGTTCACAGCCCCTTGCATGAAGCTTTCCCTCCGTCTTCCCTCTAGTGGTACCATCTCTGAGGGTGGTTTCCTACTGAAGTAACCCCAGGGCCCATTCACTTCTGGAATTTGATCTGGTGTGTAGTGTGTTTCGTTGACAGGGTTTTTAAGGTGAAAGAGCAGTACTGTGGGGTCCTGTCTTTCGAAAATATGCTGCCAGCTTGCTCGTCAGAGATGCTGGATTACAACTGAACTGTGGCTTTCAGAATGTTGTTTTTTTATCTTTTTTTTTTTTTTTTTTTTTACATTATTATGATTCAGTGTAGCACAATGCTCTCTAAGCACAGAAAAGAAATTGCTGGAACATGAAGAGATTTCATAACTAATGACTTAATGGTTTGATTTGACTGGCTGTTTTTTATTAATGCAGACATTATGGTTCTGGTCGGGTTGCTAGGTGTTTCTTTGGCCTTTGATTTGCATGAGTAACCCCTGTTAGCCCTGACACCTTTTGAACTTTCAATTCAACATTTAATTTTGAGAAGAGGGGATTTTGTGAGACAGACAGAGAGAGGGGAAGAGATGAGCATTTGATGAGCACTTCCTTGTACCAAAAGCACTGCAACTGTGCTCTCACAGCTCCTCAGTTACCATAGGCATAGAGTAGGCATGATCCCCGCTGAGAGTGCTACATGCAGGAACAGGTCTTTTTCAGTTCAGTAGACATAATGCTCATCAGCTGTATTATCTTTTTCTCTTTTACACTTTTCCTCCTCTTGTAGATAAAATAGCCTACAGAAGAAATTACTAAAGAGACTGGAGTCGAAAATATGCCACTTATGTGAGGTAACTAGACTCAATTTACAATGTGATTAGTCACTGCCACTTAGCCTGACAGCCTCCCAAATTGTTCCTCATGCATTGATGGTTGTCTTCCAATTTCTGCATTGTAGTAGTGTACCTGCAAGTACAGGAGCAGTCTTTGTCTGTGAATGCTGAAGTGAGCAAGGCAGGGAGTACTTCAGCCCTTCCTGTGTCATCCACCACTGCACTGTCTTCCCATTCAGCGCTTCCTTTGACACTGTCATGCATTGTGAATATTTTCATATATCTCTGGATGTCCTTAGCTAGCTTTTGCTCCATCTAGATTTTGGACTTCTTTTCAGTCCTGCAGAAGCAGTGTTATCATATTGTTGCCTGTCTTTCTACTTTTTGTATGCTGCCTCACATTTAATTTCTGTGGTTTGTTAAAAAGTTCCATATGTGGGCAAGTGGGCTTTCTGTAGAAATTCCCAATCTTCCTACAGAGAGAAATGATCTTTTCTTGATCTCCCACAATACATTTTCTGTGGAAGTCAGCCAGCAACTCCTTCCCTCCCACAACAAGTTTCCAGTTGACTGTGGCTGTTGGTTTTCTAGATGAGCCAATCCACCATCTATCCTAATCTACTGAATGACTGAGCGTGGATCCCGGTTCATCATCACTTAAGTGTGCCAACATAAAGCAGCTGCAAGACCATCATTGCTACATAAAGCTACCAAGGTAATGACTGTAAGTCACAGGGCCATTCCTCATGAACCCCTTCTGTTGAAAGAACCCCATTTCATTTGTTATTGCAGTGGATTGTTTCAGCCTACCCTTCTTTCTTTGTTCTTGGCAGTCCTCTCTTGGTAATTTCCCAATCTTCTGCCTAAAGTTTAGTGTCATCAGGAATACTTTCATTTTATAAACAGCTTCTCCCAGCACATTAATTCCTGCCAATTTGCAGTTCATATTCAACCTGCATTATTAAAATTAATATACTCTGTCTTTCAGAAGTTGTTTTTAAAAACAAGCTGCACAGAACTGGTAAGCTAGATTTCAGCATGCCATATTGTGTTGAGCAGATCTCCAAGGCTTTGGACTACAGCTTAAGTAGGGGGAATTTTTGGAGGCTATAATGGCTAAATATGGAGTTTCCAGAGAATATGTGGTGTGTAATTTTTTTTTTTAATTTTTATTTTTTTTAATTTCTATTTCTTGATCAGATTTGGATTGTTTTCACAGGAATGAAAAAAGATATTGGAAAGTTTCTTCTCAGATGTAAATGGCTTCTCTAGAGCAGAGGGAAAGGTCGCTGTTTAGAGAAAAGATCTGGATACTTTGTAATAAAGCCAGTGTAATATGTTTTCTCTTCAGCATGTTTTTTTCAGAAGTGACAAAAGAATCATTCTGGCAGAAACTATCCACAGTCTGTCATTCTTGGAAGCCCAGGCAGACAGACCTAACATGTAAAAAATTCATCTCCAAATGGTGGCCAAAATTGTAAATAATTGATGATGGGAAATGAGTTTTCACAGCAAATCCAGCCTCCATGCTGTTAGCTGGGCTTGCAGTAAGTACGATTGTATACCAAGCCATTAAAGAACCCTTATCTCCCTGTGTCCTCAGTCAGGGTATTACACAAGTTAGAATACAGCAAAATTACCAAGAGCTCTGACTGGAAAGTTAAACCATGTGTTGTTTTGTAGAAAAGAAAATCAGACCTAAAACTTCATGGTAACTCATGCTTGAATCATTTCTATTTCATGGCTCCAGGGACTGAAAGCAAATTATTTTGCCTCCTGGTCTACTGATGTCCCTGTTTAATTAACCAGGTACTATGCTCTTTTGATCTCTTTCTTTATCTATTACCTTATTTTGCCACAGACATGTCATGATGCTGATATACCTTCAAATGGCAATAGTAGCCAAGAGGCAAGCAGAGATTTGGGGATATTTTTCAATTTGAAATCACAAGTTATGATGAAATTTAACATGTTATACTAAAGAGACACGGCTAACAAATTTTCTACATGAAAATGAAATTGATATATTTTGGTGTACAATTCTGGAACTAGATTTCCTAAAGTGACTGAGTCCATTTCCCATAGGATGTCTGGCTTACAAGAGTCTGTACGCTATCATACATGTTGGGCTGCAGAACAGTGCATCAGATCTGCATCAACTTTTCTCACTGAGGCATTACATTGGTGCTCATAGTCATTCCCTGATTGACTTGTCTGTCAAGATACATTTACTTCAGCGAGGCTTTCATCTGAAAAATTGCATTTTGTGTCAAAATTACAAATGATCTTGAGGCACCTTGCCTTCAATTTTACATGCCAGTTCTTTCAATAACCTGATGTCTGCAGCCTGATTTTGGGGCATTAAACCTTCACAGATTTTCTTACGCTTTGAATGTACTTTTTACTTTGCTTTTCATTTTGTTTTATTTTTTTTTTTCCAATTGATAAAATAGCTTTATAAAATTAGTCAAAATGTAAGTATTTTCAATTTCTGGAAATTTGTATGTATTCTTTTAGAAGGAAGAGATAAGATTTCAATATCCTTTATGTTTCATTTGGTTAAGAATATGCTTTCCCTCTAAATTCTGATCTTACATTAAATAGTGATCAGGGAAAGAAGAATAAACCAAAAGGGAGGAAATGTGTTTCCAGATTGTTTTATGATGTGAGAGTGACATCTCTTTACTTTGGATTCAGTGGGACAAGGGGATTATATTGTAATTGTTAAATGCGTCGTGGATATGTCAGGTCAGTGATGGATTCTGTATGCTTAAGAGCAGTACAGTCTGTTGGCAGTTTGATCATGTGAACAATGTGAGAGTGGTTATACACAGGAACAGATTGCCCAGGTTGGCTGAGAATGCCCCCTCCCTGGAGGTGTTCAATGCCAGGCTGGCGCAATTTGGTCAAGAGGGAGATATCCCTACCTCTAGCAGGAGTGTTGGAACTAGACGGTCTTAAAAGTCCCTTCTAACCCAAACCATCATGTGGTTCTATGATTCTGCAGTTATCATTTTTTTCTATCATCTTGTTGCAGTGCTGTCACACATTCAGCAAGCACATATACAGCTCTTGGTCTTGGTAAGGGCCACTCTCTTTTCCAATGATGTGAGTCACTCAGACTTCACAAGGTCAGTCCAATCTCAAATGTTCTCCACCTCCACTGCAGCAATCGCTTGCTATTGTGTGGTCAGAACACAATGTCTCAATAGATCCAATTTGTTGTCCATGTAAAGGTTTGACCAGAGCCCTGAAAAACAAGTGAAAGGAACAAGTCCACTGCTTTCAGCTGAAGGAATTAGATCTGGTTTGAAGTTTCTAACTCAGTCTTTCTAGTGGAATCTGTTGTTACTTTGAATTCTATCCAAGTCTAGCAGCTTCAAAGAGTGTCAGGGACATGCAGTGCAAAGATACTACTACGCAACACAGTGTACCATATAACATATCTGAGAGGAATATTGATTTTTCACAGAACATGAAAAACAGAAAAGTAGAAAAACTCTTCAGAATGACCTCGGCCTTCTGCTCGAATAACCCAGTGTCTATGCTTTAGCTTACTTTCCTTGTACCCGTCTGAAGTCCTTTGTGGAACTTTTCTACGACAGCAATATCAGCTGCAAGATAGAAGTGATTTAGCAGCTCTCCACGTTGGTATTTCATTTTCATGTAAGATTTTTTTCCCAGATGAAAAGAGATGCATTCTGGAGCACTGAGAGATAGTTTAACGTAATCAGAAACTCACTTCAACATCAAACAACCAAATGTTTGTCTCCTACTTGAGCACTGTTTGTTTTTACAACTAGCTTAAGGGAGGCTGGGGAAGAAGCAGAAAGGGCAGGAGGAGAGATGGGTTTGATGAATATGTCTGATAATATGAGATATTTAGCACAGAACATGTACTGCCATCATGAGTTTCCTCAGGCTGCAGTTCCACGATTTTAAGGTAATCTAAGTGTGGGCAGCTGCTCTCCAACTCTGTTCACACTTTTGAGCCTATTGGAAATCCTGGCAGCAAAGCCTGGCTGCTGGGTTTCAGGGAAACCTGCCTCACTGCTTCAGAAATTGGACATGAGAGATGGAAAATCTTTGGACAGCCCAAATGCCTGAAATGTAGTTGTAGAGCTATCTACTACTGGCTCAGAAAATTGCTGTCACTGAAAACATGCTATAGAGAAATAGTTGCATAATTGAATCAGAGAAAAATTATCCTGCCCAGTTAGAGTTTAGAGTAATGCAGCATTGTTTAAACCTAATGTATCATCAGCATTACCCAAAGAGAAATTTTTGTTGTATTCATTTTAAACACAGTTTCCACATATTAGCCTGATAAACTCATCATTAGAAATGGTTTTCAGTACGGAAAGACTGCTGTAAATATCACAACAGTTAATAATGTGGATGAGTCCCCGAGAACCCTCCAGTATTTGTAGAATCATAGAATGGCTTAGGTAGGAAGGAACCATAAAGCATATCCAGTTACAAGGCCCTGCTTTGGGCTGGGTGTCCCTATCAGACCAGGGCTCAGAGCCCCATCTAATCTGGCCTTGAGCACCTATGTCTTCTCTTGACAGCCTCTTCCAGTGTCTCATCACCCTCTTACCAATGGTCATTTGTATTTATTTCTCCATCAACAAGTCCAACTGTTGTTAAAATGAATGAACTGATCATTTCAGGACTTTGTGCTGTAGTGCTCCTGCTACATGGGATGAGGTACTCCAGCTGTACACCAGCAACCTGCAGGCATCCCCCAGAATTCAGAGAGAAATGCAGAGATTCTTAAGAACAGAACCACTTCAGGTGCTGATGGAGCATTTAAGCTCTGCCTCATTCAGGCACCATTCATCTTCTGTTCTCTTCACTGCATCAGTGAGTGCAAAATAAAATACTGTCACAACATATAAAGGAATGAGATCTTCTATAAATTTGAGTAAGATGAAATTCAGCACTAAGTTCTGAGACACTACATTGATTTTTTTCTACATGGAATTAATAGAAAATATATTTCTTCATATTGACTTGTCTCTAGTGACTATGGTCATGGAAAACTAGTTAATTTAATGGAGGAGAGGATCTAAACCTGGTGATCAATTCCATCCGGAGATACCAAATCAATAGCTGTAGTTGCACAGATTAAATGCATTGCATCACTTGGGTTTTCTTTTTAATTTTTGTCTCATTTTTAGCATGAAGAGAGTCTACTGTAAGAAATGAGGTTTAAAAAGGAAAATGTTCCTGTAAGAGTTTAAAAAGGAAACACATCTGTTGTCAAGGTTAAATGTGGAACACAGACTTGATATGCTGTGTTTGCCAAGATGAAAAAAATATATATGTTTTTGTTAAAGATGGAAAAAGGGGCAGAATCCAACATTAAATCTGCTGGTACCATTTTATCACTCAGCTTAGGATTTACTGATAAATAGTAGCAATCCCTGAACTAAACAGATGCATCATCTAATGAGCTGTGGGCTGAGTGAGTGATGGAGGAAACACCTCTGCTGAAATGTTTTTAATCTGTTGCTGAGATCAACAGAACAAATGGGCAGAAACAAATAACCTTCTCCACTTTTCTGCCCTCCTTGCAAGCTTTGGATCCAGCTACTGGAGTAGCACTCGACCTTTATTTCTTTCACCTTCTGAGAAACCCTGACCAAATTGTGCCAGAAAAAATAAAACTAATGCTTCTCACCTGGAGAGTAACTTATCTTCCCACTGCTGCGCACCTCTCTTTGCATGCTCCCCGTTTTTCCAAGTCTTCTTCCTTCCTTCATTCATTCCCTCTGTGCCTTTTGCTAAAGAAAATAATCCGGTTTGACTAAAAAAGAGCCTGTGAGGCAACTATCTCCTAAGTAGTCTGATAGCAACATACCTTAGCCTGGCTCTAAGCAGCTGATAAGGATATGTGGAGAATCCATTTCCCACTTACACAGACACTATAAGTAAAGAACGTAAGTAACAGAAGCAGCATGTTTATCTTTGTTGCTCTTTCTTCCTGTCTCTCTGGGCATTTGTCTTATTTTGCCTACAAAAAACCTCTTTCATATTTGTGAGACAGCAGCAGCAACAGCTTCAGCAGATCACTTTGGCTGTCTTGAAAAGGACAATCAGTGCCACCTTGCTTACAAAGAAGACTGTCAAAGAAGGGGCAGAATCACAGAAAAAGTTAATATACCCAAAGTGAAAGAGAAGAACAACTTCTCTCCTTGAAGTTTCGAAGGTTTCAAATATCAGGAGTTCTGTTAGTGTGCAGGGATGTACTGAACATTGCATAAAGATTTGACCGTCTAACGTTTGTTGTTATGATGAAATTATTGCATTAATTGACTTCACTGGATTGCAGTGGGTGTTTGGGATTTCAACTGCATTTAAATTGGTTTTGCACTGTCAGATGGATGCCTGCAGTTTAAAGCATTTGCTGATATAAAGCAGAACATCATCTTCAGAAGAGAAAATTTGCTTTTGCAACTACTGTCACTGTTTTTTAGTACCAACATGGCATCTCAAACAGCTATAAAGAAGCCATCTGGATTTTCTCAACAGTCTGCCTAACTGTTGTTTCACTAAAATTACCCTCAAGTCAAAGACATTTTAACAGCAAAGCAGTCATACAGAAGAGCTATATGACACCATCAACCAAAAGCTTGTACTGTATCCAGTCAAATTAATTAAACACCAAGAGAATCTAGAAGATAATTTGCAGCATGGTGTCATCTGGTCCTTAAAATCTGAAGCCAATAGCAATGGGGCCAGATTTATTATGCCTTCCAAATAATTCCCATCATTAAAACTCTGTTCCAGGGACTGTAGCCACCCAGGGGAAGTTATCAGTGAGCTTTTCTTTGAGTTTTTACAAACAAAGACTATTAATCTTTAGCTAACATACTAATCACATATTTAAGAATTATTATGATGGCTGTTAAGACTTAAAGATGAAGGATGTGAAATAAAAAAGCCTCATGCTGATTTTCTTGTCATAGACATTGCAACTTTGACATGCTCTTGACAGCCTCTGTGTGCTTCCCTTTTCTCGTCACATTCCTCTGTATTTTGAGTTATTCTCTAGTTAAAAATAGCCTCTGTGCAAAGATTTCAACCCCATGTTTCTTTCTTCATTCCACATGTCAGGTTATGATAGATGTGTATGTTTCTAACCAGGGTCTCAAGGATGTGAAAGATTGAAGCAAATGGCCTTAATTACTTTCTTCTCATCACAACCAAAGTTCTAGATTATTACAAAGATAGAAATGAAAAGTATAAAAATATCACATGATTAATCCTCCGTCTGATGTTGCTGTTTGAATATACCAGAAGATTTACTATTACTATTATTATTGTGTTGTTAGTTTGTTCAGTTCCAAGGTTGGATGCCTGGGTACATTAATGAGTTCAGCATCTGATAGCACAGATAAATGATTTTACTCCCTGACTGCAACAACCAGATACAGAGATTTTTACAGTCAAATGTAGTATATTAAAGCACTTTGATCCATTTCTCCTTTAACATAGTAGATAACACTCACTGCCATTGCAAACGAAAATATAGAGACAAGATTATCAGGGATGTGATTTAGCGGTGCATTGTTAGAGTTAAGGTAGTATGGCTAGGTTGAAATTGGACTTCATGATCTTGAAGGTCTTTTCCAACCTGAGCAATTCTATGATTCTATGTTGATTTTATTTAGGTGCATTGAACTGGCAGTACTGCCATAGGCGTGACTCCTTTTATTCTGCACATATCTCAACATGTGTTTATATTATTATTTGAAAATCAAACTCCATAATTCTGCTCAAATATCTAGATAAGGAAAAAAAAAACCAAAAAAAAAAAAAAGCCAAACTCATGAAAAAGACTCAAGATCATCCAGGAACAAGATTAATTTACCCATTTTATTCTCTCTTGGCAAAATAGGGGAAGGAATGCATCCAACCAGCTCCTGAGTTTCAGGAGCATGGTTATAGTTTCCAGATGCATGATGGTAATTCCTTAAGATGTGCCAACTTCAACATTTGATTTGCATCCTTCTGGAATTCTCTGGTCATCCTCTTCTGTAGTTGTGCCAAAGCATTTAAATGTCTTCTCTGTGCTTTTCTGTCATTTGTTATATGAAGTAAATTGTGATATTTCATGACAGTTAGGACTTTCTGTCAAAAAACCGCCTGGCCATCTTTCATTTGGCAATACAAGCTTGCTTACATTCTTTCCTATTCTTTTTTGACAGCATTTAGCAGATTATCCTAATTGGGATTTGATACTGGACATTAAGAATGAGTAAGAATGCGTAGAATCACTCAGGTTGGAAAAGACCTCAAAGATCATCCGATCCAACCCCCCACCTACCACAAGTATTAATCAATGAACTGTGTCCCTTAGTAGAACATTAAACATCTCTTGAACACCTCAGGGGACTCAACCACCTCCCTGGGTAGCCTGTTAAATGATCAGTTCAAATGCTTATTTGCACAGATAAACTACTTATCTTGTTATTCTAGCGTTCATCCAATTGTTCATTCAGGCCATAACAATTGTTTGCACACAGACAGGCACGTTGCTGGTTTGAATCACGGCACCTACTTCTTTTTCCAAGACCTAAAGTTTCTCACAGTGCAGAATTACATCCCTCTACAGGGCTGCTGTAATACAAAATAATCATAATTTGTGGGAAGAGGGTGGGACATCCCAGAAGAGAAAAAAAAGTAACATTTCAAAATGTAAAAACAAGGAGAAACAACGGCCTTCCTGCATGATCTAGAAAAACATTAGAGAAAAATAATAATTTCTTCCTGCTTAAACTTATGAGCTCAACAGGCAACAACAGCATTTTAGAAATATACTTTAGAAGCATCTTTCCTGCAGTGTTTAAAGGAAGTAATTAAGTTTGAAATTCGGCAAAGTGAGACAGGGTCTGAAATAGAATATTTTCAGTAGATTATGTTAATGGAAAAAAATCAGAAATTCAACATTTTTTATAGCAAACTTACATTATGTTTTTCTGGAAAACTGCAGCAGTCTCTTTTACTCTATTTCTCAGTTGTTTTTGTTTTTTTTTTTTTTGAAGGCACATTAAGATGTCTTTCTTGATCAAGTGCATTTCTATGCTGTTTGTTTCCTTTCAGACAAAATTGTTGTTTCTGATGTTTTCATGTTTCTTCAGAGAAAAACATTAATTGGCTTCCATTGCGAGAAAACATCTCTCTAGTAGAAAATAAATGGTGGCTGCTGTGTCTTTATATCATTTTTATGTTAGTTACATCAGCACAGTGAATGTGTTTGGTTCTCTTTTTTGAGGGAGCGTATGGTTCCTGTCTGACTATTTTATTCATTATTGCTTATGGTAAAAAAGAAACAAATAGGGGCCATTGCAAATATTTGATTTGGGGTCTATATTATGTTTTGTTTATATTGCTCTGAAATAAGTTAGTTTTGTAATGTTTCCTTTGTCTCCTCCAGGTTTTGTTCTCTTCACCAGTCACAAAAAATATATATATTTGTTTGAAATTTGGTCAACTGATGCAGAAGTGTCCTGAATGCTAAGGATTTACATCAGGACCAGAATGATGTCTGTTCTTTCCTCACACAGGAATGCAGAGCGTATCAAAGAAGTGGAATTAGTAAATGACAAGGTGTATGGGAAACTGGTAATCACAGCCTGAACCTTTGATTAATCAGCTGAGCCAAGTGTTGGGTCAGCTGTGGGAGCACAGGTGAGAGTAATTTAGCTGTGCTCCTGGAAGGGGTGGAGCTTGACTCCACCTCCTCTAGACCTCATTTAAGGGCTGACCACCACTAAGGCAGCATCACTTGGAGATTGCTCCCTGGTGGAGGTTGCCTCAGCATTTCCCAGTGAAGGCATCCATATGGGTGAGTTTTTCCTTATAAGTAACATTTTGAATATCTGTTACCATCTTTGTATTATTTTATCTTTCAGAAGGTAATGCAGGTTTGTTTACTATCTGAGAACTGGCAATACCACTTTGAGCAGAGGAAGATAAAAAGTGGTGGATGTGTCAGCAATTATTCCAGTTGGAATAAAACTAAGATGTCTGTTGCTCTTTGGGCAGAAGACGAACTTCTTCCTGAGCTAAGCTGGTGTTCACTTCATGTCCCAAAGCATAAAATTTGATAACATTTTTAATTTTATCCCAACTAATAGAAGTGCATCTATCCAATCCTGCTTTTCTCTGGCATAACCTTTTCATGTCATTATTCTCCCTGGCCTTCAGGGTTCAGATCTTCCTACTCCAGATTTATGACTGTACAGAAACCTTGTGGTCAGGTGAATTATTGGATAGCACACCAGAATTTTTGTTCCTCATTTCTCCAGAGGAAAAAAATGCTTTGGTATTAAAAAACAAAGAATGGGTCTACTCTTAGGTTTGATCTTCAATTCAGTTAATAACAGAAACACCATGAAGTGAATTAAAGCTCTGCTACTTCTAACATTTTATGTGGGGTAAATAACAGCATTCCAAGCCAATGAGAATTACATGTGCACGAATTATCAGTCTTTGTTTATCAAAGACCAGCAGCATTAAAAAAAAAATTAGAAGTTCTCAGCATCATTCTGAAAAACAAAAAATTGTGCTGGACTTTTGTTATCCTGGAGAATAACAGTGACAAAATCAAATGAGGAACATTGAGGAGATCCTTGGGATATCACTTTAATCACTTAGAGCAAATCCACAGGCACAGGCTGATAAGATAATTAAAACTGATTAATGTTGAAGAAGTGGACCAGCAAGTGATTTTTTTCATGTGTCAGTCTGAAAAACAGCTGCAAAAATCACATCACGGTGGAGGAAAAAAAAAACCAGCAGTATCACAATTATAGTAGTAGTAAGTCTGAGAAAATTCTGTTCAGTTCAGGCAAGCTCTGGACAGTAAGAGGCAAACTGAAGGGTGCTCAGAACAGAGCTAGCTGAAATGATGAGGTGATTCACCTGCAGTGAAAGAGAAAGTGTAGTCTTCTTAAGACCATGAGCTCAAAGAGAGTTAGGGAAGGGTATTGTGGAGTGCAGCAGGAAACAGCTTGAAGCAAACAAATACAAAATATAGGTAAGCAAACATAAGGAAACACTTTAACCCTGCTGACAGTGCAGCATTTGACACCAAATTAGCCTCAGGCTACTGGATATATATATATATATAATGGGCTTAGGCAAAGAATGATTTTGTAGGCTAAATAAGTGCATAACTACAGTCAAAATAATAATGTTTTAATCTTTTAGGGCAAATTCTCACCTAACTTAATAATGAGGGGAAAAAAACACAGTTCACATTCTTCCTACTGTTTGGCAGAAAGCTTCTCCAAACAGCATTGTGAGTACTTTAAAGGCCTCATCAAGACAGTGGTAGAGCTGGTAAAAAATTCATGTGGTCTCCTGTGTCGCGCTCCTCCTCTAGATTTCCCTGTGCTTCTGTTCCTTTGGAGCTCTGCCAAAGAGTACAAGCTGAGTTTGTCTCTCCGCATAAAGCCTGAGAGATGCTCGGAAGGTTCCTCTCTCTGTATCTAATGGGTAGCATTTTTCAAGGAGATCTAAATGATTCAGGAGGCAGAGTCCTAACACTCTCTTGAATCACTTTGACACCTTTGAAAAATGTTCTATTTTCTCAGTGTTCGGTTCCTGCATAGCAGACTCAATGGCCAGCAAAACTTACAAAGCTTAGTATCTAACTGGCTGTTACTCTGACAGAATATATTGCCTCTGTGAGCAGGCTTTATCAAGGACTTGGACTATCTAAACTTTACCACGGAGCCATTTAATTCTGTGTGGATGTAGATTTCCATCAGATTTTCACAGGGAGCTGCCTGCAAACCAGACAATTAGAATCATGGGATATACACTAATATTTGACTTGGACAGAATTAAAAGGCAATTAAAAGCAGTATTTGGTGAAGATCTTCAGTTGAGGTAAATGAGAGAAGGTACTGTTGGGTTGGGAATTTACAGCAGCTGGATATTTGGTGTGGAGTAGACTATTTCAAAATGTTGATACAGTTTTTGGTCTATATTACAGGGACAGTCAGGGTTTTGGCTGACATCATCAATTTAATGCACAAGGCGCTGCACTGAAGAGGAACACTGCTAGAAATCAGCATCTTGGTTTAAAAAAGAAAAAAAAAAAAAAAAAGGGTGAGAGAATAACAGAAATATTGGCTCTGCTCACATCTTGGCAGGGTGTCCTCTCAAACACAGGCTCCAGCAAATTCATTTACTTTTACAAGGGAAGCCTGACATAGACAAAGATCAGCCTCTGAGACCCAGAGGAACCCAACTACCTGAGCATGTCTGATGTCAGGGCACAACATTTACAGCCACACACTCCATGTGCGCATGCTTGGGGCGGTGATTATGAAGAGGGAGAGGAGTAAGGAGAGGAAAAAGATAAACTGAGATGAATGGCGATGGAAAGGCAGAGGGAATGTCAACTCTGCTGTTCTTTTCCCTTTTGCAACATTGAATATTCTGTTGTTTGAATCATAGTCACCTCCACAGTGGTCACTTGGGCATCAGCAAAACTGATGGTCACAGCAGCACTGGGAGAGATGTAATCAAGCATCCTCTGAAGCATAGTAATGAATTAATTTGTTGAACACACAAAATGTAAAACCACAGAAATCTGTTCCTGTCTCTATCCTTTCTATACCCCAGAAGGATTTTTAGTATCTGAGTTCTTATTAATATTCACTTCACTGTCAAATGGAAGAGTTACATACCTTGGCTGGAAAACATTCAAACATTTGCATTGCTGTCCCACATCAGTGACTCTGCTTGCAGTCATTTAGCCTATCTGTATGTAAAGCACATACCTGGAAACTGAGGAAATAATGAGCCTGAGAAGTTCCCAAATGCTAGGCCAACACAGTGTGCTCTGACTCCATGCCTTTGGAGTGCTCTATCACTTCTCACCTGGCAAATGAAATACGGAGGTTAAGTGCTGCTCTTACATTCCTCTACATTCAGCTCAGTTCTTGGTGTGGTAGAGGCATCAAGGAGAAAATAAGAAAGCTGTTCTCAGGGGTGTGTTTAATTGTCAGTGCCTACAGATACAGCCATATATTCCTGACCATTGAAACACTCAACCTCACATAGATTTGCAGTAGTTTTTTTCCCCAGTCACAGGCTGGTACCTAGCTGCCTTTCTACAGGAAATACGCCAGTTCTTCCACAGCAATGCTGCATTGAATGTGCAGCTGACTAGGTGTGTTATTCTACAGCTGGTAATAAGAGGAGGTCAGAGAAAATCAGGAGTGTTCTTTCTGCCCTTAAAAGAACTGTATTTCTATCTTGGCAGTGTAATCTATGCTTTCATATATTTTTTCAGTGTCACAGAGTAGTTTCATTTTTATTATTTATGGTGTGTAGAACTCCAAGATAGTAGCTGGGTTTGCTCTATTTAAAACACCAGTAAAGTAAGGTTTCAGCTCCACTGTGCTTCCACTCTACGGCCCCCATTGCTGGAACAAGAGAAAGTGATGCCTGGATGACAGACGAGAATAACTAAAAGGAGAAATGGAGGAGGAAAATGACCAGCTCAAGAGCTAGAAACACTAAAGAGAGGCTTCAATTGGAATGGACGTGATAGAGGTGTTCAGAGATAGATGAGAGAAAAGATGAATAGTCATGTCACACTTTGAGTCAACTTAATGAGACAGAAGTGGATGACTCCTAAAATGTCAGTCTTGCTGACTGACTTCTTTGAAATCAGTGCACAGCTTATTTAGTTGCTCCTCTTGCATGTAGGTTGCTCTACTGAAAAAGATGGCCTAGGTTTTCAAAACAGCCTTATCTCCTCCTGAGTCACCATAATAAGTGGTGGTACTGGATGCATATTAAATAACGAGATGTTTTCTTGAAACTCTGTTTAGTGCAGTTACGAAAGAAGCAGCAAAAATGCTGTTTCTGCTTCTGTGCTTGGAATGAATTCTCACTCTTTGGGAATATGGCCCAATAAGCAGGCTGGCCCAATTAGAGTTGAAAAATGTCAGAAATACTCAGATCTAAGACTATTCATAAGGAAAAGAGCTTTAGATTTTTTCTTCTAATAAAATCCTTGTAGAGATCTTTGTAGAAACAAAGGTGTTATGTTTTGTTTAGGGGAAGATTACTGAACTCTGGTTAACATTTATTGGTCTTGACTGGAATTTGGAATGCCATGAAGCCACCAAGCAGAGAGAAGCCTCACTTGTATAGATTTTTCTTCTTTAGTAAATATTCTCCCTTGTTGCATGTCAGGGTGCATAGGATGTGAACATGTGATAGTGAAGAAACAGATTATTTCCTAAAAAAAGAGGAATTGAAAATTTACTGATTTCTTCATATTGTAGCATGCAAGGACACTTACTACTTTAATGAATTACCATTACTAAGTATGCTGCTTCTTAAGCTTTCCTTGCATGTGGGGCTACATTCATCTCTTTCACTTATTATCCTTTTGAAAAAGTTGTCATCAAGCTGCTCTCCTGGGTTTTCAAAATCTACATGGCTGAGTTTCTGTAGGGTGCTGGTTCCAGGGCTTAAGAGCCTAAGGGGTGGCTCTAAGCCACCTCTTCTCCAGCCCATTTCCCTCCCAGCTTTGCCTAAGCAAAAACAAAGATCCAAGTAATAACTTTAGGGCAGGTGTCCTGACAGGAAAACACCAAATACATTCAGCGAGTCCAAGCCCTGAAAAAACTCAGTTGCCCTCCCCAGCAAGGCAGCATGACAGCCGTGAACAAGATATTGTGCTGTTGCACAGCACCTGCCAAATGTGTCATTATCAAGGGAGATAAACATATTGTTTAGGCAAAAGACTCTGCCACGTGTTTTTCCACCCTCTGTAGAGCCAAAATGATGTTTCATTGTTGTTAGCAGAATCTGCTTCAGTGAATTTATGTCAATGTCTCACTGTTTTCCTCAAGAAGACCTTGTTGGAAATGTTCCAGTAGCAGGGAGGCTGACCAAAAGCAAAAACAGATCTTATTGCTAAAGATCAGTCACAGCTCTGTTTTCATTTGCTGCTGTAATAAATGGCTTGAAATTTATCCAGGCCTACAGTGCAAAAGCTGCTCCTTGCTATTTCAAATGACTGCTTGCACTGTTCTTTTTCCCATGCAGGTAAGCAGGGTGCTGTGAAAAATGCCAGCATTTCAAACCTGGGCTGCTCAGATAGTGCATATTACTGCTTCAGAGTCTTCTTATTGTCTGTCTTTTCAACCAGTTGGCTACTGGCTCTTCTTCCCACCCATAAAAAGCAGGTGGTGTACATACACCTGCAGTAAGCAATTCAGCAACCACTTCTGTGCCAGTTTTGCCTTCCCTTTGTGTTCTTGTTGCAGCTGCTGAGGTTATTATCATGGCAAATCCTGACAGCTCTGTTCAAGGGACTGACCTGAGCCACCTCAGCTTCAGTAAATCCATCTGTATGAGGATTAGTTTCATAAACATGAGGTTAGCACATTGTAGTCAAACGCTTTGGGTCAGTAGAGCATTGCTGAGCTGTTCACTGGCAGTACTTTTAACTGACACACAGGTTTCTCTATATCACAATTCACAGTAAGAAAGGGCATCTTGGGAACAGGAGCCACTGAATTTTGTTGAAGAGAAAAATATTATCAGTAGGTTTACCAGTGGTTATATACTTCCTTAGGCATCTTCATCAGGCCTGTGTGAGAAGCAAGATCCCAAGCTAGGTGAACTTTTAGTCTAAATACTCTTAGGTTCATTTATCCTTGTGTAGCAGTGGAACAGCACTAGGTAGCATTGTGACATGTGGGGCTGACACTGTGGCTCTGGTCAGAGGAGCTGAAGGTCTAACAAACACATCAGAATGAGTGCTGGGTGCTGCAGCAGCACAGCCTGGCTCTCAGGAGGTGCACAGTGGTGGGCATGTGGTTACCCACAGAGGGGTCCTAAGGCACAAGGTCTAAGTTCCATACTGCCCAGTGGTGAGTTCAGCTCCATGCAGACCCAGAACGTAATGGCACAATGTCTTCAAATGCTTTCTTTTCTTAAAATTTCAGTGCTATGAGACTGTTGTGTTGTACTATATCATTTTGTTGTGTGGTAGCTGAGGGGCTCCAAGGGTGCAGAAGAACAGGTTCTGTGCGGCTGAGCCATGGGCTCCTCTTGGTTGTGCAATTTTCTGACTCCTTGCTCCAGTTTTTCCTTGATAAGAATGATCAAAAATGCTTTGTTTGTAGCCAGCAAATGACATGCTAACTACAGCTGCTCTTTCTACAGCCATGCAAGGGATGGGAGCTAGGGGCACAGTAGCACTATTTAATCCACATTTTCATTATGTTCAGTTTGGGATTTCATCCCTCCTTGCAGAGTTTTTGTGGCAGCCAGCATATGGTGCTGTAGTACCTCACAACCCGTCTGCTGTATGGGCTGCCTGGCAAAGCTGCTGCTGCCATGGCTGTCAGACACACTGTTTCTGCTCTTTAGCGTTAGGTTGTTTTAAAAACCTGACAGGCTGTCACCCAACAGCTGGTCTTTTCACAGGTGACAAATATTAACCTCCAGGGGGAGCCTCGTCTTCACTAATGATTCTAAAGTAACAGTTTAAAGCAACAAGACCCTACAGGGGGAAAGCTGCAGAGATAGGGTGACGACCAGGGGCACGTCACCAGCTTAAAGCAAACTTATCGGTCCTGCTCTTGTTTAATTATAACCCCAGTGTTGCAACTGCATATTTACCCACATCATAATGTACGGTAGTTAGAGTGCACAGCAGAAATAATGGTATTTCTTTTTCCAATCACAGCCTTGATAAACATTACACAAACTTAGTAGGTATCATTGAGACTCCAGGACTTGGAGGCATGGAACCAATCTGCAAGGAGTTCATAGAATAGAATCATAAAATCATTTGAGTTGAAAGACCATCTGGTCCCACTACCCTGCACTGAACAGGAACCAGAGCCCCATCCAGCCTGACCTTGTGTGTGTCCAGGGATGAGGCACCATCACCTGTCTGGACAACCTGTGCCAGTGCCTCACTGTTAGGTAGCAACTCACTGACCTTAGGTAAGTCAGCCTCATTGAAGGCATCTTCATGTGCCCAAAGGCAGTGCAGAAATGAGCTAATTAATTAATTATGCATTACACTCCATTCTGACCACCAAGGAGTGAAAAATCCTAAACTGTGTTAATTAAGATTCTAATATTTCTTTTTGTAACTCCTTCAGCCTGTCCAGTAAATGAAGTTAATTTGTTAGTAGAAGAAAATAGCTCCTGCTCCTTTGTATCAGGGCCACCTTCAATTTTGTGTGTTGTGATATAGGAGGTATCTTCTTTGACCTAGTTTTATCACTGTCACAGAAGGTGTCATTGTCGCCCATAGCAATGGCTGCTTCCCTTAGCAATAGTTATGGCAAAGTGCCTCAGGGATTTGCTTTGAAAATGAAGTTGGAGTTTGAAAAACAAAACCAATTTATGCTCTCCTGCATACTCCCAGATTGAGAGCATTGTTATGAGATCACCCATAAGAGTTAGGAAACAGATCATTAGAGTAATTCACTCGAGATGGTTATGCCAAAGCTAATTCACTTTTCAGCCATGTAATAAGATCCCATAGGGTCATTACTTCTTTGCTACATCACCAAAAATAATGAGATTCATTTTTCTCAGATTATGTGGAAATATAAGCTGTCTCTTATCATCCTCAGCTGAGTGAAGCTGACTGCACCAGCTCCTTCCTTGAGATGTGACAAAGGTGAGAAATCTTCATTTAAGATGGGAGATTTGAAGCATTAATACAAGAGGTTCAGATTGTATTTTCCTGACAGTTACATCTTTTATCACTAGCAAGATGTGTAGAGGGATGAGCAACTGCAGTAATAAGATCTCTTCTATATTCTGGGGAAAAGAAGAAATAGAAAAAAAGAAAAAAAGGTATTTATCAGAATCTTTAATAACAGGATAGCAGAATGATGCAAAATTGCTTGGATGAAAATTGATTTTCACCATGTGTAGTTAAGTATGTCTTACTTATGTGCTTTACAAGCACTATCTTAAAACATGAATCAGGGCAGAGAGTCCATAACTTACTTGAAGGGTCTATCAGTTTAGGAAGGTGATTTGTTAGGCTCTTGATAACGATGCATGTGCAGGTGGTAATTCAGCTTCACCCATAGCAAAGTTCACCATTTCAGCAGAAATCCCATTGGATAATTGATGTGTTAGGGCATATAGCTGAGCAAAGTCTTTCTCATAATCATTTCAGGGAGTTGTGCTAGCATAAACAAGAGGCTTTGGATTTTTAGCTGATGGGACAGAAGATACAGTCATTTAATTCAGCTGGCTGCTGAATTTACTTTTTATCTGTTTCTCCAGTTTGCTGACCTTCCCTGTTGTTTGCCCTCTCAGCTCCTGTGTTCACCTGAAAGGATGGACTTGCAAAACTCTCCTTGATTTTCACACGCCACATAGTGAAATGCTGGGAATTATAGGGAGAGAGGCACCACAGCAGCTTTTTATTTGCAATATTTGTGCATTTAACCAAAGACTTATCCAAGAAGGAGGATGAAATAAACCCTGTGTATTTCACCTTATGTAAGTACACAGGGCAACTGGTAATTTGAAGGTATGATTTTCCCTGCCATGTTCCTCACAGCAGGCTCACAGTAACACTTGTTAAACTTAGATTGGTTCATTGCTCACAAATCTCAAGCTTACAGACACCTTGCAGTTTTGTCACATCTACCAGGTGTCTCACTGTCAGGCTACAGCCAGTTCTCTAGTGCTACAGTTTTCTGCTGACAAGGTTTTGACAGTATTTCAGTTATAATCCCCTTGCATTTCAAATCAATTTGCAAGTCTTTACACAGAACACATTTAGTTAACTGTGGAGCAGTTAGTAGCTGATTAGCTCCCTTCCAGCACCATCTCTTCGAAGATGCTTAAATTATATTAGTCTAGCTACTGTGTGATTATTTTATTTGCCAGCACTGATTAGCTGATTCACTGAAAATAAAGAAACTGAAAAGTGCTGATATTTTCATTTCACAAATGTATCTGCTAAGTACTGTTGTTTGTTATAACGACGCCAGTTTTCATACCATTTCATCCTGTGTGGGACTATACCCAGGAACTGACAATTCAACCTAGATGTGTATATAGTCTGACACCAGTATTTATTTATGTCAGAGAAGTGTCCTGAAATTCCAACCAGTAGGAGTCTGTTTGCACTTAAAACAGAAAGAGAAGATCGTAGTGCAGAAAACATAACCAACCACTTAGCCCTTACAATCAAATAGGAATGGTGCAGGCTGTGAAGATTAATGGAAATACATAGGAACTGTGTTTTGTCCAGCAAGGTCACAGATTGCATGTGGACAAAATCTTGCTTTCCTGGCTTTTATTTATTCTTAGTGTTGCAAGGTCTAGATCTGGGGCATGGCAGGCAGAAAGGCCACTGATAGAGAAGCAATGAGTGCAACAGTGAAAATCAGAACTGTGTGAATAAAGGGAGGTGGTTTTACAGCCATGGACTGGGGACGCTCTTGTGAGGATCCTCAGATGAACTTGCCCCCTCTCTGCCCACATGGGGGAACAAGCTGTTGCTCATGCAGCTCAGGTTACACTTTCTGGCACTAATGTCAACTGTTGATGCACCCAAGATTCCCATTAGAAGCAAGTAAACCTTATGCAAATTCCACTCTCGTAGACATCTTTGTGACAGTTTGGTGGTGCATGAGATTGCAGATAAGGAGATCTGCGTTTGAATGGCAAGAGTCTCCCCCTGTGATAAGTTTGCAAAGAACCACTGATTTTCAGTAAGGCTGCATCAGTCTGCTAGTTAAGGAACATATTGTTTCACTTTGCTTGGTACATTTCCTAGCCTGGACAATAGCTGAACATTAAATATTCTCCTTGTATGTCATCTTAATTAGAAGTGACTAATTTAATGAACACGCCATAATTAATGTCTATTATACCATGAAAGACCTTGTTTCCACAAACTGGATAGATCTTTGTTTCTTCTGTTACTGTAGCAGCCTGATTGCATTTGATCAATGTAATAAAAGGTACAGTAACATTATACTGTTTGCAGGCCTTCGCTGGGAAACTTAATTGCCTATTTACTAGTGCTCAGTGCACTGGGCGTGGGCATCCTTAACCAGAGTGTTCAGCATGGTGTCTCAGCAGGGGTTTACACAATGTTCCAGTCTGAGGCCATTTTTCCACTCAGTCCTGAATTCAGAAGATTCTTTGAAGTGAGAGAAAAGAATAGAAAGAACAGTGAGTACAGAGAGCTTGCAGTGCACCGGGGCCATTCAGCCTTCCCCACAGAAGGGCAAAGAAAGGTCTTCGTTTACAAATGCTTTCCAGTTTTGACCTGTGCTTTCAGAATAACTAAATTTGGACAATGCGTGCTGTGAGCAAAGCCGCAAGGTGATGAGCCCAAATTCCTATAGGGCTTAAAAACCTATCAGCAACCTGTAGGTATGGGAATCTCTGAGGTCCCTATATTTCTCAAAGAAGCAGCAGAACCAGAATGGCTGCTAAAAACACTGCCAGTAATTTCAGTGCAATTATGAATAAAACCTTTGTGAGATAATCTATCCATGTTTTGCAGTGCTCTGTATCTCCAAAGCAACTTCAGATCCAAACCACAGTGGTAAGGAAGCTTCTAATTTCTGTATGAACGTGGCATCTGTTTGATTCCATTTTCTAATCCATTTTCCCTTAGAGATAATAGCAAAAGTTTTATTAAATGCAATAGAATTAGATTAGGCCTTTTAAGTTTATATGCCCTTGTTGTTAGAAGTTGTGAGGGCATGCTGTGGAAAAGACTAGTGATAGGATATCACAGGACTGTAAGATCCAAACCCCTTAAAGGATGCTGTGAATGAAAGGCAAATCCACTAAAGCTTGTACCCTGTAGCTTTATGTAGGGCCATAACTGAGTCATGCCTTTCACCAATGAAGTCAGCTGACTCTTCTTATTCAATGTTTCATATTTTCTCACCTAAATGCACATACTTACCGTTGCAGCTATAGCTCACTGTGTAGCAGAAATCCCATCAGAACTGAAATCTCAGTACCAGTCACCTGTTTCATTTATTTCTTGCTGTGAGCCTAATGAGAAAACAGCCAGAGCTACCCTGAGAAACTGAGAGGAGAAATAGCACTTTTCAAGAGTTATCAGGAAATTCAAACACTTTTGAATGTGGGAGCCAGGAAGAGCAGTTCAACTATCATTAAATATCATTAATTAATAATCATCTCATTCTCTGTGTGATGAGTTGAGATTCTTTGTGTCAGAGCCACAGGAAGAAAACAATGGAACTGGAAAGAAAACTTAGCCAAGGCCTGATGATGTGAATTCAAGCTTTTCTAATGGTTTCAATGGAAACTGCAGCACAACACTTTTATGTCCACTTTCCCTTGTGAACTAGATTCCCTCAGAATGCCCAAATAAAACATGCCCTTAAGGTTTTTTTTTTACTAAATCCAAAATACACAGAACTGGTATCTTAAAGAGGAACAGTGCCACAGATGATGATCTTGACAGGAATGTCTGATGTCTTCCAGACTCATATTTTCAGCACCCTCTCTCATGTCTGAGTGCCTTCCATGTTAAACCAGCACCACAGCTATACCAATAAGAATGGCAATATTTCAGTACTTTTAATAGTCAGAAGTATGTAAAATCACTTCTTTTTCCACACCGATTTGGGATCAGAATGTGTGTGTGTGTGCATTTTGTTTTGTTTTGTTTTGTTCTGTTTATAAAATACTGTCAGTATTCAAAGAGTTCTCTGAATACCCAGTTTGTTTGGTTTTTTTTGCCAGTGATGTGGAGAGCCATTTTCATGGTTTTTGTGTGGAAAACCTTTCTCATTTCCAAATAATGCCATTGTTTCCATGTCAGCAGTGCTAAGAATCACTGATCTCAATCAGCGGCCACCTTGCTGGGTAATCTGAAATCACAGAAATGACTTTCAGTCCTGCAGAAGGCTCATGATCACATTAGCACTAAGAACTAGGATCTCTCTGATTAGACAGCATGAGGAAGTTCAGCGATGACGTTCTTTTTTTTTTTTTTTTAAGGACTGTGTATGTCAAATTGCAAAGCAGATATAAAAAGTCAGGTGATTGCATTTGCCAGAGAAAAATATCTTGTGGCGAAAGGCACAGTGTTAGCTATTCAGCTGCAAAGAAGGAGTGTATCTGAGAATGGGAATCCTCATGAAAACAATATCCAGTCTGGCACTGCTCCCAGGCAGAGCAAGCTGTGTGGTAAGTGGTCAGCTATGTAATCCAAAGATCATTAAGCTCTGCTGTTACAAGACTGGTGGGTGATCAGATAACTCTATTGCTCCTCCCCAGCCTGCAGTTTCACCTTAGTGAAAGTGTTTCCTTTTTCTCATTGTTACCTAAACTTTTGAATCAGTAACAACTGGCATTCAGCTGGGGAGGCTTCTTGCATCCCACCTTCAAGACACTGGTTATGTTTCCACACACACTTCCCCTCAATCTGTGATGCACTAAAGCACCAAACCCATTCTGTAAACTCTTAGATTTGGTACCATGGACTACTGAATATATGCAAAGATTCCTCTTTATTACAGAACCAGGATGCAATTAACACATCTTTGCTGAGCTGTGTAGATTTGAACTTACCTGTCTGGTTTTAGGGAAGATTTATATTTCTTGCATTTGATAAGTTTAAGAAGAAAGAAATTGGACAAAGGTTAAGAAAGACAAAGTAGAAAACCTGTCCTGAATTATTTTGAGGCCTTCTATCATGTCTAGATAGTTTCTGGCCCAGTAGGCTGCAGCCTCTAACACATAATCAGTACTGAGTGGTACTTGATCACATTAAAATGACCAAACTACAGGGAGGGATAAGGACCTTTTACACTTGTGTCACACAGGAACAAAGCAAATAACATTTTTATTTCACTTTCACACACTGTAGGATGTCAGGCTGTGCTTCATTTTGGGTCTTTCAGTGAAAGAACCAAGCGCAGAGGTAATGGTGCCTCAGTGGGAAATGTGCCTCAGTGAAAGATGAATAAAAACTGACAGCAGACACCAGGGTGTATGTCAGGGAGTCCAAGTGACAGCTGTGAGTGTGTGGAGATGAGGAAGGGGATGAGTTTCCCTTGTTCCCAGAGGCATTTTGTGCAGCCCATCCTAAGACTCAGCCCCAGTAGTTCATCTCTATTCCTGGGACCATTAAAGGTATTCTGAGAATTTCCCCCAGCAGCTTGCTGCCTCCATCAACACACTCCATTAGCTCTGACAGAGTATCATTGCTGTCTGCCTCAAAAAAAGAAAAAAAAAAAAAAAAAAGAAAAAAAGGAAAGAAAGTTGAAAATTTACTGCAGTTGATACATTTGTCAGTGGATAAAAAGTAAGATGCAAAAAAGATACTTGAGGTGAAGGGAGGTCCTGCCTTCACTTGGGAACATCAGAGCACTGGGGTATCCTGGGCCAGACTCACCAAACCAAGATTTTTCTTGTGCTTGCAGAGTGTTGCTGTGCTGATTGGTCTTGATGTAGCTGACATGTGCCATTTCCTCCATTTTCCAAAGAAAACGAAGAGGCTTCTGAGAAGGACATAGGTCAAAGTTATGCCCTGAACAGAAAACAAGTTCTGTCCTCCACCTGAGTGGCTGAAGAGACACTTAAACTCCATGTTGAGTTTGCCATGCTTTTATTTTACCATACGCTAGATTTACTTTCTACTTCATCTACTTTCTCACTACCAGTTTCCATCATTGTGACATGAAGGTCAAGTCCCCAGGCAGAGAATCTGGAAGCAGTCTTTTAAAAGTAACAGTACTGTAAGTGGTCATGATAAATTTTTTTTCTTTTTATTTAATTATTTGTTTATTTATTTTGAAAGAGGTACACTTTCCATCCAAGAATTAGAATATACATTTTAAGTCCTCTTTAGGTGTTCTGTTGCCTAGGGAAGAAAGGTCTTGTGGTCCTCCTTTCCGTGTAAAGGGCAGAGCAGGTTTTCAGTCCAGATCTGTTGCTGAATACTTCTGTGCTCCTGCAGTCCTGCTCAGGGTCAGTCCCACAAGGAGTGCTGTTCCCTTCACATCCCTCCAACAGCTTTGATTCTTCAGTCTCATGCTGCACAGTTGTGAGCCCCTCGCCCCCCACTCTTGGCAGGGGTGGGCATCTAAAACTGAGACCTGGAAATCTGAATTCAATCCCAGGCTTTAACCATTGGTCCTCCCAGTTGTCTGCCTTGCAAAACCACCGGCTCAACATGTGTTTGTGCTGTGTTTGGCACGTGGGAATCTCACTCTCTGCCTTGATGCCTCTTGGAAACACCATGATAGACTTATACAGAAAGCACTTGTTGTTTCAGATTTTCAAACTATCACAACTGACAGCTGCTTTTCAACTCTCATTATAGGCAGACTTTGAGGTAAAAGAATGGATTTTCAAGCATTCAAACTACAATTAATTTCTTAAAGCAAAACAGCTCATTTGTCCTGCAGAGGTTAAAGTCACATACATAAAAATAACAATCTGAGGTGTCTTGTATTTTTGACAGCCTTAGCCCTTAGCCCTTGATTAGATAAAGGCCTTAATATTGCATTACAGCAGAATTACCTACATTATGGCAGCTGCTTGTTGCAATTGTGTTGACATGAGTAGCTTCTTGTGTGAATGTATTCTGGTCTTTCTAATCTCTTTAGCATCAGCAGCAGGACATTTTATTTGCAATTGATTTTTAAATTTAGGAGTAATTGAAGTTTAAGCGCAGTTACCTTCTTACAACAAGGACAGGTTGATACTGTTTAAATCCTAATTATGCACTGATTAAAAGTGATTGCATTGCCAAAGTGAGCGGGGGCTATAATTTGTTTCGTTCTTAAAGGCTCAGCATAGAGAATTAATTGTATTTCCAGGAAAACAGATCAACATAAAGAGGAAGCAATGAAGATTTCATTGCTGAATCATAAATTTCATTGCAATCTTTGGAAGGTAGACGAGGTAGACCTGCCATTGAAAGCAGATCTTGATGACAGCAGGGAGAAGCCATTTCCTAGTTTTGGTATTTGATGGTACAAGCTTTGCTTGCAGTCAGTTATGCTGAGTTTTGGTTAAATACATAAGGTAGAAATGGGTCTGTTTTCGTTTGGGAACTTCCAGTTTTGCAGTGTTCTGTTGTTTGCTTTGCTTTCAAATTTAATAATGAAATGACAGCCTGCAAATTATTGTCAGATAATAAGTAGGATAAACAAAACCAGTCACACTTTTTGTATGAGCAGGAGTTATTTCATAAACACCATAAAAAATTAGAAAGCACAAGAGGGAAACCAGAGCAGAGAAGTGCATTTCTACATTAGTGACAGTGAAAACTTGGGGTCTAAACAGGTTAGAGCTGGGAGTCCTAGATCTGAGTTTTGTGGCTGTCACAAGCAATGTTTGAGTCAGGTCTGAATGATCCCAGATTTAGGGAAACACTTAATAGAGACCTGCATCTGCTCAGTGTTAGTTTTATTACTTCTTCATACACAGGATATGTCTGTACAGTGGTCTCTGCTGCTGTCTCTGATCTCTCAGTGATGGAATATCAGGATTCCCCATGATGTGTGCAGACAATTAATGCCACCGTCATGCTGGAATTTTAAAGCTTATTTTAGTTTTGATTGTAGCTGATTTTGTTGTTTTTTCTCTCTATCTGGAACAGTGGTTTTCTTATTACCTACCAGCCTGCTAACAGGACAAATCTCAGTCGCAAGCAACAGGACTACAAAACTGAAGTTACCACTGTGCTTTTAGGACCATATGAGCCACTTGGTGCTGTATACATAAAGTAGCTAAAATAACCAGAAGCAGAGAAATCAGTGGACAAGGGGTGATGCCATCTCTGAGGCACAGAGTTATAATAGAGTAAGCTGACATTATAAAGTGGCTGGAGAAACTGTGTACTTCCCACAGCAGTAGAGGAACCTGAAGTGATATGTGTAACTTTCGATTGCTTTGGCTTTCTCACTGTGCTTTTCTGTATGCATTATTCAGGCACAGGGGCAGTTGAATGCCACAGCAGCCCACCAAAGGTGCTGTTATTTTGAATTTCAGTAATCCTCCATCGTTTTTAATCAGTGAAACTCCTGGTCTGCAAGCTGTGAAAGCAAACTGGTGGTGTGGTTGCTGTCTGAAGGAGTATCCTTTGATACTTATTGATTCAATTGATTTCATTTTGTGGAATGCGATGGAAAGGGCTGAGCTTTGTCTTTGGTCACAAGGATTGGGAATTAAATTCTGTCACCTTGGGCTCTGATCCTGTTAACTCCACAGCTTGCAGGCAAGCATGGGCATGGTGCTTGGCACAGTTGTGATCTGTACTGTCATTCAGAAGATGAAATTGTGCGACATTCACTAGGAGCCAACTGAAAAGTCACTGGAGGCACCTTATGGCCTTTACTTTTCTTTTGATGAATAAACAGATAAACTGCCCAGTGCACCAACTCAGCTCTGCTTTTTCACATCACTGCTTTGTTGCTGATGTTGGTCCCTGGAACGGGACTCTCCAATTGTCATCAGACTCCTAAGAATGCCCCCAGGATTTCAGTGAGAGCATTTGGGATACTAAGATATATATGGTTTGCTTTGGGGTTTTTTATGGTTGCTGATTTTTTCCAATCTGTGGAAGGAATTGTCACTAGGAAACCACTGTGGTGCAGGAACTATATGAATTCTGCAGTTTTCTTCATATCTCTTTATCAAGTGATAGATACAGCCTGTCTACTTCTTTCTTTCCCTATTTCCTATTCTGACAGCAAATAGAGACATCATTTAAAGCCATTTGTGGAGATTAGGTCTGTTTTCAGCTCAGCTTCCTAGCAAAGCAAGGCTTACATGCTTACTCTGCATGTAATCTTAATGTCTTATGAACACCTCTAGTCAGCCTCTCCCAAACATACCAGAAGAGCTGAGTTACCAACATACTTAGTTCCTACATTTTTTTCTACTTCAGTCAAAAGGAGCAGCCCAAAAAGTCATTAGCAGCATTTTTCTGCTGTAAGTGGGAAAGGCAGAGAAACAGCAGGGGAGCTTAACATTTGCACAAGGAGACAATATAAAATCTCACTTTAAATCACTTAGTCTTCATTCATTGAGAGATGCACATTCACAAGAAAGGAGGTGTGCAGCAACCCATGTTTTCTTATGTGAATACTTGTCAACTAGCAGACAAATCAAACAAGTCAGTAGGTTCTTTCCAGGCTTACACTTGTGGCATTGAACTTAAATCCTCCTCTATTTCTGAATTCTGGTCTTGAGTTTAGGTAACGATTTCTTTCTCAGTAGTGACTTTCTGTACTGGTTGAAACATAAACTACTTAAATGATTGTACTCAATACTTATTTATTGTCTATTGCAGAATAATTTCTCCCAAACCTTTCTTGAACTATAATGTTCACCTGGGGAATGTAGTCCATACTGGATGTCTGCTGCAGATATTATTAAAAATAATTGAATTTTGCATAACTCTTTTTATACATGCATGTTGGTTTCTCAGTTATGTGATTTATGGACTCTTTCAGGATCAATTTCTGCTTTTGAGAAGATACAGAAAAAAATAGTAGCCCTAATGCAAGATGAAGATGTGAGGATAATCAAAAGGCTTTGTGTTGCCAGAGCAGTAAAAAAAAAAAAACCTCAAAATTTCTTTCTTCATAAAGCAGTTTTGGCATGGCCAGGATATTTGCAACTCAGTTTTCTTCTGCCTTGTTTATACAGGTGATCACCAGTTTTCTTCAGCTTCTGGTGTATCAGTCTCAGAGGATATTTACAGATTACATAATGTTGAACTAGAATCATGGAAATGTTAATGTGCAATATATGCAACAGAATGGGGGTTTAAAATCAACACTGGTGTTCAAGCCTTCAGCAAAAAAAAAAAAAATAAATAAAAAAAAATTATAGAAATATGCTACTCCTGAGATTTAATGCAAAATGAATGCAAAGAAACAGTGACAATACTTTTCCATGCTCTTAGAATTAAGAGGATTCTAACACTAATCAAAACCCTTCACACATTCTTTTTTCCCAGGCTGAAAATGGATCAAAGTTTGAAAATACAACTCAGAGATTATTATTTTTGCATGAGTATTTTACAGTCTATAAACAAGACCTTTACTAAGCAAGCAACTTCTGTATGGAAAAAGTTCAATTTCCCATAAAGAATTCACAGGAAGAGCTGTATGTTCAAAATGTTCTTTCCATTTATTTCACCCCAGAAACTCATCTGACCAATTTACTTTTCAGGAAGGAGGATAAGTGAAAACATATGCTTTGTCATTCTATATTTTTTTAACTTCTTGAATTTCAGCAATAAGGAGATTAACTTGACACAGCCAAAACTAGGGCTGGATAAATATTTTTGGTAAAGCTGTGAAAATTTCTGCCTCTTTCAGAGCTGAAGGAACACAGCAATAGAGCCATCTGCCACATCTGCTTCTGTTAGGAAGCATCAGATATGCTAAGTAAAGTGATCCACGGTGATTGTACATGTTAATATCACCTTCTGATGAAGCATCATTTCCTTATGTTCAGTTATGTACACTGACCTGGTATTGAGTGGAAGGATCAATGCCCTTTTACAAACTTTTGTACTTGTTCAATAGCCTTTGTTTCTGTTTGGAGAATCCATTTCTTGTTAAAAAGTTTGAGCAACCATGTCCATCCTCCTCGAGCACTGCTGAGCAACCAGGTTCATCCATCCTCCTTGAACACTGCTGCTCACACACCATAGAATCACAGTACACTTGTGGGCTTTCCAAAGCCTTCATGAGCTGGTGGTGCTCTCCCATGATTTCCTTGATAATCCACACAACTGTAATAACCCAGATACGTTACACTTACAAGGACTGTGTTCACTAACAGCTTTGAAATGTGAATACCCATTGCTGCTTTGAAAATACGGCCAAAACAGCATATTATTTTTACTTAGCAGTATAAGAGAGCTCTCCACTAAGCCTGTCCAGAACTTTTGTATTATTTGAGATGAAGTGAGAAGAAGAAGCTCCGACTCTAGAAATATAGTACTGGTGAATCTTATATGCAGCTCAACCCAAGGCAGAATTCGGATCAGAGGTTTTATTGTAAAATCTCCACTACTAGTGTAGATTTTCCTATCACTGTACTGCCCAGCTGAGCAGATGGTATTATTCATTTATTTTTCTTCTTTGATCTGCAAATGTAACCGTCATTTGTCTTCTGTCAGTCTTATCTTCCTGTTCTTAGTGAGCTTTTTTTGTTGTTGTTGTTATTCTTTGTTTTTGTCTAAAATATTTGTGAGTTGTTCAAAAGGATGCTGAGGAATTGTTATATGTTACTACCCCTGGATAAATTACCTCCCAGATCCTGCAGGTGAATATCATCTCTAATCAGATTTCTGCTGCATGACATCAGCTGCATAGAATTCAAATCAATACAAAAGTCCTCTTGCAGGGTTGAGCTTTCCCTGAGGGATCAGCCATTTCATTTAGTTGCTGTGCACTGATTGCTGGAAAATACCTGGGATGGTCTGAGTGACAGTCTTCATTTCTGGTTTGGTAAGTGCTGTGAAGAGTCTCTTAAAGTGTTTTGTATTAGGGAAACTCTTCTCAGAATTTTCATTGACAAGCTAGATAGTCTTAAAAATATCTGGTTCTCTGACAATGATGCAAGTACTACAGTCTAAAAAAGCTAATGAATGTGTTGGTTTTTTGTTGCTTTTTGTGGATAACTGCTCTGAGGCAGTTATGGTGAGTGGCTGACTCTGATCAGCTGCCAGAAACTGGAAAATGGTATTATGTTTTTAAGGATGGTATCAGATAGGATAGAAAAATTCAGCTGGAAGGGTCTATTGAAGGTCATCTGTAGTGCAGCTGCCTGATCTCTTCAGGGTTAGTCAAATGTTAATGTGTAGTAATATGAGTATTGTCCAGATCCCTTATAAACTCTGTCAGGCAGGGGATATCAACTGCCTACCTAAGGAGCCTGTTCCAGTGTTTTGCCATCCTCAGAAGGAAGAAATCTTGCATACTTGAGTCTCAGTCAACACCTGTGGTACAATCTTGGTTTTGATGTTTTCTAGCACAAGCTGGGATATAGTAATGTTGTGATGGAATTTGTGCCTAGAGTTATCCATTCACATGCTTTCTTTCAGAAATCAGCACAAAGTCTTCCATGGCTTTTAGTTTCCATACATTCCTGACTACTCACATAAGTTCAGGAAGAAGAAATCTCAGGATAGTGTATTTTCTGTCTGTGTTTTACATACAAGGATAGAGCTTGGGAAAGAAAACATGAATAGCCTTTTGCTTGTTGAATCTAGTATATGCCTGAAGTGTGTGATAGGGAGAGAGACCTAAAGTTGCTCAGAGGGGGGGTCTGTTTGAATACTGGGAGCAATTTCTTTTCAGCAAGAGTGGTGAGTAAGGTATTGAGATAGCCTGCATGGGGAGGTGGAGGAGTCACTGTCTGTGATGTTCAAGAACTATGGAGATGTGGTTAGTGGGCATGGTAGGAGTGGACTGATGGTTGGACATGATGATTCTGGTAATCTTGTCCAACCTTACTGTTTCTATTATGATTTTCCTCGCCCTAAAATCTTGTAATTATACTCTTGGCAAGATGTTAGGGGTTTTTCTTATTTTATTTTCTCATCATTTTAAGCAATTCAAGAATCAAAACATTTCACTGATTAAAAAAAACTTAATAGTACAAATCTCATAGGAAATGTTATTTTTAGACCAGTTTAGTTACTAAATCCATAAAAAAGGGATCTCAAATATTTTGATTAAGTAGCCTTTAAATTAATGTAGAAGTATAAACGCAACTTTGTTTCCAGTCACTTCAGAAGAACTGGTGAGTTTAGAAATAAGCATTGCTGCTCTTCATACTCAACTTCTGGCACTCCTGTTTGCAATGAAAGCTTGGCTGAAGTAAACAGTCAAAAATTCCTCTCACACTTGCATTCATTTATGGTGTTTACAGGGGAAGTTGGGGCAATAAGCTTATGAAATGAAGTTACATTTTAGATAAGAGTTATCACAGAATATAATTACATCCTCTATGTTAGTCTTTGTCTCTTCGTGAGACTTCAACCGCTCCTTGTCTTGCTTTGATCATGCAGCAGTCTGTTTATGGTCAAACTCAGAAGCTGAACAAAGGTTATTCTTCAGTAATTAAATCACTTTACTGATTAGGTTTGACTTTTCATGTGCAGTCTGATTTCAAAAGAAGAAAATTAAAGGCCTTTAACCTGCTTGGAAATGTCAAGGAAATCAAACCCTGTAATACAATGTGAACACATCTATTTGTGTTTATAAACGGTTTCTAGTTCAAGATGGTGTACATCTTTAACTAGTTCTGCATCTGGTATGTTTTTGGTATGTGAAATGAGCTAACTGTAGAAATCAATGGAGAAATATCTTCCCCATCAAAAATCACAATTACAACTAGTGCCTTTGCTAGCAATTTTCATGAAGGGCTTGGTGATTAATTTTGCAGAAATGCCTTTCTACTATTTTGAGCTTTCTCTCCCCATGGGGAACTCTGAGCTGGTTGACCTAGTTGAATCTTGAAGACCTTTTGCACAGCTGAAGAGTCAGAATGGAGCCAGTCAATTGACACGAAAGGTCAAAAGATGCTAATACATATGGAATTGATGTACTCAAGTCTTTTGTAGGAAAATATTGTTTAACAACTTGACCCAAGATGGAATTTCTTGCCGAAACAGAAGATGTGTCATTGAAAGTAAATAACCTCAGGATTACAGTATTTGCTTAAGAAATTGAATTACATGCCCATGACTCAGACCAAAAATATGAATTTGTGTTTTCTGAGTCCTGGAAAAGTATTGTACTTAGAGTTAAGTTATCAACATTCAGTTTTGTTTGGCACTTCTCATTAAAATGCTCAGTTCATAGATCAAGCAACAAACTCAAGGATACAACCTCACAGTTACAGTTTTCAATAGGCAGCCTGTACACTGATTTGAACCAGTCCTTTTCAGAAGTATCCCAGAATTTCTTTGTTACAGAAGTTGTTTATCTGCATAGATGCATCCTTCTGAAAGGAACTTTGGGATATTTCTTCATTTGCCTTGAGGTTTGAAAAAATAATAATAATAATTATGCTGCTGTGTTTTTTACAGTGTAGCTATGGTAAGTACATTTTGTGTGCTGGTAACTCAGGATGTTTCCTAGATGTAGGGAAGCATTCATGCTATTTCAACTCTACCCATTGAATACCAAAAGCTAGAGAGGAGATATCACTTTTTTTTCTCTGAAAGATTGTGGAAGCACTAGTGCAAGTGTTTTTCTGTTGCAGTAGCTTTTAATCCCTTGTCTGAAAATACTACTTTTATACTAGAAGCTTAGCTCTTAAGAGGATGTATTTGCAGCAGTGATGGGGAGGTGGAAAAGGGGAGAAATGGAGATCTAGGATTAAGAATTCCACCTCTATTGAGCTCAACTCAGTGGTTTCATAGTTGGTTTTCTCAATAGCGACTTCATGCCTGAGAGTAGATTGAAATTACATTGAAAACTCAGCAGTCTTGCTCTGTATTTATTATTGGTAGAGTAATCTTTGGCTTCTTTTTGAAGCCCTATGATTATACAGTCTTCTTGGGGGGAAAAGTGTCCTAGCCTTTGTGTTTACATTGAAAAGCTAAAAGATAATTGGATGTTCAAAATCCAGTAATTCTGGATTTCATAGTGCTCGAGTTAACTATGGTAAAAGAATGTTTGTGTGTTGCAGATTTCTTTTTCTAGTTAGAATAAAAGAGATAAACAAAAGACATTGCTGATCCTGTTTTCCAGATGGGGGGGGGGGGGAAGATAGGACAGTAAGATAAGTTTCTTGCTGGAATTCTCAAGTAAATCCTGTGCCAGGGCAATGAGAAGAGAACTTCTCTTTAGAGCTGGGAAAGCTTCTTGATTGCAAGCCTTCCTTTTCTCCTTTGTTGAGAGTAGATATATTTAGCAAACATTGACCCAGGGATTTCCTCCTCTAAGTGAATAGATCTTAAATTTCTGAAAAGTTTCTCTTCAATGGGAGGATTAGATATGTTTAGGAATATTTGATGAATAGCCCAAGCATTCTTAGATTTTCTGATTATGGTTTGATTGTTTCAGTAGGGCTTCCTCTGCTTCTTTCTCCTGCTCTTGCTCTACTTTCTGCCCATTTCTTTTTGAATAATTTACTCATCAATTTCTGTGTTCCTTTGCTGCCTTTCTTCCATGCTACAAAGTAAATCAGCCATCCCTGTGATCTGACTCTGTTTCTTTCTGTCTGTATTCACAAATTGTACCACACCTTACTTAAATCATTGTAGTCTAGAATAAAACAACTAACTTTATTTCTGAAATTTTCTGTGAAATATGGAAAATATTCTTCTTTCTTTCTGCATCTAATATTGCATCTTTGTGGGAAGTTCTTCAGCTCGCATTTTCTAAGAAATGAGAACATATTGCTCATGATAAAATTGAGGAAATTCTGTGTGTTTTTTTTCTTCTTCAAGTACTTGCTGATTTTTATTTCTTCCTCTGGAGCAAAGGGCAGAAGTTTGCATTTCAGCACAAAGGGAATTTCAATGAAACCTGCTCCAAGCAATTCTTTGCTTATTACTTTTTAATACTTGCCTGTTAGCATGCTTCCCTCTCTACTTTGACACTTAGCTTTAATCTGTGTGTAGATATAAACATCACTTCTATGCTTAGATTTGAGTCTGCCCCAGTGCCCTTGAAACAAGTTGCAAAGGTGAAGTGTATAAGAGGAGCATAGCAACAATATTATTGTGTAGTTTAAGAACAGATGTTAAAAAAAAAAAAAAAGAACAAAATCACTATTATTTTCTATCTAAAGTACTAATATCCAATCCCAAATATCTGTTCCCCACATATGAGCCCAAGAGAATAAAAACCAGAAATAAATTCAATTGATACAACTTTTCATTGTAATTACATGAGTAGAGATCTGTGTAGCAAGCTGTAAATGTCAAGAGTCCATTTGGCTTCTCATTCCCAGGAGAGCAGTGCTGAACACAAGATTTATTTGAATTTTATTCTGAGTTAACTTACATCCTGATCCTCTCTAGCAGAGAAAATAAAAAAAAGTTGGACTGGAATTGAACTCGAGAGCTCCTCTAATGAAATTCTCCTTGTTGTCAGACAGAATTGGCTGTTCTGGTAGTGTTACAGTTTGAGGCTCATCTACCATTCCATTGTTGGATCCATTGCCATTGTTTAAAAAGAGCCCTCAGTGGTATGTTTCTGTGAAGATGAGTGTTTAGGACTATCCCTGAAGTTTTACCATCTGGTCACATGGCAGAACACTCTGTAGAAAAGAGACATTCCCTGAATCTCCTATAGGCAGAAGTAGGATGAGTTGTCTTTGCTTAGACCATGAATGTAACATCCTCAAGGACCAAGTCAAATCCTGCTTGTATAAAATCTTTAAAATATACAAATTCCACAATTCCTGAAGGGGTTTGTAAATATCTAAAGACAGGGGAAGATGGTGCAGTCACTGTTGTCTCGACAGCTTCTTTAGCAGCTGTAGCTGCCCACATTAGCTGTTAATTTTCTGCCAGGACTTCCAAAACATCCATACTTAAATCAGAAGTTCCAGGCTTCTGTACAGTCTTTTCTAAGCAAAAACATAACATGTCATGAAAATCAATTAGGCTGTTTGATCACACCAGTCACTTTTGATCTGACTCAGTGAACTCATGACTCAACCTCTCAGCACAGACGTAGGAGATAGCTTAAGGCAGAGAAGATTTAGATTTTTCTTACTAGGACTTGGTAGTGGAACTCCAAACTCCTGTAACTTGCAAACTTTTGTGTTAACTACATTGTTTTCCCTGTATGTGATCTAGTCCCTTTAAGACCTCATTCAAGAAAGCACCTGCATACCTTTGGCTGGTGGCACACAAGGGGTTCTTTCATCTGGTATACAATTTCTTAAATGCTGATAGTTAAGCGAACTTAAAGAAGTTGGATGTTTTATTCAGTTCTCAGTTATTTCATATACCAGGAGTCTTTATGCTCATCATTACTGTTTTATGCTTCTCTGTCATGAAATTTAATCTGTAATACTTCACTGTGAAACCTTAGGGATTTTCTGGAAGCTGAGTCATCCTTTAGTGCTAATCTTTGCGTACATAGTGCTCTCTACTTGGATTTATCTGTTCCTTCTTTCTTCTTGTTGTCTTTCAGTCAGGTAAAAAATAAAACTAAAAAAAATTGCTAGGTCCAAGGGAATACTGTAAAGAGGAAAAGGATGCCACATCTCCAAACAGTAATCAAAGTAGTGTTGGAATACTCTGCCTCAATCTTATATGCTTTGTTCCGTGCAATAGTATGTTGTTACAGGTGGATAGTAATTATGGTACTCCATATATATGTTTAAGCCAAGCTTTTAAGTCTTTTAAAGAACAAAAAAGTAAGAGAGCCTTTGGCAGAACTGGTACTACAAGTCACAGCTTAAGTGAAAAGACATCAGATGAGCCCTGCTGTACAGCTGAACCTGTCTGACTAATAATCAAGTGGCTCTGAAACTGTACTACCCTGCTGTTTTGGTGGTGGTGGTGTTTTGTTTTGGTTTTTGGTGGAGTCTTTTTTTGTTTGTTTTTGGAAGGTTCCCTTCTTCAGTAATCAAATAAATACTGCCCAAGGAAAGAGAAATGATGTACTGTTGGACTGATTAATGATTTTGTCATATTTAATTGAGTTTATTCGTTAAGCCCTTTCCACTTTCCCTGCAGAGGTTAATCAATGCACACATACATAAGGACCTAGCGTGTGATCTGAGCAGAAAATGTGAAATGTCTTTGAATTACAGCAGTTAAGGAGCCCTCTGATTTATCATCTACATTCTCTTCACAGTGCTTGAAGGACTTTGCTTTAAAATTATATTAAAACAAAAGTAGCCAGAGAGCTGTCTTATTCAGCATGTATAATTAAGACTCTGCTTTGGTTTTTATTGTTGCTTTTTTCCTCTTCATGCTTTAATATTTCAAATTCCATTTCTTTCTTGAAAAGTGTTTCCTGCAGTCCAAGACCATTTCTGTTGAAAATATCATGTTCAAAACATTTCCTCCCCACCCAGCACTCTAGAATGGGGAGATGTTTGAGGATTTCAAAGCTGAAATTTTTGTTTTCAATATATTTCAATTCCATGCTATATTACTATATAATGTCACTTCTCCCTGTAGTAGAGATTTTAGTTCAGCTTTCCATGATGGTATCTTGATCCTTTGAGTCCTTTCAGTTATTTTTTTTTTTAGAGTGACAGGCATCTAACAGTATTCCTGTTAGAGTGTGACTGGGTGATGGGGGACTTTTGTCACTATGTGGCCTTCTGCCCCATAGTTGATCAAATCCAGACTCAAAAGTCCTGCATAGCCATTTTTACTCTATGTAAATGGTTCAGTGTGCAATTTTTCTTTAACTGAGCTTATAACATATGTTGTTATAGCAGTAGTATTGTAGGTGCTGATAAGAGGAAATGGGTGTGGATGCATTCACAAATGCAATGAATGTCTAAGCCAACAGTGGGAGCTGTCTATCCAATATGCCATGGCTGCACTTTTATGTCAAATGTTGGCATACCTTCACTTACATTCTCATGTGACTAGATGTTTGGGCTCCTGTAGCCATGTTAATGTACTGGTATGCCTGGGCTAATAATTCCCTAACCCTCTGAGTTTCAGATTGATATGGTAGCTCAGGTTCAATGCTGGTGGATTGTGGCACATGATTTGCAGGCACGTGAGGCTTGTCTGGAGTGGCAGGTTTTCTGTCAGGCATGTTCCCTTTTCCCCTGCTTCTACAAGGTCTCTGAACTTGATAGCACTAACACGGCATTCTAGACTTCTCTTCTCTAGACCTCCCAGCACTTCTACTTTGTACATACAGAACTTTATGTTCTGGTCTCCTGCCACTTTAGGGCCTCATTGCATTGATTGCTTCTATAATTCATCTTTCCTATGGATGAGATATCGGGGGTTTACTGCCAAAGGAATTGAGTAAGATTCCTCGAGCTTGTGCTTGAGAGATATCTTTAGGATTTGAACTCTCCTAACCAACAGATAATTAACTTCCTCTGCTGGTTTTCAAAAAACTCTGGCAGTAAAATATTGCTTTTGCTTTTTGATATTAAACATCTCTTCAGTGGTTTCATCAGTGGAAGAGTAGTACGTTATCTGAAATAGAAAGCTATAATACATTTTGAACATCCTCTTGAAAATCAAAATGCTACAAACTAGCTGCAGGATGTTACCAAGTACTCAAGGCTCAATCTTTTGATAATGTGCTGTTAAAAAGATGAAGCTTTCTATTTTTTTTTTTTTATGGTAATCATTTTGCTGGGCACAGCTGTTTGTTTGGTATGTGACAGATTTTTCAGAACGTTTTCTTCTGTATTTCAGTGAAAATGAGCCTCACACCTTGATACAAGTGCTGATAAAACTCAGTCTCAATAGCACGAGTACTTTTCAGTTCAAATAAGAAACTGATCTTTCTCCGTCTGTTCTGTAGTTAAGTAGTGCTCCAGGATTTCTCAGAAGGTTGGGTGGACAGCAGCACTGCAGCTTGGAGGCTCTCTGTTGTGGATGTTCTGCAGACCTGCTTGCACCTGGGCTGGAGCTCATACAAAGATACGAAGAATGCAGGGCATTCTATAACAAAATCTCTCTGAATCCTATACTCTACCTGAATCAAACACTTCAAAAATTATCTTTGGATTATTTATTTTGATGGTAGCTGATCTAGGTGACATTCTAACTGGTAAACAGAAGAGAAATGTCTTCTCAGTCCTTTGGTGAGATGGTTCTGCCCTTCAAAATTCTTTTTTGTCCTAGAGTGATTTTTACCGATCATCATCTCAACACCAAATTTTGGGTTTTCTTACAAGTAGAAATTATGTACTGACTTACAGAGCTGTACATTTAACACTGCTATCCAGAATTCAGTGTCTGGGGTATTTGCCATCATTCTTGAAGGGATAAGCTTTTTTCCAGGGACAGAAAGTAGTAACTTTTCCTTCTGAGACATTACATATAATAACTGAGTAATCCACCAGTTAAGTGGTTTCTTTCCTTGGAAGAAAAGCAGTTTCTGAAGACAATATAAAAGACTAAATAGGCATGTTTTGCCACAAACTTCCTGTGTCACACTTTGAGTTGTGTAATCTCCCACATACCTGTATCTCCATATGTAAGAAATGAAGGTGGAAATTAAGCTTCTTCTCAGCTGACACAGTCTCTTTTCAGGAGAAGTTTAATTCAGCCACAAGTCAGAGGTCAGTCACTAAAGCTTCTCCATCAATTAATTGCAGCCAGCCCTGAGTGCAACTGATTAAAGCCAAACGAGTGACTGATTACACTGGGCTGTATAAAGGCTGTCTTGGCAGCTAACAGATTGGCCTCCTAAACAGAAGTATAAAAGCTTCCCAGTCCAGAAAGATCTGGCACAGTTAATGTGGCAAGTGCTTACCTGGGGCACAGGTTTCTTGCACCTAGTGGTGGTCAGAAGTAGTTCAGTCTCCACCCTACTTTTAGTCCACTCCTTTTTCTTGCCTGTGTCCTGCAAACAAATCTGTGGACAGCCAGCAGCCAGATATTTCTTTACTCTGTTGCAGGTTTGGGGTCAGCATTTATTGCGGTCAAATAAAATATCCCTCCTTTCACTTCTCTGGATGTTGGATCAGACTTTGAAGAAGTGACGTTTTAAAACAGCAGAGAAATGAAGTCCCTGTGCTAATTAGATATGCTGGCATGTGTGTTGCTCCTTCCATCTGCCAGGCTTCAGAGGGCTGTATGGCTAGGAACAATAATACTTCATGTTCTCATGGCAAATACCATATGATTTTATGTCCTCTGGCCACGACTCCTAACAGCTGTGGACTTTAAGTTTCAGCATGCTGTAACATTAGTGTTACAGCTGAGTTCATGTTAAACAGTTCATGCTTTACCTGTGATTCTTTTCATGTTGAAAAGTGGGCTGATTTTAATCTGCCTTTGCATTTCAAAGCAGCTGGCCAAAAGGTTATGAATCCAGCAAGCAAACAAGGTTCCTGGCAAAGGAGATGTGGGAAAGATCATCATTACATAAACAATTTCACTGGAAAAAGGCCCCATCTCCTTCAAGGAATTAATTTTTCTCTTCCTTCTTTAGATGTTCGAATTATGGAACACTGACTTTGTTTTCTTGGATTAAGTTTGTACAACAATTTGTTTCAAAGCATAATCCCTAGAAATCATCAAAATATGCACATTCAAAAGATAATGGCAAAACCTGAGCGCAGGCATTCATGCAAAGTTTGGTCAGAGGTTTTGAACTCGGGATCTCTTTTCAACCACCTTCTTTCAGGGAGGTCCTAACAGGAACGGTTCTGTAGACAGCTGAGAAACATACTGTTGTATCAAAGATAGTTAAATCAAGCAGTGGTTGAGTTACTGTTAAAGGAGTGAACCCAGAAGCTAGTTCCATTACATGAGATTCTTACAGTAATACAAAGCTTTTGTACATTCCTTTTTGGCTCTGATAACAACATAGGCAAGCATCATCTTGGAGGAATTCTGCCCTAAAAGCAGATTAACTCATGGAAAGCCTTTCCTTTTCAGGGCTCTGTGTGAACCACCTGAGACTAAGACAAACTGTCTAATTTGTTCTAAGCTGCATCTCTCTGCATCTTTACCAGGTGCCTTTAACTTCCAAGCCTCAGTTTCCTCATTAAGCTCTGGCTCAATACTTAGAGATTAGTGAGGTAGTGAGGGGAGGACAACTGGAACAAATCTAGATCTAGAAGTCCCCAAAGCTGTGTATTTTCCTACTCAATTCTGGCAACCTTGCTAGCATTTCACTGCTTGTTTTTCTGACACTGATCAACCAGAATGCAGATCCATAAAGTCATCTGCCTTTGGATGAGACCTTTCAGGCGGCAATAAAGGTCAAAAGAAAGCAGTAACAGGGCTATGTTCACCCCTAATAGACCTGCAGCTTTCAAGCAATGTGATCACAGCCCCACCCCAACATCTGGTATTTAGATAGGAAGGAGTTTTGTTACGAGTTTCAGCTGGGAAAGGGGAAGGAGGGGCTGGCAGAATGCAGAGGCAGAGGTTGGCATGGAGTGTGCTTGAGGAAGACAGAGTAGGGTGCTTGGGATGGACACAAGGGTCCCTCAGGTGGGTTTCCTATGGAAAGCTGCCTAAGGGAAGAAGCACTGACACAGAAAGTCTTTGTGTGAGCTCATAAAAATATGATGGGAGGAAAGGGTTACAGGTAATCGCACCAAGGGGAAGAAGAGATGCTTTTGTTCAGTGCAACCAAGCTGGGGTTTCTAGGGGAAGTGTGGATCCTGCCCTCTCAGCGCTGTTGAGCTTAAACCTTGCTCTTGCAAGGAGGATGCTTTAGGCAGCTTGGGGGTGGTATCAGTAGCAACATTATGAGCCTGTATGGAAGTAACTCCCTGTCCCAGTGAGAGAGGTTAGTGGGGGCACAGCAACCATGATGGTGGCTACTGCAGCCTTCTTAGGCTGCAACATATCCTCTGCTGAAGTTTCTCAGCAATAGGATCTCAAGGAGAGAACAAAAGTTTGTTCTATTTCACTGAGGTCCCTGGGAAGAAAGCTCTCCAGGGACCTGATTTTTCTGATATTTCATCATCTCTTGCTGTCAGTGGAGTCTTTTCTTTTTCTTTGAAGTCTTTTATGGTTCTAAGTAACTTTTGTCAATTAGGAACCCCAAATAATTTCTCTTCATTGTAGAGAAGGTGTTGCAGGTGCTGCCACAGTTATTGTACTGCTTTAATTTGTGGAGAGGAGTAAAGAGCAGTTCTTTGTTTTGCTGAAGGATCTGACCACCTTGCCAGTGAGATGCATGTTGATCTAGTGTGTGCTACCCATACTGCAGTTTGGGCCAGGCAGGCTTGTGGTTTCATCTTAATGGATTACGATTGCTTTAAGGATTTAGCAAAAGTCAGAGGCAAAGTGGGCATGCTGCCTCCTTGATCCCATCACCAGCTTCCCATGCCTTTCTGTAATGCCTCCTTCCTCACAAAAGGCATTCATAATTAAACAGGACTGTCAGAGTGTTGTGTCTGTCTCCACAATCAGAAGAGAAAAGAGATTGATTATATCAGATTATGTCCTTACTTGTGCTTTCCTTGGCATTCATGCTGCTTGCACCTAAGGCTGATACACAGTGACTGTCTCTATCTCAGCTCTGAAGCTCTTTTTCCTTGCCTTGATTTTCTTTTTTTTTTTTTCCTCCTCCATCTCATGATAAGGTTTCCTCCATTTCTAAACATTGGTTTATTTGCTCTGCTGCCTCTTGAGGAGTGGTAAACATCAGGAAGTAATTACCCTCAGGCAAGCTAGTGGAGGTTTTTTGCTGTGAATCAGAAGGATGTAAAGATCTTTCCTACAGAGCAGATAGGCTTGTAAATGTAATAAACAGGCCATTTATGAAGAGACTTGTCTAGAGATTGCACAGTGAGAAGAGAAGGGACTGCCATTAAGGGACCCTCATTCACATCTCTGCCAGCTTGCTGGCTGGAATCTGTCATATGGAATACCTTGGACCCTAGCTGTATCATTTGCAAAGAGCAGGAAAAACAAGGCAAAGTAAATACTTCTTCCAAAGCGACAGATGCTGACAGGGATTGGTGATAGGTTCAGAGCTTTTTCTCTATGCGTTTCTTAAGATCAGTGATTAAAATCTATCATGTTTGTTTTCAACCAGTAAATGAAATTTTCCAAAACTCTTTTTTTGAATGTCTTGTGTAACACTTACTTCCTGTCTGGTGCTTCGCATCTTGGATGTCAGATAATGAATCATAGTAAACTCTTAAGAAGCTTTCTTCCTCGCTTTCTTCTTTTCTTTTTTTCATTTTCTTTTTAAACTCAGGAGACTTCCAAGTGCGTGTCAAAGAACAGAGTGTATTTCACATTGTAGAAGTAGGCAAACAAAGCCAGAAGTTGAAAAGGTTTGTTAAGGAGTGTAGGTACAGCTAGAAACAGAGACCAGTGGGCTTCTGATTGTATTTCCTTGTTAGACTCTTTTTACTTTTTGGGTCTGCAGGTTACCCAGTAGTATCCAGTGATACTGCCATTTATTGGCTTAGCTTCTAACAATGGCACGACCAGAGGTGTTTGCTGCAGGATAGATTTGGACAAGTAAGTGAGAAGTAAAACAGAGAGGTGGAGAGCAAGCTCCTTTTTAAACAGCTCTGCCTGAGAAGAATCTGTAAGCATTACTGCAGAACTAAGGCACCAGTCTATGAACATGACAATCTTTGTCCTGAGAAATCACTAATAATAGCCTTTCAGTTTGTAACTACTTTCTCCTACAAAGGGAAAATAAATAAAAGGCACTGAACCTCTTTCATTCAGTACTACACCTGAACCACATGTAACTGAATAGATCAGAAAATCAGCAGGGCTTATGGTTTTGAAGTTTAGAAAACAAGGGCCATCTATTTCTTTTCCTATTTCTCCTGTTGAGACTAGTAGACTCAATTTGGCAAAAGTTTATCTTTTCAAATGGCATGTGGTGCTCAGAGGAAGATTTCAGAGACAAACTTTAACTGTACCTGAAGCACAGTTCTGATTATGTTTTAATGTGTTCCAAATATAATATTGGATTTCGGTTTTAAACCATCAAATATTTTGTTTTCATCTTCTGTATTGGAACTCTCACTCGAAACACCATTATCTTAGCTAATGAGCCAACATAATTTTTCAGGTTGCACTTACATATGTGTAAAGACTTCTGAACTTTCTTTCAGATATCTGGAGCTGGCTGTTGTTGGCCATTTAATCTTGCAGGAAAAGATTTTTGCTACTTCCAGATAGGATTTCTATGACTGCTTATAATCTGACTAAAAATTAGCCGGTCTCTGAAGGAAGATGAGCTCTTTCAATCCCTCTACAAAATTACCACAGCTCACACGAGATTATTTTCTTTTAAAAAGTTCATTTAGAACTTACACTTTACTGGAGAAATACTCAATTTTACATATCTACCCACCTGTGAATGTATTGTTTACATCATTTCTTTGGTTGATTGCTTGTTATCAGAAGAAAGTCAAAGTTTTCCCTTTGGTATCTGGGAGACTAGGTATTTGACTTGCACTTCAGTTATAGAAATAACAAAGAGAAAACAAGGCAGATGTAAATTGTTCTGGCTGGGAGCTGGATATATGAGGGGAACTATAAAGGCACAGAGCCTATATGACTCTTAGTTTTGGTGTTACATTCATGTAAGCTTAGCACCAACTGGAAGACTTTGTTGAATGGACATTATGCTTTTAAAAACTGCTCTGATCTCATTCCATTCTCTGTGTTGGTCAACAACATTAAATATCCCTAAATGATGCACATTGGGTTATTGAACTTAATATTCGAGTCTTTTTGTTACTGTTGGTTGTGTTTGTTCTATTGGAGAAAAATGGTTTGTATAAAGGCTGTAAAGTTAATATCACACTCACTCAAGCTCATCAAAAGCTTGACCTATTAAATGAAAAAGGAAAAAAAAAACTTTCATGGCTTTAAGTAGTAGTCAAACATTATGATTAGCCAATTACATATTCTGAGGAGACCAGTCATGGTACAGACAGGTCTGGTACTCAATCTGTTTTTCCTTGGATTTTATTAGTATTTATGCCATTTTGTGATATTTGTAACAGCAGTGGAGATGTTCAGCGCAAACAGCTTTGAAAGCCTGATCTACTAATTCAGACAAATTTTGCCTCTTCTTTTGATAGCTGATGTTAGGTCTAGACCTCTGTTAGGTCAAGCACTAAAATTGTTTTCTTCATCAATCTTCTATTTCATAGAATTACTTGAGATGGAAGGGACACTTGAAGGTCATTGGGTTGAAACCCCTTCAGTGAATAGGGACACCTACAGCTTGATCAGGTGCTCACCCTGTCTAGATCTCTCAAGATAGTGTCCTATCCCTTGGGTGTGTTGACCACACCACACAGCTTAATGTCATTTGCAAGGTGCTGAGGGTGTGCTCAATCCCACTATTGGTATAATTGATGAAGACATTAAGGAGCAGTTGTCCCAGTACAGACCCCTGAGGGATGACACCACTTGTCACTGACCTCCATTCAGATGCTGAGACATTGACCATCACTCTCTGGGTATGATCTTGCAACCAGTTCCTCATCCCTCACATTGTCCACCTATCAAATCCATATCTTTTCACTTTGGAGAGGAGGATGTTATGGGGATCCATGTCAAGTGCCTTACTGAAGTCCAGATAAATGACTTCAGTGGCTCTTCTTTTCTCCACTGATATAGTTCTGGCATCATAAAAAGTAACAAGGTTGATTAGGCAGGACCTGTCCTTTGTGATTCTGTGACTGGATGTGCTCTATTTCTATGTTTGTGATAGAAATGTGATAATTTCCATGAATCCTCCTTTATGGAGGAAAATAAAAGAAGGATTTCAGCATCCTCTGTGTCCCTGCTGAGTCTGAATCTCTTGTCCTGAATGATCAGCCTGCCAAGAACTGATGGGCTTGATCAGTAGTTATTTTTCTCCATTTTGTAGAGGGAAATTCACCAGTTTTTATTCCCAGTACTACTCTTTAATAATACTGATATTCTTAATAGGTTTCGAAGAAACAAATTTTTGGGAAAAGTTTGAAGTGATGATTAAAAAGATATAAACCTAGTAGAGTTTTTTATGAGCTTGTTACCTGTCATTTCAGCTATAGACCTCTGTTCTAATTAGACTAAATGGCGTAAAGTTTAAAAATTGATAAACAGAGCCAAACAACATGAAGAACTACAAAAGAAGTCAGAAAATGAAAGAACTAGGAATTGTTAATTCTAGCCAGACCTAAGACATGGCAAAATCCAGTATTTTCCTACAGTTAGCTTATTTTTGAGAGAGCAGACCAGATCCTGTCTGTCTAGGGCAGAAGCCAAGCATGTCAGCACGTGGACAAGAAGCTTGGCAAAGAGCAGAAGGCTGCTGGAGTTGAGAAGCGAGTTAAAAGAGCTAAGCTCCTTGAGCTTACAACTGTCAAATGGTGATAAAACATTACTTAGTACTATGAGTTGTACAGCTTAGCAGGAAGCTGTGAGGTGTCATCGTCTGGGCTGCAAGAGATGAGTGGCAATTTTTCTTTAGCCTGAAAGAGAGTTGATGAAATGTGTCAAGGGCAAGTGAGGAAAAGGTTCCATGCGTGTCTCTATGTGTGGTATTTTACTTTGGTGTGTGTTGCTTCAGTTCTCGTATGAGGTACTGATTTGACAGCCCTAGTAACAGAATGGACCAATTACTGCTGGACATGCCTAGTTCTGCCAGCAAAAGGGCATGTTTCGGAGTGTCTGGAAAGGCTACTCCCCAGCTCAGCACTTCCAGTCTACTGAAATTGGGTTTTCAAGGGCTTTTACTCCCTTTCAGGCATTCAGTTCGACATTTGGCATCAAGCATACCAAAAGCTTCTGAAGATCTTGCTGATGGCTTTGCCGGATTTAGGTCTGTGAGACCCATTACCGATATTCTCACTGAATCAGCCAATTTTTACCAGTCTTGGAAGTGGTTTCACTGATATGTGAGCGTTTAGCCGCAAGGAGCAAAACTGAGAAGAGCAGATGTGTTTTAATAAAGCTAAAGTGCAGCCAAAATAGCTTTTTGAGTACAGTTTCATTAAGATGGAAGTGACTGAAGACTTGCCCACAACTCTTTTCACAAATCTATCAATCTCAATTTCCTATTCATTGTCTGATTTCAACTGCAGGGTACAAAACTGCTGTTACACTGTGTGTGGTATCCATTTTCATACAGGGTATTAGCTCCAGTATCCATTCCCCTCTGCTCCCAAATCATTTTAATGCCCTTGTTCCATATGCTGTTCGTAGAAAAGGATTAACAAGAAAAGGGAAAAATAAAAAGCACACTGTATTAAATAAACCTTTCTGGAGCACTATTGCTTCATGTAGAATTGTTTCAGTAAGTGGTAAAATATGTATGTAAGAGAAAGCTTTTAAGATTTTTACAGAAGTATTATGGGAGGAGGAATCATATTGGGGACTATTTTTTCTTATTGTGTGCGAAAACCAAAGTTTACTGAGGTCTTTGCACACTTCTTGTTTAAGGTCAGGAATTTTGTTTCTTTCATGAAATCACAAAGTTTTGCAAGCCCTAATTACAGATAGAGGAACTCTGTGCCCTAAGAAAGTAGTAATAAAGTTATTTTTAAAAAACCAGTAGAAATAATTGAGTCTGACCGACTAGGATGATGTTCCAAAAGCCACCCTTAAAAACTGTATGAGAGCTAATGCTAAACCTGAAGAATCCAACCTCCCTCACTTCCAAAAGTTCATCAGTCCTAATATCAGCAGCATACTTGGATTTAAAATATTAATCCCTATCTATTTTTTGCTGCTTTCCTGTGATTCATTCATTATGGGACATGAAGTCTTGTCAACTTGTAATATAATCATTATCATAGTTGTGGCATTATAGAGAGCAATGAACATTAAACATATGAAGAAGGGATTGACACAAACCCAGTCAGATTACAATCAAATCCATTGTGTAGAATAGGAGCTCAAGTGGAATTCAAAATTAAGAAACAGAAGCATAAATCACTTTAAGTCTGTGCTTCTCAAATTAGTCTTTCCTTACAAAGAAACAAACAAGTTAATTGTATAATTTGAAATGTTTGGTTTTCCAGGACCACATGTACTCAAAACTGAATATGTGATTATGAACTTTATGAAGGATATTACAAATAAAACAAATATAACAAGTCTTTCTCTAAATCCCTGTCCCCAGTAGATAATGATGATCTCCCACTGATTCCATTTAGGGCTCTAGTTTCCATTATATAAATTACTGAATTCTACAGTCACAAGTCTGTGTTGAGACCTCTCTTGCAGCTATCCCGGTGTCTGCTGATGTGAAAAGTACCCAACATCCTACTGTATCACATGACATCCCTTTTTGTGTGCTTTAAAGACAATGGGTATTAGCACCAGGAGACAGCAGGATGGAGTTGGCTGGAGGCATAGGCTGAATTGTTCCTAGTAAGAGTACATCTTTAAAAAGTGGCCAGCCAGGAACTATTTTGTATTTACCACAAAACTTAAATCTGGTGGTGTGTATGTACTGTACCCTCAACATCATAGCAGTTAATACTTATAAAATATATGCCCCAGGGTATGGTGTCAGGGATGCACAGCAGTATACAACAGGAGAGATGCTCAGGGTTGTGGGGAGGATTGCGATTTCCTTGACAGAAGTCTCTTTTTTGTTTGGAGGCTAAACAAGAAAGTCATAAGAAAATCTGTTTTGGTGCAGAAGTGTGCAAGAAAAGCCTTCTGCAGAGCTGGATTTTGGTAACTTCATGGCTGGATATTCTGTTTAAGGTCATCCTTTCCAAATACAATACTCCTGTGCCTAGCAGTGCTTAGGTCAGAAATTTATTGGTTACTACTTTAATCTTTGGAGAGAAGTGACTGTTTGATATATTATTTGACAAAGTTGGCAGCTAATTCTGGACACCAAAGAAGCTATTTGGAGCTAGAGATACTTCAAAGTTATTTACATTTCTCTTTTATAATTAAATGTCACTTAAACATGAGATATAAATGTTATTTTTGGGGTGGCCTAAGTGTCTGTTAATATCTTCCAAATGACTCATGGGGGACTGCAGTGGGGGCAAAGGAAACCCCTCCTGCAACAGCTCCACACTTCACCCATACTGCCCACATGTTCTGTCTGCCCAGGTTTACTCTGGCATTCAAAATTAAGCATGGGACTTCTGCAGGAAGGCTGCCCCAGAAAAGAGTGTGTTCGTTAAAGGTTAAGTGATGTTTGTGTTTTTTCATGAGAGGTTAAGGTGACCAACGTTGTTTTTTTTTTTCAACTTTAAAACAAGACTATTAACACCTGCTAATCTCACAGTATGCAGATAAGACGCTATGTTCCCTTTCCCTTCATATCCTTAAGTTCATCCATAATTACTGGTTGCAGTATCAATTCCCTGTTGATTCTTGTGGTTCATGCTGGATCTTAAGTCTTTTGTAGTATTAGCAAGTTAAATATAGCTTAGATATATTTTCCCAAGTTGCAGCTGTTCCAGTGTAGGATCAGGCTTTCCTACTTCACTTTATTTCTGAGACTTAGGGCAATACAAAGTACCTAAAGGAGATCACATAGAAACGTAATTCGTGTTCCTTTACCTGAACAAGTTCCCCTTTTGAAACAAATAGAAGAGACATACGATCTGTTAACATACAGACCCTACAACTTCAATTCTTGAAGTGAGTGAAGAAGCAAGCTGAGAGAGTCCCATGGAGTTACAGCTGCGACAGCAAAACTTGTGAGCAACAGAACTCTTCCAAAATGACTGATAACAGGAGTGATTCAACTGGTAGTTCAGGCTGACCTGAAATCTTACAAATATGAAGATAAAGCCAGATCACAGTGACACATTCTCTAGGAAGGGTTTTAGTTAGAATTGTGGTTTTGTATTGTTTCTCAAAACAAATAAACAAAAAGAAGCCAGGGAACTTATGACCAGGTCTTGCTAGTTAACAAACAAAATGACTTTGTGAAAATGAGAAAAACGGCTAACAGGAGAAACTCCCAGCAGAACTCTCCTTAAAAAAACATGTTTCTCAAAGTGACTCACCAGCTTCTCTGAAAAATCTCACTTTTCTATCGATAAAATGTTCAGAGATATTGAACTAGAACGAAACTTGACATACATATTAGCACATTGCCTGAAATGGCAGCCTGGCTCTGAGTGTTAAGAACAGCACAGTGTGTGAGGACAGGCTGGGAGGGGGCTTTTCACCACTAATTAAGAGAGAGGGGGAGGGCAGGCTGGCTTTTGGTATCTCACTCAGCACTTGCTGACATAAGCGAGGGGTGCTATATTTCACACCGTATGCTGGACATATCAACAAGGGAAGATATTTTAAATCCTATTGAGTGACCATCGTTTGTAATCCTCATTGGTATCTCTCTAAAGCAGAACAGAACTAGATTCCAGTAACTAATCCTTGTTTATTGTCTTCTTTTTTTAAAATAATTGTTATTCAGAAAACCTATTCTGACACCATGAAATGTGCCATATTATATGCAATGAGCAATATCTCTCAATGTCTTCCTGAAATTACCACTTTTTGAGGCTTTTCATTTCCTGTGACTACATTGTATGATTCAGAACAGCTAAAAGCCAGTGAGATCTGCCGTGTCCTTATAGAAAAAGTTATTCTGATCACAGAAGCTTGTTACATCCACAAACAAGAAATTCCATGCCTCATTTCTCTCATGAGACACGTTGCTGCCAGGGAAGCATGGTGAGGACTGCAGTTGTTTATTAAGAACTTCTAAACATATCAGACTTCTGGCTATGCTGTGAAAGAAGAAATGTCCATGCAGCCTGTCTTCAGTGCTGCCCAAACAGTACTGCTTAGGGAGTATTAAGGACAGGAAAAGAATATAGATTAGAAAATATATGGAATTTTCCCTCAGTTTTCTTCTAATCTCTAAAATTTCCATCTCTAAGCCTTTGTGAATCAAACATGGTTTTTATAATTGCAGTTATCCTCAATTTTATTTTTATTTATTTATTTATTTATTTTGGAACTTACTCAGTTGTCTTTGAATCCATCCTTACATCCTCTTATTTTGGAACAAGTATAACCAAGTGATGGTAGCTACCTGTGGTCTCCTGCCCTGTGTGTTTTACCTGAGCACTGAACTTACCTGGAGAAATACAACACCCCAGCCCCTCTAGATAAGGAGAAGGATTTGAGTGATGGAAGTCAGGCAGCTCTCCTTATTCCCAACAAACCCATTTAGTGCCTGAAAGCGCTGCTGACAATTGAGTCGAAGGAGATAATATCTGACAGATTTTTAGGGAACAAATTGTGATTACATAAACACTTGGATACCAAGATGAAGTTAGTTTGCCTGTATGTTTACTATGTCTTCTACCGTGATACCTGCCTTGTTATTAATGTTTATGTGCACTGAGTTTTCATGTGTCATTTGTAATACGGGGGAAAATTCTCACTTGCCAAGGCATTGTAATGTGATTCTTTATTAAATTAAAAAATACATATTCTTAAAACTCTATAAATTTTTGGCCAGGAGATATTATGTTACTACAATTTGTAGTCCTATGTTTATATGATATCATTCCATAAATAGCAGCATCACAGCATGTTCTTACAATACTGAAAAGTCTCGCCTTCACTGTTGTTCAAATTACCACCTAGAAATGATGCCCACTGAAGTATTATTATTATTATTACTGTTCCACAGGGCTATTGATCATTTTTATATCCCTTTTCTTTCGTGTTATGCTGCTCTAATACTTTTCTGCATGGATTCCTTGACTGTATGACTGAACACTAGATAAAGAGGGGCTGATTAGCTTCTTAGTCATTTAATGGTGATATTCAGCGTTCAAGAATTATTTTACAGTAGTCATTTTGAGGACACCTCCCCAATCAAGAGCCTTTTTTAACAGAAGGATGTCAGTTCCATCCTCTCAAAGACAAGTAATGACCTGTAAATACTGTGTGTGCCTAACCCTCTAAAGCAGGACATACTCAGAAATTATCATCCTCTCAAAGATGGTATTTGTTTGCCTCTCTTAAAACTACGCTTTCAGCTTGTAGATGGCTTCCAAAGGGTATCAGATGTACACTATCAGCCTTTTCATGACTTTTATAATGATTTCTGAGAGTATTTGGTGCTCATTAACATAGCTTCTACAGAAATGTATTTCAAGTCCATCATGAACAGGCAGGAGGGTTTGTTGTTGTTGTTTTGTTTATTTATTCCTTTACAAGTCCTACATGGCACAAAGTAATAGTGGAAGAGAAAATAACGTAAGGGTCAAGTTCTTAGTGTTATTTTATATCACGAACCTGCACGCACATTCAAGAAGCAGCTAAAAATGGCAGCAGTATGGAAATAAAAAGAAAAAAGGAATTACACCTCCTTTTATGACTTCATGTGCTGTTTCAGGAAAGATACTATAAATCAGCAGCAAGGCCATAGTGACAGGTCACAGAACAGGTCAGTCTGGCTCAGACAGGATTTTACTCCGCTATGGTCATGGGCTACTTTTGTTACTGCTGGTTTTGCTTAGTGTAGAATTGAGTACTCCAGGTATCAGTGCCACTGAGAGTAATGTGTGCAATGCCAGGAACACCACTGATTCTGAAGGTGTGGTCCCTCCCTCTTTTTCCTTCTCTCTTTGTTCCCTTTCTTCCAGATGTCTCATGATTTATCCATTACTGGTGGAAGGCAGAATGTTGAATGCATCTCTTCTTCCTCTCTTTCTTCCCTCTTTCCTTCCCTTTTCTTCTTTCCCTTTCTTTTTGCCTTTCTTCCCGCTTTCTTTTTTCCAAAGCCTCAAAATCCAACCATTGCAACAGGGTTTAGTCCGAGTGAATCTGGCATCCATGTAGTATTCAGTCATTTATCAGCGGGTCTTCATTTGAGTCCACCAGTTTGCTTATGTAGGATCACCTTGGGTATTCTGGCCTAAGATACTTGAGGTCCCTTTTTAGCCTCTGGTTACATAGTCTCCTATGAAAAAAGAGAAAATGTTACTGCCTCCTTTCCCTTATTCTGTAAGTTAACATGACTTATTGATATATGACCTATGCTATTCTACTTTCTTTCTAATGCAGTTTTTATGGGGCATTATTATTACTTGCTTTCATAATGTTAATTAATGTCATGTATTTTGACAAGTATTCTGAGTCTACTTAACCCATCTAGCTTGGTGTATGCAACTTATTATTTATCCAAGCCCTTTGCTAGACCTTGAGATAATATTAGACAATTAGAGTGTGGAATGTGGCCTTTCTAAAAACCATTTTTTCCAAAGGTCTTGTAGGAGTAAGACCTTATTCTCTTTTCTGCAGGGGACTGTCTTTCTCAATCTGTTGCTGACAAGGGAAAAAAAAAGAACTATAAAAAATACATATTCTCATTTTTACCACTGAAAATAAAGAAAGCATTGTCATAAGAGAAAGAAGTAGAGCTCTGCATAGGCTGCTAGGCAACAATCTGTGGGAATAAATTTATTGGAACTTGTCAGAGCTTGACCTACCGCGTAAGTTCTATCTATTCCCAAACACTATTCTCCATGCTCCTCAGGGTATATCATCCTAAGTTACAAAAGAGAACTGTCCTAGCTTCTTTCCTTCTTCTTGGTTCTCCTCCACTGGGAAACATTATGCTCGTACTGGTCTCCTTCTTCTCAGTTGTCATGTCTTGGACTTTTTTCTATAACACAAAGGTACTCCATGGTGTGTACTTTATATAGATGATCTGATGATTCCATGGCTAGGAACAGCTCCTGTTCCAACATTTATGCAACATGTCTGTGAAGGTGACAAAATACTTCACCTGTTTGACTGGCCCTGCCTGTGGCAGGTGGGTTGAAATGTGACAATTCAAACACATTAATTTCTTAAATAGATATGCAAGCTTAGTGTTGTTAGTGTGGTGTAAGAATATAAGCGTAATCAGCCAGTCATGCCTTCCATCTTAGCTACTGGGGTGGTTGTGTAGAAATATTATTGTTACCCTTCAGGCAGCTTCTTTTTTAGAAAAGCTAATAAATAAAAAAATCAGAATTTCAAGAAATTCAAAGTTGTGTCAGCAACGCCCACCATTGCGTGTTCCAGAGCAGACCTTGCTTTGATTACAGGTACCAGTGCACAAAAAATTCCAAAATTTCAAATGTGTTGCAGCATACATCCCAGGCAGCTGGTTTCAGGAAGATGCGTTCAAACTAAAACAGTTTCCAGTAGCTCTTTCTAGAAAGATGAGGAGACTGTCTCAGAATACTATAAAACTTTGGCTTGTCTAGCCAAGCAAAGTGGAGATTGAAGAGAGTTAGATGATTACTCCCAGTGCATTAGGGACTGAAGTGAGTAGCAAGTAAAATAGATAGTAAAGCAAAGAGAAAAGTCCTAAAATGAGATGAGTGTGTGGGAATTGGTGTGTGGGCAGAGACTGGCCATGAATTCTTGTTGCTGGAAGTTATAAAAATATTTTCCTTCTAGCAGAGATGTGCTTTTCTAGAAAAACCTTCCAACTGGGTCAGACAACTACACGTGGTTGAAGAATTTTGTGATGATGTCCTTTGTAGTGATTTCTTGAAGTAGCTGAAGACTAGATTTCTAATTTTCTTCAGCAAGTGAGAAAACTAAAGACAATTTATTATCAGTTTGGAGAGAAACTCCACTTTTGAGCCAAGCATTATCATGTACTTGTTCCATAATTTCTGATTCAATTGTGAATTCTGACCTTCTAATAAAGATGCTATGTAGAATGCATATGTACATATGTATATATGTAGTGCACACAGAAACACAGATCTAGATGTATCAGTTAGTTCTAGTGACACTGGGTTTACAGAAGAGAAGTAAGATTGAAGGAAAGCAGTGTTACATGCACCCCATTGGCTAGACTTCTACTTATGGAGATAGATTGGTTATAATCAGTGGTGTTTTAATTATAGTTGGTTAGGTGATTGTAAAATTGATTGAGCAGTATGTATTTCTCATTGAAGATGCTCTATCAACATCATTTCCATGGTTGCTACTAATATTTCTTTCTCTCTTATTTTCCACTAGATTGTCAGAAAAGTAACCATCTGGTAATATTTGAAATTTAAAAAGCTCTAAAGAACTCCATACATTTCACCATGCAGAGATTTAATTTATTTTTTATGAAAATCTTCATGATATTTCAAGTCAAGTTTCAAAGGGCAGTTACAAAGACTTAGCGCTTTCAATCAAGTTTTCTTTGGGAGAAATAGCTGCATAACTCTTTGCTACTTGACATTCACGAGTTTTCAAAATGTAATATGCAAGGTTCAAGGGGAACCCTGAATAAGTCTAAATACAGAGATGTTCTGTACTTGTGCTAAAAAGGTAGGAAAAGAAAAGGTATACACATTCAGTGTACACTGTGTTCATGTGGACAGCATCTGCTATACTCATTCATCTTCAGACATGTAATTATGAACTACCACACAATTCTGTTTTTAACACCTGGGCTTGCTTTAAAACAAAAACTACACTTATTCCTTCTTTCTATCAGCCAGTTACTAAAACTTTTTTGTCCTCATTTCTTTCTTGTTCTTTTTGTCCTTTTCTGCAAAATAATTTCTGCTTGAAATTAGCAGTCTAGCATGTTTCTTGCCTCATCAGAGTCAGATGTGCAGCACAGTGGAGTGCTGTGGGACCATCTAATATAGGAAAGTGAATTCTGGCATCACCCTTCATCGGCAGAGCGCAAACATTATTAGGATTATTTGATACAGTGCAATGTTAAGAATAGTTTAAGATTTAGGCAATAATTGAAGAGCAAACCATTCTGTATTCCCTGAATGCATGAAAGGATGAAGTTCAGGGAAATCTGAGATTGTACAGGGAAATGAAGATGAACAACTGTTAGAACAGGGAATTATATTTCCTGTTTGCTGCCTTACAAAGCCAATCTGTTTAAAACTCTTTTCAAACAGTGGAACCGTAAGGTCACTTGACTTGTGATTTGTAAGGATGATTTATATTAGGTTCTGTGGTAGATGGATCTTTGGTGTGAATCATTGCAGCTTCTTTGAGAAATAGATTATACCAATAAAAAATAGCTCAAAGAAAAGGATATTGGTAAAATACTGGCTTCTTTCTTCTTTCTACAGAAGGATGGGTCTCACAAACAGCCTGAAGTTTCTGCTTCTGCAGTTAACATGGAAAACATGTCATACACCAAGGGGCCGTGCTAATTATCATCTTACTGTAGCTGTCACTAAGTATTTAATAGGTAGCTATGAGGTAGCAGTTCTTTAGCTGGTTTTCAGGACTGAACTTCCATACATTTAATGTTTCTTTCTCCAAGTACTGGTGCATTCCTGCTTACAAAAGGTAAACTTCTTAGATTCTATAAAGAAGCTGTAAAAGCCTGCATCTAGGAAGAATTACACCAGTGATGTTTTTGGAAACAGTGTCAAATAATGTGGGATATGTACCTAGGGAAAGAAAGGAAGAAATGTATTCTGTAGGGGTAGTCAGGCTGTGCAGTTCTCATGTATGAGAAATTCACAACTATGTTCTTTGAAAGAAAAAAAAAAATAGTCCAAGAAAGTGATTTAATCATACCTTTCATTTTTCATAAATGTCCTACTCTGCCTGGTTCGAAGGCACAAATTCTCTATAGTAGAATCCCTTGGGATGATTGGGTTTACTTTGGTGAAGGTAAATTAATAGTTTCAGAAGTAATTAAGTTCTGGCTTAGCTTTCCAACTTGCTCCCCAAACAGTGCAATAGGAGCTTGACAAAGAAATTGAAAATCCTGTAAAATATATTTGTTATTCAGGTGATTTAAAGGAGTGAGAGTGACATCAAATCCCTTTGCGGATTTAATCTGTCATCAGTTTATTTATTACTATGAAATCAGAACACTCATGTGTATGAAAACTGGAAAGATGATGTGTGTTGTAAATACAATTGAGCTTGAAATGCACCCACAAAACTGTTCTAATTCAAACAAATTAATTCAGATCCTTTGCACTCTGATCTACAGAGTATAGGCTGAATAATCACACCACACGTCTAGCTTCTTAACATATGAATCTGTTAATTAACTCTACTTTGTGTAGTTATGAATATATCAAATGTTTCAAATCCACATCTGTTTGTTAGTAGAACAGCAATAGCAGCTGTCCTGATCTCTTTTATTCTTTTCACTTTTTCAGAAATATAAGTAGGAATTGGTCACAGGTGGCATTTAAAGGGGACAGTGTATGGAGAAAGCTGCATATGCCCGCAGTTCCTAATATCAGTGGTGGGAAAGATCCCATGCCCATCTACAGAACAAATCTTTTTTCTTCCTGCAGACTGTACCCAATAATCGTATTAAAGAGGTGGTGTTATATTCCCATAGTAATTGCATCCTTCCCTTCTTTGTGGATGCATCTTGGAGGTAGAGGAAAAACAACTGTTTTCTGAGGGAGTTCTGGCTTATTCTCACTGTGTGCAAACTGTGATATTCAAAATCAAGGCACAGTGCTGCATTAATTTGGGCATGTGAGTAGGTTTTTTTCCCCCCATGATAAAGCATATGACAGAAACAGGAGAAACAACTGGGGAAAGAGATGAGGAGATAGAGATTTTCACACATAGTGAAGTAAAGATTATTTTCAGATGCCTGAGTTTAAGACATTTCTTGCTGTTGCTGCAGTTATATTTGTGAACCCTCTGTTTTTCCAGGAGTTGGCTTGACTCAGAACAGCTGAAAAACAGTGATTACAGTTTGCAGGTTTTTATATACTTCTCTCACTACTGAGCTCCTGCCATGAAAATACTGAAGGAAAGCTCTCTTGCTCACAGCAAACGACTGACAAATAGAGACTGATGTTGTCTCTCCTCCTTTGACTTCTCGTTTATGAAATGCTTGCTAAATAAATAACCAAACGTATTGATTTGTTACGTCTTTTTCTCCTGAACATTTAATGTGATGGCTTTCAAGCTGATTGCTAGCTTTCACAGGAAGATTGATATTGAAGAATGTGAATAGACTAAGAAAATGTATGGAGCTGTCTTTCTGACTGCATCCATTGACCCTGCTCACAGTCACAGATACGGCTAGCATTTCAGCTAGTAAAGAACAAGAAAGTGAGACTGTTTCATATGAAATTAATGCACTTCTGTTCTCCTCTGTGAAGACTAGTGTTTGTTTGGATGTAGAAAGAAATAAGCGTTATAGGTGTGCTCTTTTACTTACAAGATGAAAGGTGATGGTCAGTGCCGCTGCAGGAGAGATCTGTGAAGTTAAGCAAAAAAAAAAGCCATTATCCAATAAAGTATTCACTGATTAAGTCAGCTTGTTTTGAACGCTGAACTTGCCAAATGTCAGCAAAACCCAGCTAGGTGACTTTAAGCATTCTCCTTTTTAAAGTGCTTTGTTTTTGTTAGATATCTATTTACTTGAGTATTCCAACAAATGCAAATTTCCAGGCTTTCCAATTAGCAAAGACAATACTTCTAATTTTTGATTTACAGATAGTAACATTGAAAATCAGAGGTGAATTTTTACAGAACAGTGCTGGTGGAAAGAAACATCTGTGGCTTCAACCTCTGCCTTTCTCACTACCGTAAGCCTACTGATACTCTCCCATCACAGCACACACTGACTTTCACCATCAGCAAAAGCATGCCATACATACAGCCCTGCTTATACAGTACAGAATCAAGCTGGTCACATGAGTTTGTGTCACATGTTGGCTCCTCAGAGTTCACTGCATAGAGTTCAGGCTCCTTTCCATAAATGGCGAGCAGCAGGCAAACCAGGCAAGTTTTGCCTTTAGTGTCTGTCAGATCCTACTGCTCTATGCAGACAAAGAAGTTGACAATGAGATGAAGATTTCTTCCAGGGCAAATAGACCCTTCTGTGCCCCTGCACCCCTCCTACTCCTAAGCTCCCCCAAGCCCCTGCTGACTCCTTCCCAGTCTTTTTTGGGTGTCTGAGATGTGTTAAGTGAGTGCTGAGGACTCCCTTGATAGATAATTAAGATCAAAATGAGCATTTATTCATTAGCTGCAGTGGGCTTACATAATGCATCTTATCCCCTGCCAAATGTTTTTCCCTTAGGATTAATGCTGTTAATGACTGTGTTACAGGAATTAATTATCTCTAGTTCCTTTTGGTAATATTTTACAATGAATTTGATGTTTGTTTCTTGCTTAAATAACAGTCATTAAGTGGGACAGTAACTTTTAGCTGTTGAATACTCAGTTTTCAGCCCAGCCATATTTTAGGACATCTGCCAGGAGTATTGACAGACTTAAAGTTAAACAGATGCTTAAGTGCTTTTTCTTAGGTGAGAACCACTGCTTAGAATTTCACAGGACTGATTCATTAAGACACTAATGCATCACCAGAGAGGGAAACAGAATTTAACAACAGTTATGGTGATGTCTAAATTACTTTCTAGATAAGATCCCCTCATCATTAATAGTTATTTTCTCCTTTTTGAGTGGGTGTGTAATAATTAAACTTTAGTCAACTACAGAAATGCTTTTATATATACATATATATGTATACACACACATTTAGTCGGTGACTTAATGGGATCAATTAGTACTTACAAGCTTAGTCTTAATGTGTGTTTGCATAAATAAGGAAATTATTTACTTTATTGGTGATGAGCATCTAAACCTAATCCTAACTAGTGTTTGGATCAATAGCAAGCCATTGGACAAAAAGAAATGTTAATCAGCAGTCTGTCTTAGAAGCAGACAACATTATTGTCTGGGAACCTTCACCGCACATTTATCTTTCTTTCTGGTATAACTGGGGATCAACCACAGCAATCCATCAACTTTTAAATTCAAATCCTTATGAGTTCAGGGGTATTCTAACTCGTCACTTCACTCCAAAATGTCAGAAACAGGGAGATAACAGGGGAGAGATGGAAGTGGTCTGTGAAATACATATGATCAGATTAAATACTTATCCCACATTTATGGAATATTGACAGCTGAATGTGGCTCCAGTGACTTCACCTTTTACAGGTTGGTCCCCCAAATTTGTTCAGGCTGATCCTTTTCTCCCAGTCTCTGAAACTCTTGGTTCTTTTTCACAGAGATTAAAAATAAATAAATAAATAAATCCAGATTTGAAAACTGGCTTCAGTAAGATGCAAGCTCACCCTTTTTAAGCCCTCATTTCAGGGCTCCCAAGAGCAGTGAGTTCCCAGCTACAAAGAGCTTGTTCCCCTTCTTTTGGGGAACGAAGCTATACATGAATATAGGTACTACTTATATTATTAACAGCTATATTAACAGTAGTGAACAGTATTAACAGCTGTATTTACAGTAGTCAACACAGAAAAGTATCATCATAGAATGGCTTGGTTTGGAGGGGACCTCAAAGATCATCAAGTTCCAACCCCTCTGCCAAAGGCAGGGCTGACAGCTGCTAGATCAGGTTCTAGATCAGATTGCCCAGAGCCCTATCCATACTGGCCTTAAACACCACAAGGATGGGTCATCCACAACCTCTCTGGGCAAACTGTTCCAATGCTTCACTACTCTCTCAGTGAAAATCTTCCCCCTGAAAGCTGATCTAAATCTTTCTCCCTTTAGTTTAAAACCACTCCCCCTTGTCCTGTCACTTCAGATTAAACTGTTCTTTGAAAAGCCATCTCAGGCAGCTAAATTTTTTGTTCTTTGTTAATTTCTGCTTATGAATCTTAGTATCATTCTCCTAAAACATTTATCACAAAAGAACAATTGTGTTTAAGAATTATACTTGATAAATATTAGGTTTTAATATAGAAAAAGAATACGTTAATAGTGTTAAAACCTGGACTTTTCCATGTATTCCTTCATCTATCTTTTCAGCTAGTGCCGTTTTACCAGGAATCAAGTTTATTGCCCAATATCCAATGATAATGTTTACTTTAAATAATAGTGGAAATATCTTATTTCTGCTTTAAATACGTACCTGGTGGATATTGGAAGACTATCATTTGCTTATTTATCTTTATTACGGATACTCAAGTGTTGTTGGCTTGTTTTCTTTCTTTACTTCTGTCTGCCTTCCTTAGCACCAAAGCAACTAAAAGAGGAGAATTAGGAGTTGAATGTGAAGATTTTAGAGCTTATCTTACAACACAGAATTTGATAGAAAATATCCTCTTGCCTTCAAAGAATATTGAATTCTTTATACAATATTGACATTGTATAAAATGTCTGTGACAGAGATAGAAAATTAACCTACTCATGCTTGAAATCCTATCCGATAGCTTAATAACTCACTGAAAATGTATAAAAGCCCCATCGCTATTATATGTCCTCATAAAAAGATGGGAACACCATCTATTATGATCATAACTTTAAAAGCAGTAAAACATTTCCTACCTAAAAGTATCTGTTCTTCTAAGACAGTCCCTGGATGCTTGCAATTTTGACTCCCTTCCTTTTAGTCCATAGCCAATTATTAGCCAAGATTCTCTTTTTGTATGTATCCATTTAACCAGCATCAATTTTGTGTAAACAGAACGTGCTGTTCATTAATCCTGCAGTAACTGCTAGGTTCTTCAGAAATGTACAAATGTTTGACAAAAGACCAACTATGACAATTAAAATTGTGTCCTTCATCAAAATAGAATGGTTGTAAAGAGCTCTTTCGCTATTGTGTAGTTATCAATCAAACATGGCTGAATGTGAGCTAATAAAGATGTCACTTTCTTTCTGCTGCCTACAGTGAGGAAGAATAATAGCTGACAAAGGGCAGGAATGGAAACACCTGGAGTAGATAATTGCATGCTGCTTACTGGGCTTTCTGGCTCTATTCTGAAGCTTGGTACAGTAATAAGGAATAATGCAGTAACTGTATAGTCTAGGGGAAAGAAGGATCAGCAGGGCAGATTATTTTCCCTTTTTCCAAGTCCAAATGCTCAGTCTTTGCATTTTGAACTGCACAGAAACATCCCCAAAACAAGAGATGCAGCAGAAAGCTACAGGCAGAAGTGCTGGCTGTCCTGCCCTTTGTGCCTTGGTCATAGCTTTGAAATCAGCTTTGAAGGTTGTAACAAAAAGCAGACTCTTCATCATCAAAATATGTATTTTGACAGTATGTCCATGATTGCTGAGACTTTCACTGGAGCAGGTTCCATCTTATAGCCAGAACTTCTTGTCTCTACCCATGCAGAGGAGGGTCTGTATGCTATATAGGGCCTATGAAATGTTTTAAGAATCTCTGAAAGAAGTTACAGGCAGCATTACCTGAGGAAATCAGGATAATGCTGAATCTGGTGAACACCTGTGAGTTGCTTTGATGGAAAGCTAGAAGAGAGCTGGGACAAACAGGTCCAGAAAGATAAAAATGTTCCTCGACTCACTGTCAGGGAGGGTTTGGTTGTCACTGTGTCTGTGGGAAGATTGACACAACAATCTATGGAACTGTTTTCCGCATATAGATAACAAAAACAAGCGAACAAATCCTAAAGGTTTCAGAAAATAAAAATCTGTGGACTTTGATTAGGAATCACTATCGCATGGTTCTGGGTAAGCTGACTGTTAAAATTCTGAGTTCTCACTTGAGTGAGATTTTTCCCCACAGATATCTCAGTAAATTAAGGTACTGTGGGATATGTGACTGAAGGACTTCAGGAGAAGGAAAGATATTACAAGGCTATTTTCTGGGATAACTGACCCAATAGGGCCAGCATGAGATACTGTTAATTGTGTGCTAGTTCATATGCTAGCCAAATATGAGGTTATATGGAAGCAGAACACCACTGGACTTTGCAGGAAAGCTTATGTCAGGGTGTGTTATGCTCAGCAGGACAGGAGCAATAACTTTCCATGGTTATTGTCACTCAAGATTTACTTCCCATTCCCTTAGTCAGAATCACAAGGTCTTTGAGCTTCAGGAGTCCAGAAGGAGGGGTTTAGGCTTTACAGCATCTCTTAGTGCAGAGCCATTTGGATCAACTGACTTGTTAGGGAGTAGGAGGGTAAGGTCCCTACCACTCCACCTCTCAGAACACACAATTCTTACTTCTTCCCTTAAATGCTCAAGGACTTCATAGGCAATGAATGTGTTGACTTGCATCCTATATGTAGTTTTTCCCATACTTGTACCTTTTCTGTGACATCCAATATATGCTGGCTTGTCAGACTTCAGACCTGTTTAATGCTGCAAACCCTGGAAATTTTAAAAATAAGCACTTAGAGACACTTTTTTCATTGGAGTAATGGCAGCTAAAATGAGATGCTGACAAATTGATCAGCACTCCTGTAGGCAAGGCATACAAAGGAGAACAAACAAAAAAAAACCCTCACAAAAGTAAATAAAGCAGGTTCACCAGCCTTTCATGAAAGCAAATAGCAAAGTATTTGGCATGCTGATTGGCTCTCTATCAACCTGCTTTCTATGTACCTACCAAATCACTGCAAATATTTGCCTCCTGGTGACAGGCAAACAGCAGGTCAAAGCTGAGAAACAGATCTTGTTGGTTTTGAACTCAAAATTGAATACCTCTTATTTTATGGATGAAAAATAAAAGTAGAAATAAGGTTCATGGAGATAGAATAATAATTATCATGGTGATTTAGGGATCTGAGATTGGACAAAAGGTTTGCTAGAACCATAGAATAGTCTGACTTGGATGGTACCCAAAAGCTTCATCATATTCACATCAATTCAGAGCTGGGCTTATTATGAGCACTAACACCAGAACAAAGTATACCTCGTTTTTGAGGAAATTTGATTTGTGTCAGACAGGTGGTGTCTGCTTCAAATTCAGTACAGGCTCTCCAGCTATCTGGGCTCTGATCTTCTGCCCATCGTACCTATAGACAAAGACAATATGTTCCTATTCTGTGTCATCTGTGCTGTGCTGGTTGTCCATAGAGAGTACCGTAGTCAACGTGGAGTTTTTGAGAGGACAAGAAGGCGCTCATTTATAAGTTAAAAGGGAAGAAGGAGCTCTAGGTTGGACAGTGGTACAGAGAATTGCAGAACACTTGGGATACTTCACTAAAAAATAAAAAAGGAGAAAGGAGACCTTCACCGTTTGTCAGCTTTTCCTTTCCCTCCCTTCTTTCTTGAGCATATTAATATTCTATTGCTTCTCGTTTACTTGGCGACCTGGCTCATATGTTTCTGACACACTAGAAACAAAACTTTCCTCAGCTTAACAGGAACAGCTTTAGAGAAGTCTGCTAAGGCCAGAAAAGGAGCTTTGCTGTGATGGGGTATGGATGACACTGGTGAAGAAAAACAGTGTGAATAATTCATGCAGCATATTCAGATGCTATGTGATCCTGAACTAGTGTGAGCACACTGTTTGCTTTGCATTCATAATGTTTCATTAGCCACCACAGAGATGAGCAAGGCAAAGTCATTAAGCTTAGTGTAATGTTGTTTTAACACCAATTCTTGGTTGTATTACCATGCATAGGCAGTGACTACAAAGGACTTTGGTTGCTTCCATGAGAGTTTGCTTTCAGAAATCACTCCCCACTCCAGGGACCAGTTGCCGGAGTGCAACTTCATTCTTCCATCTCCCAGCTCAGAAAATGTGTTTGTATCATCTGAGATTTCAGGGCAGAGGAATACTGACTCCCTAGGGCTGAAGAGATCTTTTTCAAGTAAACACGATGCAGACCTCTTATGCTGCCTTGTTAGAACTATGATGTTCAGAATGAACCAAATTAGAGAGAACAACAGGTTCCTACCCATCCCTTTTAAAGCTGTCAACTGAAGTTATTATAGGAAGGTGCAACACAGTGAAGTCTGAAAGGCCAGAACCCCATCCTAGAAGGGAACTGAGTATGGCCCTGCAGTGACTAACCTGCTATGCTGAGAGAAAGCCTGGATGGGAAATTCTGACAGAAAAAAAAATTAAAAAAATCCAAATTTTAGATACAAATCTCACCCCAGCTTTGAATCATCCATTTCAACTTGGTTAACCTTGTTCATGGCAGTGGGTTGGAACAAGAAGACCTCTAAGGACTTCTCCAGTCTTGGCCATTCTATGTCTGTTGATACTACATTTAATATTTTCACCCAGAACTTTCTATCACCTTTGTGAGAGATCTGCAAACAACTATGCTTTCTAGAGTTTATCCCACCTTCATTTTGCAGTTAGTGTGTCTCCTAAGTTTTTCGTGACAGCTATAGTTTTCAGTTTATGTAATATCCTTAATGCAGGATCCCTTAGTCCCTGCTCCCTCTCTTACTCTCTCTGAAATGAAAAGCATTGTCTCCTCTTGATTTAAGGAGAAACATACAGGCTTGCATGAGATGTAGGCTTGAGTGAATTAATTTAAACAAACAAACCAGGTGCTGAGTTAAGTAGCACCTGTCAAAGAGAATCTCTGCTTTTCAATGATGACTATGAGTTAAAAGAACAGATGATATTTATACATAGGGAAAATCTGATTGAAGATTTTCTACCCCAGGTTGCACCTGCCATGATGTTCTTCCAGTTGTTTTAATTCTTGTTTCCTGCTGGCTGAAGTGCAGGGTAGTTTGAGAAAGCTCTTACTGTCTGTGAGTATTGAGCCTTTGGGATTTATCTCTAGTTAAAGAGAATTAGAATTTCAGTCATAGAGTCAGTGAGTTCAGGCTCTGTGGACCATTCTACCCAAAGCACATTGGCACTAACCTTGCAACCTCAGTGGTATAGTACAAGGTGGACTGGAACAGGAACTGCTTATTTTCTCCATGTACAGTGTGCAATTAATATGAAAGGTTCCTTAAAAGTCATGCCAGTTCTTGTAAGCACTTTGCAGCATTGCCCCAAGATTAACTGTGTGAAATTTATGGCAATTCTGCTAGGAAAAAAAAAACAAAACCACAAGAAACCTGTACAGAACTATCTGTGTTTTTCTCTATGAGAGGTAAACAATCTGTCTCGATCCATGCTCAGTTCCATTTCAGCATTAAGTGAAACAGCTTAAAGCTAGACCAAGTGTTCAAAGGTTTCTGACCTAATTCAGACTTATGATTGAAGGAGAGGAATTAATTCCATGGAACATGCAAAGGGCAAGCAAGAGTATAGAAAGCAGGGAAGCATGGGCAGCATACACAGCATGCAAGGCTGTTAGCTCTCACATAGTCTATTTTGTACCCAGACATCTCAGAGAGGGGAATGTGAAGCTGTGAACAGGAGACTCTAATTAATTCTTATCAGTATCTTTTGTGTTTGTTTTTTTCTTTGCAAATTACTATCGTGAAAACCCATAAGATAAAATATAAACCAATCAGTACGCTGCTGTGGACATTGACTGCTTCCTCACTGCTTTATGCTGTGCAAATTATACAGTCTGGTATGAAGTTGAAATCTAAAAGTAACGCTGGATTTGGCAAGCAGGGCAGTAAACAAGCGCAACTTGAGATCCCAGTAGATGAATAACAATCAAGTTATTTAGCATTAATATATAGTCAAGCCTGGATCATAAACAGGATTTAATGATGAAGGCAGAAATGGAGACTGTCTCCTAAGGTCTAAGTCTCACTCAGGTCAGTGAAAACTAGGTCATGACCAGGGACTGGTGATAGAAGGAGGCATATTATGGTGTGACCACCTCAGGGACATTGAAACCAGAAATCTGGGCTACGTGGGAGTCATGATAGAGACAGAGCGATAGTTTGTGGCAGTCATGGGAACAGAAATGATATTCTGAGTTGACCAAAGCAAGCTGAGCAATACTAAATCCTTTACTGCTGGGTAACCAAACACTTCAGCACCTCAGGTTTTTTTGTAAATGTTTTGGATTCCTCTCATTAAATCCAGTAGCAAATATAGTTTTGTTACAAAGGTGATGTTCAAACTCACATCACCAGTTTTCTAGACTATCTTTGAGGTCTTCCTGCCAACATTTATATCAGCCAAGTATCTACCTCAGAGAGCGGTCATTGCTTCTGTTCCTGAGCCTTAGTGCTGTTTTGTGAATTTTTAGGATTTTTTTTTTTTTTTTAGATAGATCTACAGGTGGTTTGTTGTGTCTGTCATGATAACTTTGGGCCCAGCCATCTTCTACCTGAGGTCAGTAATAAATTTCCATAAATTTAAGAACTCTGCTCAAGTAGCAGATGCACATCTGCCTTAGAATGACATAAACATTAGATCTCGTGGTGGGGAAAAAGAAAGAAAAAAGAAATCTACATAGGAGGATTATGTCATGTACAATTGTTTAAGATAATCGACCTTTATTTTTTTTCTTCTTCTGTGTTTGTGTGTTTCATACACTGAAGGAAGAGGCAGTGAGCTGTTTTGGTAAAAATAAGTTTGCTTTTCCAATTTTACTCTTACTCTCCTTCAAAGAGAAAACATTGAAAACAGTATTCCAGGAGTACTGGCAGTTCATTTACCTTTTTAAATGGAAAACAGAGATGCATTTCAAGCACCTCTTTAAACAATAATACCCTCCAAATTCTAAGGCTAGTTTTATGGATGGAGAAAAATTCCCTGGAGAGTTTTATGTATTGTACGAGAGCATGGAACAATGGGCAAATGGAAAAAATGCAAAACATGAGCAGGACAGCAGTTTTACAGACAAAATACTCTGGTGCCTGATACTTGGGTTTTCTTTCAGTAATATTACTTGACTTCTTGAGGATTCATCTATGGTTTGAATTTTTAATCACCATTATTGCCACGAGCATTGCAACAGAAACAACTCATTTTAGCTAATATTGGACTTTGCAAGTTTAAAGTTCAGTCAGGAGGTGTCAACTCTATATAAATTAGAGGAAGAGGTGTCTTTCCAACTATGGTCATCAAAATGCATTCATAATCCTTCTATTCAGCATTCGCTATTCTTTTGGCATAATCTCTCCCACATGAGTAAAATGAATACAATTCATTTCAAAAATTACACTCCGAAAATATCTGTTATTAAACAGATTTGAAACATCTTGTCCACAGACAAATTCCTTATCAGCTGTCCTCCTACCCCAGGAATATTCGTTGTTGTCCCAACAGGGGACAGGTCCAATGAGAGACTAGAAGGTCTTTAACTCTCTCTTCCCATTCCAAAACTGCATGTTTTTCTTGCTTTCTTAGTTCTTAAGGAAGGTGAACTCTTAACTACAGAGAAAAGATGCACCAGTGCTATCTCTAAACAAAAGGAGATCATTTTGAACAAGCAGTGATTCCTGCAGATCCAACAACACTGGCAAATCTGGGATTATATTTGCTGTAACTGATCAGTTCAGGGAAATCTCCGTGTAGCAGGATCAGTTTGTGTAGAAAATCTTCATTTTATTAAAGATAATCAAGCTATCTGTGTATGAGTGATTTAAGTACTGGAAGCAGCCTAGGCATGACAGCATGAATCTGAGTACCAACAATGATACCCCAATGTGTTTAGAGGGAAGAAGTTCTACTTAAGTAATGAAATTAATGTATTGTGAAAACAATGACAGAATTTTTTACTCACTGAGGTGCTCAGTAAAAATTCCTATCAGCTTCATTATGTAAGAACAGCTGTCATGATGTTAGTGATACATTCACCTACTTCAGTCTCTTGGTTACAGCCGGGGCCAATAGCAGATGCCTCTTGGAGAGTATAAAACAAGACTATTATATGATGAAATTGTCTCAAAATACTCTCATATCCTCTTGGAAATTGTCAATGAGAGACTTCCTGTACCAGAGTGTGTTTCTGCATTGAATAGCCCTCCTTGGTTTTGTCAGCAGTGCCAAGGCTTACTTCCTGAGTTGCGAGAAGACATAGAATGTATTCTTACATGTTTTTTTTAAGCATTAAAATAAATGATACGTTCAATTGAGTATGATAATATTCGATTATCAATCATTACTTTCTATACTTTCATGGACACTCTGGATTTCAGAAGGAGTATAGCAATCAGGTTGCCACTGGGCTGGTTTTGGGTCTGCAGTTGTCTGTCCAGTTCTGCTGTGGTCTCACCAATCATTGTTAGGACTGTCAGAAACAGAATAGCACGAGCTCAACTACAGTTGTCCTTGAGAGGTATTTCTAAGATGCAAGCTGTAACTGAATAAGACATATAGATGGTCAGAAATGCTCAGAGGAAATCAACACGTATATCTTGGATTTTACCTGGAGTCACTGAGGGGTGGTATGAGGTGGAAATAGTGAAACATTCTGGGAAGGAGTAGAGCAAACTCTCTGAAATTATAGTATTAAACTGATTTAATAATTGGGTAAGGCTGAATTTTAAAATATTTTTTTATAAGTCAACCACCAGTTCAGGAGGAAATTTATATGTACTCATAAGGCAGCATGAAGTTGGGAATATCAAACAAATAATGAAATTTAGGAAATACAGGAGTAAATCATGCATAAGGGAGTATGGGAAAAATAAGAATTGGACACCAGTAATTTAAATCATATCTTACATATGTTTCTGAATTAGACCATTCTTTCAAAGCAATTCATTCAGCGTGGATGAAGTAGTTATTGCAAGACTTGTTTTTCTTGTTCTTTTCAGTGCTAGCCTTCATCCCTCAAGGTCTACCTGTGTTCTTTCTCTTCATATGTAAGAAGTATTAGAATTCTTATAAGGATATTCAGGGATGATTTAAGAAGTTAGGATATTTATGTTATATACTGACTTCTGTCTTTGTTCAGTTAGACAGGCCTCCTCAAGGACAAGAAATACCTTGGTTTGCTCTTTCTATGTGTTAGTTACAATGTTCCTATCAGAAAGCTTCTTATGTCACTGAAGATGTAGACACTGAGATTATCCTGATCTTATGGTTGAAGAGATGAAAGAGATGAGACCTTCAGTGAAGATCAATACAGCCAGGGGAGCTTCATAATTCAAGGCTTTCTCTCTCTTTGATTCCAACTCAGTTTTTGTTATTTTAGGAACAATGGGATGAAAGTCTTATTTCTCTGATATTTACATATAACTCCATGGTCCTTCTGAACAACAATGCTGCATGCATCCGCTGCATGGTTTTGATCCACTTAACTTTCTGTAATTTACATAATCTTCTTCTTGTTTGAAAGGTATGTGATATAGAGTTGTACTCACTATAAAGTTTATAGTACTAAAAAGCTTGTTTTGAATGTGCTAGGCATTGCTGTGTGTTGGGGTTTTTTTTCAATAGGCCAGTGTATGTGGTCATATCCATTAAGAAAAAGTGATTCTTTTATTCAACTCTGAATTAAAATGAAAAAATGTTTGGAGTTTCTTCAAAACAGAAGTTTCAGAACTTAAACAATTCAGTAACAGTTCAGAATTTTCATTTGATATTCATCTAAATAAATTTTAAACAATTTTAATTAGCTTGGATTCAAGTTTACTCCTAAAACAAGAAATTTTTTGTCTTTCTGACAGAACTACCCATCAGTCCTGTGCTATTTTTTGTGGTGTTGGTTGTTATTTGTTTTGCAAATATAATCTCCCTTTTTATGCTTATACCACATTTAATGTAACAAGACTCTGAGGATGAGGACAGAATTGTAACCTACCATGTACTATGCGACTATGGTCCTTTCACCTACTTTGTGACTTGCAGCGTGAGTTTCATCTAGACCTATCTGTAGCTGCCTTGGGTAGATTTGGTTTTGTTGGTTGATAGCAACTACTGATAATGCCTTCAGCTGGCTGTGTTGATGCATGGTCACTGCTGGAATTGCCTACTCATAAATTAGTGCTTTTCCCTTGTAAAGAACTTAACTTACTTGCTGTTTTTTGTTGTTGTTGTTGCTTTTTTATTATTATTATTATTTTTTTTTATGTCATGTCACACGTCATTATTTAAGTCCATATATGAAAGCTGAAAATTGACAGAAATTTTCAGAAAGTTGTTTCAAAGCTAGTATGTGAAATGTTCAGAAACAATCCAGTGTCTTTAGGCTACCTGATTATCTCTAGGACAGTACACTTGCATAATAAAAACAAGATCTTAGGCATACTGTGGTCTCTTATGTGCTCTCTGTCTGCCTGAGGCTTTGGTCTCCTTACCAACGAACTTTACTTTCTGTTCATGTCTCACTCTCCAGCAGCCAGGGGTGTTTTGTGGGCTGTTACTATAAGAAGAAGCCTAATTTTCCAACAACATGTTGGCGTGTGAATATGAAACAGACAACCGCTCCCTGCTTTCCTAAGTCATGTTTTGTTTCTATAAAATGAAATCTACCAATTTGGAACTTCTCTTTAGATTAAGAAGCTGACAAATATTTTAACCTTATTGAAGAGTAGAAAAGACCTGGCTTATTAAATAATTGCAAGTACTCCCACTCTTTTTAATGATCTTCGAATCAAGCAACAATTTTGGTTGAGATGAAAAGCCTGATGATATATAACTGGGAGCAGATTAAATTCCTTGTACTACAAAATGAAGATTCTTGAGATGTTTTTAAGTGTAACAGGTTAGGAAACACAAAAAAGGGCTGTAATTAGGGCTGTTCTGTGGGGGAAAAAAAAGGCCTTGTCACGCAAAATCTAATTTGTTCTTTGACAAGGTCGCAAGATTGGATGATGATGGTATCTCTGAAACTGTAACATTCTTCAAATGAGATATTCATACAACCAGCCCTGCCTTGGGTTATGGGACAGAACTGACCATGCTTTGTGTTTCCCCAAGCTATACTTTCTCTTAATCTACTATGTTGCAGTTCTTTGAGGTGTTTCAATTGAAATTGCCTCAAAGATCCAAAACAATCATAAATACAATATATGGATCAAGAATTGACTATCGAATCCTAAATGATATCTAGAAAACCATTAGTAAAGGTGTAACTCTAAGTAGGTATTCTGGAAGTGATTCTACTTTGAGGCTACGCTGTCATACATGTTTCATCAAGGGGTAGCAGGGAAATATGAAGTTATTTCTGATTGTGGATGAATCATTTGGTTATTTGGCCTATACAAATGGCTTCAAGGCTTCCAACAGCAAAATGATATGTTGTATCATGGAAAACAAGGATTCTGAAAAAGGGTTTGGAAATCAGAAAACAAATTAGTATAACTGTTCAATAGAATGATCTGATTATGGGAAGTTTCTTTAAGCATGAGTTTTACAAATGCCTTTGGAATTACACAGGTGACATCTGAAAGTGATGCGAAAAGAACTACTTGAAACCCACTTATCATTTTCTGTGATTCTTGTCTTCTACAAACAGAATAGAGAGATCAGAAAGCAGGAAATGATTTTACAGTTTGTAATCTCAGCATTTCTAATATGGTGAATTTAATCCTGTCTTTTGTACAGAAAATGGACTTGTTCTGTTCAACAGTGTCCTGAACTTGTCTTACCTGCAGATTCAGATCATGCAGCAAAACATTTCACAGAGTCATAACATCACTCCTAGAAACAGTAAGGAAGTGCTGTCCATAGGAGACAGTCTCAGAGAAGTATTTTATACAGTTAAAGTACAGAAGCAAGTGTACACTGAGAAAGTCCTTAATCTGGAAAAGTATGTCAAGCCAGACATAGTCAAGTGAGAATAAAGGGCAATATTTGCTTAAGCTTTGAAGTTAATTAATCACATAATGAACTGCTTAGAGACATGGTGACCTCCTTACATGCTGAGTTCTCCAAATCAAATTATGAGGGTGATACTGACTTATTGAGCAATGCTAAGACCTCTGGCATACCTCTGTTTGGGAAGATTTGGCTAGTACACCCTTCTGGCCATAAATATGGACTGCACAGATCTCTTTTCAGTCTGAGTTCCCAGCATTGATTTGTTTGTGTTTCATAGACTTAACCCTCAGCCTCTGTGCATTCCAAAGCTCTTTGGGTCAAGGAGAGGAGGGCAGGCAGTACACCAGAGCATAATGCTTCGTGGCAAAGGCAGTGTAATGCGTAAGGTGTGTATGGCATTGATTTCTAGATGTCATCTCATGATGAAGAATTTGATCTTTAAGTTGCACAATGCACTTGAATGCTTTGAGGAAACCAGTAGAACTGGCAGAGAAATACTCTTTTTTTTTGGGGGGGGGGGGGGGGCGGGGGGGGGGTTATATCGTCAGACTTCTGAAACACCACAAATTGTTTGGATTAAAGTGAGGGAAAATTGAATATCTTTCGCTCACTCATGAAAACTCTATCTGCTCTGGATATATTTTGTGGAGAAAATAAGATTCTTCTCATGAAAATTCATTCTAAGTCCATAGTAGAAGAACTGCAGGCATAATCTTTCAGATATCCCATGAAAGTAGTGATTTATTTTAGAAATATGGAGAAATAAGACATTGCTTCCTCTCCATATGTGCATATGCACATATAAAGGAAGGACTGCATATATATTTTATATGCAAGTTATGTATTCACATCCAAAACACATGCTCTGTGAGGCTGTGTAGACTTTCTCTGGCTTCCTGTAAGGCTCCCAAGGCTTGGGGATGTGTTCAGCAGGTGCAAAAACTACTCTTAGACAGAGAAAACTCAGCGCTATCTCTGTGTGTGTGAGAGTAGCTCAGCCTTTTAGTGGCAATGCTAAATGCAGTACAGACAGCTACATTGTAATTGCTTCTGTTGAGAGAGGGGGAGCATTATTTCATCTGGAAGCTTTTGGTTTATGGCTACACTCATGCACACTAAATCATCCGCTTGCCTGGTGATGAACTACAGCAAGCAGCAGGAGCCTTCAGATAGCAGGGAGCTCAAGTAAGATTGTACTTGGCACCACCCAATGGCACACATCCTGTGGGTCTATATTCATTTCAGTTCTGAATGCCATGGCAAGATAAATTCAGCTTTGTTTGTTCCTGTGATGGGAATGGTACTTCACCATGGTTTTACCTACTCTCGTGGAGCCACCACGTGTGCTCAGAAAGGCAATAGATACTACAGCAGTTTCAAGATGCGCCTTCTGAAAACATCCTGTGTTCAAAATGAAAAGCACCACAGCAAATGTGTAAAGAACTGGAAACTAAAATTCCTTTTTTCATGGCACTACCCCTTGCATCTCTACGTTTCAGCTGACAAATGACTGGTTAATTTGGATAAAAGCCAAGGATCAGAACTTAATAAATGTATTGGCAAGAACATCCATGGAAACTAGTTTATTTAAGGCAGTATTGAAAAACATTTGCCAAGTGGGAATTTTAAATATATTGTCCTCAAATGCATGCACTGGGAAATCTGGATGTCATTCAACCACATAATGAGCAGATACATATTGTATCATTTAAGTGAACAGTCACAGCAATGAAATTTTGATTGCATGGTATTCTCAAAGTGGTTATAAAGTGATCTGCTAAGCAGAAGAGATTCACAAGAACAAATCTAAGAAAACAGAACACTGATCCTAGGGATGACAAGGAGAAAAAAGAAAATAGGGGGAAAAAATAAGGGGGAAAAAAAAAAAGAAAGAAAGAAAGAAAGAAAGAAAGAAAGAAAGAAAGAAAGAAAGAAAGAAAGAAAGAAAGAAAGAAAGAAAGAAAGAAAGAAAGAAAGAAAGAAAGAAAGAAAGAAAGAAAGAAAGAAAGAAAGAAAGAAAGAAAGAAAGAAAGAAAGAAAGAAAGAAAGAAAGAAAGAAAGAAAGAAAGAAAGAAAGAAAGAAAGAAAGAAAGAAAGAAAGAAAGAAAGAAAGAAAGAAAGAAAGAAAGAAAGAAAGAAAGAAAGAAAGAAAGAAAGAAAGAAAGAAAGAAAGAAAGAAAGAAAGAAAGAAAGAAAGAAAGAAAGAAAGAAAGAAAGAAAGAAAGAAAGAAAGAAAGAAAGAAAGAAAGAAAAAGAAATTGCTGTGAGATATGCAGATGAATGTTGCTTAAGAGACAACATTGAATGCAGCAAAGTCAGAGCAAGCTACCAGGCTGTGCCTGACTCTCAATACCTCACAGCCTCAAAGTGGGCCTGGGTCTGCTCTTGAGGATTCAGGGCAAACCTGAAGATGACCATCTCTGGTGGCTGCTTCCTCAGCTGAGAGCAGCTCCTCACCCTCAGAAATGGCTGTAGCACCAAGCACCATCCAGAGGAAAGATGGGCAAGGAGTGAACTTAGGCTGGAAAGTGTAGAAAGTGTAAAAATATTTCCTGGTGTCTCAGAGACTTCTTGTTCTTTTATTTTTATCTTTGTTCCTGCTTGCTCTGACCCTGATGCGCCTTCTTGTCTGAACAGAATTAGCAGAGCTTTTTCCTCCAGCTCTTCTCTACTGCATAAAAGCAATTCTGAGCCTGATGAAAGTCATGGCTTCATTTTCTTTAATTTCTTCCCTGTCTTTTCCTGTATTATCTGTAGATGCTCATATCCAAAAGGATGTGTTCTCAGCAAGGAGTTCTATGGTATATCACCCCATTGATCCATACTTGCCAGCTCTCCTCCAGTTTTCAACTTCTCTTCCCCAGCCTTCTTAGGGAATCGAAATGGGCAAATGGCTGCTGCTCATCTTGCTGCAACCACAGTCATCATACAGACCCAGTGGGGGGATACAGAAAATCTGTTCTGATCAGCAAAGGTAAACAGGGACTCTGCCATGCTTGTACCCTACAGTGAGAAGACCAGCAAGGTCAAGTTATATCCAAGAAATCAACGAACCATTTTTTGCAGCACTGGCCAAAATCCTTATGTGACCTGACAGGAACTGGGGGACATCAAAACCTCACTGCTTTTCTCTCTGTGTGAGGGACATTGGTTCTGACCTGCCTTTTCCAATACAAACATAGTTCTTTATTCATATTATAAAAACACACAGAAAGAAGCGCTTCACTGCCCATTCGTCCCATGCTGGGAAGGAACAAATTGAACAAATAAATGGCATGTGTTAGTCACATTGCTTCATACACTGCTGGAATGTGTTCGGATACTCAGGTGCCTTCTATTAAGGTCACTATAAATTAAATATAAATGGTTTTTAAGGACTAAACTGTGACATCTGAAATGAAGCTTGAATTACATGAAGCCAGACAAATGTGATATCCATTAAAAAAAGCATTTACCAGCCTTCATGAAGTACATGTGTGTTGTGAAAACACTCATCTGGCTAAATTGAAAATGACTGAATGAGGTAATTCTGACTTTTTTGTAGTGCTATTCGTATTATTTGAGTAACCATAACTGTAGAGTGGCTTTTTTACAGATACTGTGCATCCTCCACTTGTGCAAAGGGCAGATGACAACTGAAGCTGGGCAGTCAGATGACAGCTGACAAAATTGAGTGGAAATGTCTCAGGTTGGCCAAAATCTGCAGGCGTCTTTATGAGAGAAGACAAAAAGATCACCATTTCAAAACTCTTTTCCTCTTGAAAGCTTTGTACCTGTTTCACTTTTAAGATCAATTTTCCATTGCTCCTGCTCTTAATATTTTCCCTGAATAGTTTACTCAATGGTTAAAGGACATTCTTCAAGGATATCAATAGCATCATCCATCCTTTCATTTCAAAATTCTCTGACAGGAATCACGGCACTGTGCAAATCCGTCAATCCTTTTAGGGGGATTAGGAACAGGACCAGTTTTTACAGTCGATTTCCTCTCAATTCCCGGTCGCTTAATGATTGTAATCCTTTCTCAAACCAGAAGGTGGCGAGCACTCGTAAAGTATGAGCCGCACCAAGACCAGAAGGTCTGCTTTCCGATAAATCTCTGCCACCATTGTCATCTGCTCAGCGTCCAGCCTTGGGTTTTCCAGACAGAGATCTCTGTTTAACAGCGTCCAGTAAATCACAGCAGGACAGGGCTAAAAAGGGAAACATGGAAGGGATTGAAACATTTATTCCGTTATCGTTAATAATAATAATAAATCTCTGAGATAAATGTAGAAAATAATCGTGCAGAAAATAATTGTGCAGAAAATAAAACTGACCGGAAAAAATGAAATTTCCGCTCTGGCAAAGGGAGGGCCCTGCAGGGCTGGGCTCACAGCCAGGACTGACAGAAACACGGGGAACCCGGATTGAGCCCTACAGCCACTGCCCCATGCAAATGGATGCTCAACTGCAAAACGTGGTGTGACAATTTGCATGGATTTTCCCAGAAGGTGACTAGGCACTAACCTTAGTTTTCAGCTGTGCAATTTTCACCTACCAGTCCTAGGAAATAATTTATGTGTACAAATAACAACAGTAGAAAGTCAATGTATTCTGGGTGTGTTGGCAGGAATTTACTTCCTTTCTTTTCAAGAATTTTAAATTTCAATCTGTAACTTATCCAGGGGAACAGATCCCTCAGGTCATTCTACACAGGGGAGAAGCTGAAGGGTGAATTAATACAACCTCCGGATAAATGCCTTACAAGAAAAGAACATGCCTTCCACTTTTGAAATGTTTACCTTGTTAATTAATTTTAGCACTTGGGCTAAAGACTTCATGTCAGTTGGATTCTTTCTATGACATCCTGTGTTTTACAATACAGTGTGAATCAGTTGGTGGAGAAGAAGGTTTTCATGCAAAGGGCTACATTTCTGAGCTTCTTTTCCAGGAGGCCTCAGGAGGGCAACGCAGCCTTCAGTGCCCATGAGAGCTGACAAGTGCTGATGACTTGAAGGCTGTGACAACGCAGTCCTGTCTGTCATTAATCTGAGGCTGGGAGTGAGAGCTGTTCCTGCCTCCTCATGTCCTCCATTATTCACTGGGTGAATGACTGCAGTGATAATCCATGCTCATCCACACCAGCCCACGCCAGGCAGTCAGCAGGAAGGTGAGCTCAGCCCCTTATACTTCTGCATGCAAATATGGGAGAGATAGGATGCAAGGGCATGCCGGGGGATGGGGAGAGCAATGCCTTTGTCCCTACTGTAGGGCATGGTTTCAGCTTTTAGGCCTTGATTCTGCCATGTTCTGGGGAAGGCAGTTGTTGGGAGTTTTCTGCTGTGCAGAGACATAGCAGTAAAGGTGCAGACTGAATCTCAGGTGGCTCTGAGGAAAGACAGTGATCTTGCATGCATTCAGTTTATACTGAGAACCCACATAAAACTGATATATCGTGGAAACATAGACTAGTTTGTGTTGGAAGGGACCTTTAAGATCTCCTAGTTCCAACTCCGCTGCTGCAGTCAGGAACACCTCCCTCTAGACCAGGTTGCTCAAACCCCCATCCAGCCCATGGAGGGGGCATTCACAACCTCACTGGGTAACCTGTTCCAGGGTCTCACCACCACCACATCTAAGTTGTTCCAATGTGCCCATCCTGTACCTCTAATAACCAAACCTGCATCTAGGATCATAACCTGTGCCATCTTGCAGGCACACATAGAAGCGTAGAATCATGAATGTTCAAGAAGACTACTAAGATCACCTAGTCTAACTGCCAACCTACCACCACCATGCCCACTAACCATGTCCCTCAGTACTTCACTGGAAGCACCCCAGCGCAGGTGGCTTCATAGTCCTTCAGCTCACAGCTTTACCATGGGATTGGCTTTGCTCTGGAACAGAATAATTACAGCATATTTCACCTCTTGTCCTCTGGTTACCTCTCCCCAGGCTGCCAGCCCGGTGCTGTTTGCACTTGTGACTCTGAGCTCAGTAGTGAAAAGGCCGATGTTTACTGAGCCTGTGGGCTAAGGGAGCTCAGAGTGCAAAATTCTGCTGCTCTCTGCAAACTTCACACCAGCCTACTGAGCTGTAACCAATCCACCCACAGCAGGAGGAACAGAGTAGGGTAACAGCTGAGATAATGCCAAGAGATACACTGCGGTCACAAAGGAAAGCTGCAATGAGTACAGAGGAAGTTTGAAGCAAATGGATTTTAATTAGAGTATCATTCAGTCTTTTGGATATTTCCTGGGTGCAAAGCCAGATTTAACACGGCATTTCCTTGCCAATCATCATGTACATTAAAGATGGGACAGAATGAAGAATGAAAATCCTAAGGGAATCCTAAACAGAGAGACATGAATAGAAGTTTAAAGGGTGAACTGTGTCATTTGCCCTGCTTACAGGTATCTACTGAGGTGGCAAAGTGTTATTGCCTTCTCAGCCCATCTTCTGCTTAATTCTGCCAACTGGCAAAATGCTTATTATCCCACTTTTAATAGGTGTCACTGCAGACCCGGACTGCTAAATGGGTGCCTTTTTCTGGATTGGACTCAAAGTAAGCGCAGGCTAAAGTACAGAAAGAATCAAGACAAATTGCTATTGAATAGGATCTGCAAGTGAGGATTCTTGCAAGCAGACGGCTGAGGCTGAAAAGTGAAGGCTGCAAATGTTTTCTGACTTTTTAAGAGAGAAAAACTGCCTCATCTTTTCTCCTGATGCACACTTGTATCCTCTCTGCTTCTCCACACCTGCAGAAATGGATGGATGCTCCAAGTCCGCTCCTTTTCTGTTGGAAGAACTGTGGTAGACAGCTCAGCAGTCTGCAGGTGCCAGCCAGAGCATATCTTGCCAAGCAAGGGAGACTACTTTGTGCCTCTGAAGGAAGACTTGGTGGCAGGTTTTGCACTGGAGAACTTATCTAAGCAAAGAGATCTTCGTATGTAAGACAGACAAATCAGAAGCCATGCATCAAATACTGGTTCAGGGGAGCTCAACGAAGTTCATCTAAAAATGGATTTCCAGAAGAACATGGTGTGTAACATTGATTTTTTGCAGGTGGGTAAGGGGTGAGAAGAGACAACCAGAAGGGACACAGTCAATTCTTATGGCATTGTTCTCAAACTGCAACCTTTCTGCCTTTCTGTTTTGTTTCTTTGCCTTCTAAATGGCATTTTTACCTTATTAAAATTAAAGTAGATTTTAATATTATGACAGCTGTTAAATAATGTGAAAACAGAATAAGCTCACCCAGATTAAAAATGTATATATGTATCCTTTTTTTTCTTTGCTCCATTTCTCCAGATTCTTCCAGGTCAACTGAAACAAAATCTTTCCCCTACCTCTTGTCTGTCCATTACCAGACCATGATTTATTTAGCTCTAATCCTATGCTTAAAGGTGCATCTGAAGCTTTTTCCAACTCCTGATATCACAGTGCTGACACTATGCTGAGACTCTCCTCTGTGACCCTCTTGCTTTCAAATGTCCTCTGCCTCAGACTTCCAAAGAATAAAGAAATAGCTGTGGTTAGTTTGCTTGGTCAAAAAGCAGCCCAGCTGAAACACTCTTGCGTTCCCCCTAGCTATGCCTGCAACTGAAAAAAGGGGATTTTCTTTTCAAGTTTCATCAGCTTTCCAACTCTTTCAAGACAGAGACTGAAGGGGGAAAGAAAGGAAAGAGGAATGTAAACCTTAATGTGCATACAGCATTAGCAGGAAGCAAACACAGGAAAAATTCGCACTGGAGTTGGTGTGTCCTACTGCAGCCCAGGCTGAAGCAGCCCCTGTGGCTGCTGGGCTGTTGGCAGGTGTTCACTGGATAGCAGCTGAAGATGCTTATGCGAACCCATGGGAATCTGATCTGCCAAGTTCCTTGTAGCTCTGCTCGGTTCGGTCTCATTTTTATTTAATGCTCTTCTCGCCCCTACTGCGGTTTGGTGCAGCTCCTCTCTGCAGTTTCCATGAAGATGCAGGGGTGAGAAGCATTGCAGAGTTAAGAGAAGAGAAAGTCTCTCCATCTCTCTGTCATCCTGCTCAGACACAAGATTCAGACAAGGAAGAAGGTAAGATTCACTCGAAGGCAGCCTGGGAGTCTGCTGAGAAAGGATGTGCCACAGCAGAAGAGGTGATCGTCACTCAATCCTTACTCTTACCCCCAGAGAAAGCACAGTTTGAGAACTATCAAATTTCCTAAGTCCAGTGAAACCCTGAAGTACAAGGCAGCAGTGTGTCTTTCAGGGGATTTTTCAGAACAAAGAGGCCACAAGAAATGGTTTACCCAGACTCTAAGATGCTCCAGAGTCTGCATTTTCACCTTACTTGTCTGTCACTGTTTGGAAACATCTGCAGTCCTTTATTGCAATACTCATTCACCATCCATACAGCTGCTGAGGCTGAATCAATGCTGCACCGAGTTCTCATTAACTTCTGGGTGAGATGTGCGTGCTCCTGGCTCTGCTCTGAAAATGGCTGTGATTGCCCCCCTTCCACAGATGTCCCTATTTGTCACTGCATTTGCAAACATGACCCTGGAAGTCAGACTCCATTACAGCAACAATCACCAGTCCAGAGGGTAATTAACCAAATAGTTGTGTTGTTGTTTTTTTCCTTCAGCATCAAACAAGCAAACAGCAACAAAATGCATCTTGGCAAGGTAATTGAAAGAAACGCATCACTTTTAATGAAAGTTGGAGTGATTGTATTCTAAGCAAGTTAATTATATCACTGTATTATTGCTGCCTGACAGATGAATTTAATTTACAGTCAGTGGGGCGGTAACCCAAACTAGAAGCTGATTGCAAAGATTTCATTGATTTTTAATGGGCTTAGGGTTGGATCTTTGAGCAGGTTTGCCTTCATGATTCAATAATGCTGATTCATGTAAAAATGGGGAATCTAATTCTACAGTTAGTGCAATTCTTTCAGGCAGCACTTCTTAATGATTAGCAGCAATCACATTAATAATGTAAAGTGAACTATATTCCCTTCTGACAAAATATTCCAAGTAAAAAAAACCAAAACTATGGCAGAGTATTCTAAATATCCAACATATCCTTACTAGTGTTATGTCTGCCCAAGGTATAGTAATCACTTGTTGAAATGGGTACACCTATAAAAAGGATGTTTTCTCACTCCAAACTTTACTGTTACAATATTCTCATTTTCAGAACATCATTTTTTTCATTATATTTCCACATTAAAGTCTTTATAAAACCCGTATCATGCAATAACTGAGAGTAGCATCCTCACTTTTAAGTGCTACTTTTTACATTTGAAGCACTACTTTCTCCTTCAGTGTTACAAATGAAGATACTACCTCAAAAAGAAAGTAAATTGTCATTCATTTTCTGAGTATTTGTTAGCTTTATTAAGGAATTGTTCTACAATTAAAGAAAGTAGGAAAAGTTTCAATTTACCCTTTATTTTCCTAAAAAAATACAACCTTTACATGCAGTAATCAATTTGGGAAAGTGTTCCTTTTCTGCAGGATGTTTTCTTCTGCAGCTTTTTTCTTCTCCATAAGACACTGAACCCAAACTCTTCCCAACTGAACGATGGATGCAGTGCGTTTGCTGTCTTCACTTCATGATCTACATGATGGCTGCAATCTAGGTGCTGTTTTAAGACAATTAGATCCATCTGTGTTCTTCTGGACAGATTTTCAGTTCTGCAGCTGCTCAGTATGGCTTAAACTGCTTTCCAATTAAATCAGTGCTGTTTAATCTACAAGGTTATACAATACTTCCTTTGAGTCAAAGATGAAGTTTGTACATCTAGAGACCATCTCTTATAAAAATATGTAAAGTAAGAATGAACACCAGAGATAGAATTATCCATATACAGAGATGGGATTTACAGAAGATATATTCCTTGTGATGCTCAAACCAGCAAAAATGCATTTGAAGGTTGACTGTGGCTTTCTGTAATAACCAGACAGGAGCCCATCCTGCTCTGCTCCTGCTTTTTCATGGCAAGTGTAAAAAGCAGAAAGTTTCTTGCTGTTGTTCATGTACTTGCTGGGAGAGTAAAAAAAGTGAACTTCTGCAGCCTCTGCACTAACTGACAATAGCTAGAAGGGATAGATGCCTGGCCTAAACTCCCTGGAATTTTAAGTTCCAGCCTCAAAAACATCTGACTGATCCTTCACATGTTTACAGAAAGCAATGTCAAATATCACACAGATTAAATGTTCGCTCCCTGAGATGTGCACAGGTTCAGCAAGATTTAAAGTTCTTCTTTCTGCTGCTATAAAAAGCACTGCAGCACCTCACCATTCCCAGTGATGAGGGTTAGTCTCGTTGTTTCTAAATTGCCTTTTCATCCCACCTGCTCTTGTGCAGAGGGGCACTGAGCAGGACTCTCTCTTTGCCCCAGAAGGGGCTGCATTGCAGTTGCTGGCATTGAAGTGTTGAGCACACAGCTGCAAGGCATAGCCTCTCACTAGAATTTCCAGTCCTTTTACACTTCAATTTCAGGTTTTTGTTTTATACTGAAGAGATTCACAGTTGAATCCTCATATCAGCCTAAGGCTTTGGCTCAGAGACTGAGGAGTGTCTGCTCCCTGATGTTAGATCTGCTGTAAGGGAGGACTCAAGAGAATAAACATTTCAGGAAGGTGAGAAACTCAAAGGCAAACTTGTGTATAAAGTGGCAGCCAGCAAAAGGTGAAGTGTTAGCAGGCAAGAGTAGCTCCAGCTCAGGGAATGAAAAACTCTGTTGTGACCAGGAAGGCTAATCTGGGTTCTGAGACAGGAGGAGCTGGTAAGCTCTCGTCATTCCTTAGCCTATGGACTCTGGAGTACTGGGCAAGTCACTGGTGTCTTAGTTAGCATTGAATTCACCCTGACTTGGGTAATTTCATGGGATTACAACATTTTTATAGAGGTGCAGAATAGCATACATGTAAAGCAAATGGATGTAGGTTTGATGACTGGTCTGGAAAAGAGATGAATGAGGGAAGGGAGGTGTTGCATGATAGAGGACACTACTAAGTCTTGTGTGGTGCAAGAATGTCTTGCTTCTGGCAAAAATTAGTTTCTTAACAGAGGCAGGTTTAAAACAAAGAAAAGTATATACTTCACACAGTGACGAGTTCTGGATCTCAGTGCTGCGGGATATGTGTTTAGTGGGCAGTAGAATCATATGGCTTCAAAAAGGAACTGGACAAATGCATCATAGAAACATCCCTTGGGAGCTATGGCGATCACTAACTCCACAAAGAAGCAAACTCAAAGCAACTGATGGTTGAGAAAGCAGCATTTACCAGACTGGGAAAATATTATGTTGCATTTTCTTTATTTTAGTCTTCCATAGAAACAACATCCTGTGTAGGGGGAATGTTAGCCTGTTATATTGCAAGTTTATCCCACATTGCAAGTCTGAAATTCAAAGATGAATTTACTTCTGTATAACAAGTCATAAAACTAGGTCCTCAGAAAATGTGGCTTTAATTGATAGTCATAAGATTAGTTTGCCCAAATCTAATAGATCTGTTTTCAATGACGGTCATTATTTTCGGATAATAAATGTTGTATCAGCAACTTTGATAGCCTTGTAGTGCCTTCTCTTTTAGTACAATGCTACATGGAGAATTGCTTAATGTACCAAATTGCAACAAATTTAAGCTACCAAAGAAATGAATTTATAAGGCTGCTTAATGTATTCAGTGCATTGTCATTTGCCAGGGAAATAGCACACTGTAAGCAAAGAAAACAAGACAGCATATTTTCTTTATAGTGGAAATGCACTTTATCAGGAATAATGAAAAGATATGAGAAGTTGTCCCAGCTCAGGAGAACACAGTCATAGATCCAGATTCACTGGGAGTCAGGGACATGTTGCCAAATTACAGTACCTAAAAGAACTTTAATGTAATGCTTAGAAATCAACTATACTATTAAGAGGTTGTACAGCATACCTGCAGAGATAATAAGCACAATGTCTTACACAGAAATTAATTATGAAGTCAACTCCCTAACTATTTTCATGCAAATTAAAAACTGCTTGTTTAGATCACAGGAAATTCTTCAGATAAAAATGTTCTACAATATCTGTGGCTCAGCAGATTTCCAGCTTGGATGCACATTGTTGTTCAGCCACAATGACTGGGTTTTTTTTCCATTTTTCCTGAGAATGAATGTTGAACTCTAATAAATATTTTGGGTATAGAGGTCTTTGAAAGCTGTAAAACATCTCATAACTGAGATCCAGTACATCCCAAGAGTGAAGGACTGTATCATTAAATAGCCTTACAGATGTTGCTTCTGCATTTGCAGATTTAGGTAAAGCGAGACATTCTCTTTTTTCCTTTTGTGGCCATTGCACATCAGTGACTTCTCTGGGACTGTTCCCTGCCTGAAAGCTGTCCTGCCTCAAAAGGTCTTTGTCCCTCCCTGTGCCATGTGCCAGTCACAGTTCCATAGGCTGTATGTATGGGAAATTGGTAATCACAGCCTGAACCTCTGATTAATCAGCTGAGGTGAGTGAGTGTCGGGTCAGCTGTGGGAGCACAGGTGAGAGTAATTTAGCTGTGCTCCTGGAAGGGGTGGTGCTTGACTCCACCTCCTCTAGACCTCATTTAAGGGCTGACCACCACTAAAGCAGCATCTTTTGGAGATTTCTCCTTGGTGGGGATTGTCTCAGTGTTTCCCAGCAGACTGAAGTCTTCCATACTGGTAAGTTTTTTCTGTAAATAACCTTTTGGGTATTTACTGCCATCTTTACATTATTGTCACTGTACAGCTGCACAACTATGTAATGACAGGTGTATGAAATGATCCGATTTAAGGAGCAATGACAGAGCAACTGTGACAAGGGAATTGAGGTGGGAAATCCCTAACCTGCTGCCCAAGGAGCTGTAGCACAGAACAGTGCCTGTACCAGAGACATGCTTGCCACAGTAGGGTTAGCTACAACCTGCAGTAGAATAGGTGCACAGCTTTTGGGGTAACCAACAAGAAGCAGGTGTTCAAAGGGGGATGCAGACAAACCACTCCACAAATAGGATTTTTGGTTACAGATGTGGTTTGTCTCTCAAGAAGTTCACTCTTGTCTGCCACCATTAGGTCTTCACCGCCAGTACTGCATTGTGGTGATGATGATAGCCAGTGTAGCACAGAGCTGATCAGGAAGGAAATTCTGTTCCTAGTAAATGATAGCAAAATCTCTACTAATATTAATTTCAAAGGGCTGGTGTTACACACACTTCACTCGTATTCATTCTGTTGCAAATAATTGGTACACAATATGAGCTGAGTCACTTCATGTTACATTACCTAAGGTAGCATCAGGGGTGGGAAAAGCAGCCTAACGCCACGATCTCTAAGAATACATAATCCACTTATTTACTGTGAAGGCTTAACCTCTAAGCCTCCAGCCCTTTCTTATGTTTTGAAAACTAATCATTTTTTAGATTGTTAATACTCTGCTGTAGAAGCTTGATCTGATGTCTGTTGTTCACATCTATACAGATATTTGGATGCCTGATGTCCAGCCTCATGAGACTAAGTACCTGTGTGGCCCGCTTCTAATGTAATATAGAGCTTTATATTTATTTTTAGCCCTTTTTGTGTTCTCAAAACTTTACAGGGTGGCCTTAGCCCAAGAGAAAATGAGCTGCTTGTTTTCAAAGCCCTTTTCCTTTTGCTGTGTACTCCTGGGAAATCTTCTGTCACTGAAAATTATCCACCCCTACAGACAAACTCTCTGCAGGCATTCACTCTCGCTGACCTTTCCTGGCATGTGGGAGTGATTCCAGTCGTGGTTTATGAGCAGCAGTTCTTCATCCTTGATTTGAATTGTCCAAGGGGATTTCTGCTTTTGTAACCCTCTTCCTGCTCTTTTCTTTTGGCAAGGAGGAGATTCAAGAAGGAAACAGCAACCCTAGAGCAAGGGTGTGGGGAGTCAGCCCAGCCTCTGGGAGTCATCATGCACAGAGGAGGACAAACTAACACTTCAGGTTCAGGAAAACTGATCCGCTTCTATTAGTAGTTTTGGGTCTCATTTGCATTACCATTTATTACGAGTACTCAGATATATGTTCAGCTCTAAGGACACAGGTGATTGTGGTCTGAAGGTAGCAAGATGGATTTATCTGCTTATCTGCTCTATGTTCTCAAAGGGAAACTGTCCCCACTTTTCAGAATCAAAACCTAAGAATATGTCTGGGAAAATGATCCTGGGACAAAAAAAAATATTAGACTTGCAGGACTAATTTGAGAATATATTTGTCATAAGCCAGCTAAGATGAGCCAAGATTTTAAAATCAGTCCATCCCTGCTTCCTTTGGCTGGTAGCAAGGAAAAAGAAACTTGGTGTGCAGCAGGAAGACTGATGCCGAGCTAATCGAATGTGCGTGCAGAGGGAGCAGCAGATGACGAGGACAGGATTGGCAGGATGTCGCCAGATTGTTTGATTAGCCATGGGATGGCTCAAGTGCTCCCTGTCCTACCAGGAACTTGGCACAGATGCTGACACGTGACTCAGTCTTCAAGCAGTTGTTCTCTGCAACACTGTTTGAGAAAGGGCTCTGCTTCTTCAAAAACAGGAAGGGTATTAACAAAAACAAAAACAAGGATGAGAAAGAAAGGCTATGAGACTGTGTCTATAAATGTTAGATTCTGGTTATTCTTTCTGTTAATACCATCCAAACTTCAGCTGAAATGAGATATTTGACTTAGGATAAAAATCGGATAGTCTGAAATTAAACCCAGCAAAAGTAATATGAGGGAGCATTGATGAGTGGGAATTTTCTTTCCCCTACAATTGATATCCATGTTATTGCTTTCTTTCTCTGTGTCAGTTTAGGCCAAGCTGCCACAAAAAATATATATATTTTTTTCCTAGGAGACAAATATGTTGAGAAAGGCAGTGACACTATCATCGTCTGTCCAAAGTTGCAAATATGTTCTGGTGAAGCTAAGTGAAAAATGAAGCAAACTGATTTCAGAGATGTATATGTAGGCTTATGGAGAAAGCCCCAAACATAAAAAAAAAAAACTAGCTATCAGCACAAAACACGGGTAGCAATTGCCTTTGATTACTAACAGCAGGTTTTTCAGTCTATGGACAAAACGTGTATAGATAATGAGCAATTTTCTGAGCCATCTAAATCAGCATATTCAGATAGAATTAAGTTTTGATGCCATGGCATCACAACTACAGTCCAAATTACATTGCACAGATGTACATGTAAATATCTCACTTGTACTAAAGGCTGCTCAGAAAAATCAGGGAAACTGACAACTCCCCTGAGATGTTTAAGTTAGTTCAAATGATAAAAGAAGACCCTCTGAAACAAGCTGGGGATTGGTGACAGTTTGTACATTCAGCACAACAAATAATCAGCTACTATGAATTTGGATAAGCCTGTTAAAGCCAACAAAGCAGAAACAGTTTTTGTGAAGTTGCAGCTAGTCCAGAGAATATGCTTGAGGCTTGTACATAACAATAGTGCAGATGTATGGAGAAACTAATGCAGACAGCAGCTTTATAGTGGGCTTTCATGTGCCTATATACTTCCAGTTTGTATGCGTAAATACATTTTTGTCAGTTCTTCAGCATTTTCAGATGGATGTTACTTCTCTCTAGTGTGTCAGTTTTCTGACTAACCTGTCATAACAATCTGTGACACCATTCTGTAACAGCTTACCACTGCTTTACGTGAAATGTGAGGGTTTTTCTGCAGTCACACATTGGAGTCATATTCCAAAATAAGAGTGTGGGGGAGATGCCTGTAAGTATAGATGTAAGCGTGTATGAAGGTATATGTAGATAGACACACACAGATCCAAAATATCTGCCTGTGAATCATTAGAATTACAATCACATAGAATCAAGCAGCACAAGATGGGATATTTCTCCTGAGCTACACATTGTTTCTCAGTTTGTGGAAAACTTTTATGCTGTGACCACAAATGATGCGCCATCAGTGGAGTGATACTGCGTTGCTGGGAAATGAACTGCTTATTTGAATACTTTGCGTTTGTTTTAGAAAAGGAACAACTCCAGTTTCAGGTAGATTCGTTTATTTACTTTGTGCTGTCTCCATGACTCATATTCCTTTTAATAAATCAAGCTAAAGAAAGTAACATCAAATCATAGAATCATAGAATCGTTTGAGTTAGAAGGGATGATTATAGGTCAAGCAGGTACAAGAAGGTACAGGTTCTTGATTTGAGTCTCTCTGGAACTCTTGAAAACATAAGAATTGTTCAAAATATCATCTTTCCAAATTAACATGTGTTCTTGTTCTGTATTGTGCCCACCGAAATGACATGATTCCTGGAATTTCTGGCTGATAGAATGGGAAAACTAATGGAAAAAAAGACAACTTAAAATCTAAAATACAATGTTGGAGGTTTTATCTGTGCTTCTGACAATACGCAGCTCTACTAATCTTAGCTTTCTCTAAGGGCCGGCAGGGAGCTCAACATAACTAAATCTACTACTCTCTGAGGTGAGGAACCTTCTGGAGCTCACAACAAAAGTTTTGATGCTCATGGAGATCAAAGCTACATGCTCCTGCCCACAGAAAAGACAGGCAGCATTGCCACTGCCCGGTGGCCCCAGAAATAGAAAGCCTTTGAGGGACCTAAGAGAGAGGACTACAGAGAACACACAATCTGTGTTTCCTGTAAACTTCTTCGTTTTTCCCCCTTCCTACTTTCAAATGAAAACAGTCCCTGCTGTTCTGATGTAGGGGGAAAATCTTTCTTGACACATAGCTTAACCTTAACTGCTTGAACGAGAAAGCAAACTGGTCCTGGAAAGGCTTATTTGCATCACAGAGAACACCAGTACCTCCTACTCCTCTCTTTCTGGTTGAAACTTATTTTGGAAGTTTAGGTAAAAAAAAGATGAAGAGAAACAGACAAACAGCCAAGCATCATATAAGGAGAATGTGAAACATGTTTCTGGTCTTTACTTTCATTTTATGCTACCATCTCAAAATCTTTCCCTTGTTTCTGGGCATCCTATGTGACCCTTGCAATCACAATGAATGTCTCTCAGGCAACATTAACCCCTGCCCTGATCCATCTGTATCAGTGATTGCATTAAAAACTTCACTGTGTCTGCAGCTGTTTAATCATTCATCACCTGGAAAATGGTACTGCTCTGTGGCTGTGGCCATTAGTGGTGACAAGCAAGGTCTTCCTGAAATTAAGAATATGACAGTATGAACTGGCTTATATTCGGCCTTTTACAGATACTTCTAATAATGAAAACTCCTTCACATCGGGGCTGTTCAAAGCCCATTGACGTCAGTGGAGAGACCTGATCTTAGTGGGCTTTAAATCAGACTCTATAGCTAAGGCTTCCAAAGCAGCTGGGGGGATTCAGGCACATATCTTTCATTAAAGTGAGGGTATATTAAAGCAAATGGTAGATATGTGTCTGAAATCCCCTAGACTGCTTTGAAAATCTAAAATACTGTGCAAGCTGTACAGCTTTCTCCATAAAAATAGCTGCCAAATCTAGCTTTGGTAAAGGCAATAGAAATGCATTAAAAGATCCACAGAAAGGCCTGGTCCCTCTGATCCTTTAGAAAAACAGAGAGAAGGATGGCGAGCATGCTTTATTTTCAGCTTTAAACCTTTCCACGTCAAAGACATTTGCTGGATCGATTTGTGGGAGTGGCATGCTTCATAGTAGCCAGAAGAAAAGAAATGCTACTGTTGCCTACGTAGATGTCACAGCTATATGGCTCATCAAGCTAGGATCAGGACTGCAATATCCCTCATGGACATTAAGGAATATTTGATGTGGGTTTCTCCACAAGCCTATGTGCAAGGCTGGTCTGGTTGCACATTTGTTGTTTATAAGGCTGAGCCCAGGACAGCACCACCATCTTTCCTACAGCTTCTCTCAGAAGTCTTGGTACAGACCCTTCCCCTCCTGTCCAGCATTCATGGGAACACAGCGTTGTACAGCTCAGCCCCACGTAAGAACTCCCTGTATTTTCTGAGAAAAGGTGAGACAACCCTTCTTTACTATAGCCCACAATGACAGTCTACTTATTACTCAGACACAGCCTCACCTAATTACCTTGTTATTTTGTGGCAGGCTAGAACAAGGCAGCACCATTAAGTCAAGTGTCTTCATTTTAGCCATCCACTGAAGGCAGCGGCAGAAGCGTATTCTCAGTCACACACATCCCATACAGCTCAGGTTGTCGTGCTGTTAGCTTACCTAGGTTATGTTTCTGCTTATAGACTTTTTTCTTTATTTCTTGCATTTTTGGACTACTAAGAACAGGTTAGGTTCTGCTAGAGTGACAAAGAGTAATTGCACTTTACGTGTTATTTCTTGATGGTAGAGGTACTTCATACCTCAGATTGATTCTAGATTTCAAATATCAGAAAGTTTGATGCAGTCAGCTCAGGGTTTCCAATTCTGACCTGTCTCCTGTAAGCACAATCAAAACCTTATTTTAAGACTCAGAACTCAGACAAATGATAAGCCAAGTCCAGGGATCTGCCCATAGTTCATATTTTTAGTACAGGAAGAATTGACTCAAAGGGAAAATTGATGTACAAGAAGATGTGATAAAGCTGACGTCCAGATAGCATTTGCTCTGCTGAGATATTACAACCTGAGCAAGACAATCTGTGAAAGATGTAATTGCGCATTTGAAAAGCACCTGTTAATGATGAGTAAGATAACAACCCCGATGAGCCACCTGTCAGGGCAGGTGATGAACACTCCCTCTGATCTGTGTTTTTCACTACTGTTTTCTCCAGGGAAACTGGTAGTGCACACACATCTTTTCTAGAGAAAGTTCATGATAGCAGAGGATTTAAATAAACAAAAGACTGTTTTTAATGGAAGGTGAGTTACTTGTATTTTTCTTTTCTCACAAAGCTGAAATGTTTTATCTAGCTTAGATTATGAGGAATGTAAATAAATCTGTTAAATGTTAAACTTTTTTTTCAATTTCCTTTTCTTTCTCTTTATAATAAATCTTACTTGGGATGAGACTACATTCATAAAGGCTATTCATGTAGGAGCAGAAGAGGAAACTGATACCGTAACTTTTAAATGGAAATTCTCAAAAGCAGTACAAAAGAGATACTACTGGATTCTACACAGTCACAATGGCATTCCTGTTAAACCACTGGCATCAGATGCTCTGATATGAGAACTGAGTGCTCACGTGCAGCTCTGTAAATGGACATCCAAAAGCAGAGCTGTGCATTCTGTGCCTGCAATGACATAGCAAGAAGAGCTGCACCAGATTAGATCCACCCAGAAACAGACAGGGACGCAACATGAAGCCAATGAGTCTGGAAGGAGCTGTCACCCATCAGGGCCTCAGAAACCTCATCTTCTGCAGAAGGAGACAGTAATCCCTATTCAGCAGCCACTACAGGAGCTGAGGGTGGCATGGAAGGAGAGGAATTGGCCCCAAAAGAAAGGCAACTGTGATTATAGCATAGGTTATATGATGACTGAAGATAATGACCAATATGTTGAGCATGAAGATACCTGTAATATCTGACCAGCAGCACCTGCAGTAGTATTTCAGAGGTATAGGCACTGAGGTAAATGGCTCGCATGGGCTCACATAGGACAGTTTGCAGTTTCATTTTCATAGGTTAGAGAAAATATGGAGCTAAATTTTAGCAGATGTAGGAATCATATAAGAGAAATATGCAGGAGACCAGCTTGCTCTTAGCCCAATAACATAAAGGATGTGGTACAAAATTGGAGGGAAATCAAAGAACCTATTAGAAGACTAGAAGTGAGATGAACTTTGACCCCCCCATAGTCTTCCAATCAGAAGACTAATAGATTTATTATTCAATATGTTGTTTTACCTTTTCTGAATTTATAAGCAACACTCAAGTATTAGCAGTTAAAAATAATCCCTACGTCTTTCCTTTCCCATACCAAGATCAAGCCTGGCCATTTCTCTTCCACACACAGGACTAGAAACAGAATGTTTTGAGGTTTCATATCAGTCTTTGTTTTCAAGCACGCAGCTTATTTGGCTCTGGTTGATAGTTTCAGCCAACAGTAGCAAGTTCCTATATGCCCTTCATGCTCTGAAATCTTATTTAATGCTCACAAGCAGATAATGGCATCTGTACACCCTGCTTGCACTTAAAATTATCCCACCACTATGTAATGCTGAAACGTGAAGAGAAAAAGCTGCATCTCTCCCCACCCAGCAGAGCCACAGCTGCAGACTCCTGGTGGCAGAGAGCAGTGCCAACCCACTTGCATCACCAAGCCATTATGCGTCATTATGGTGCATCAGTGAGTGGCAATGTCACCCCCACACATGAAACAATAATGGCCTAACAGATGTGAAGTCGTCACATTTTTGTCTACTGCTATTGGAAGATAAAACTAACAACACAGGAACAGATTTGTAGGGAAATTGTTCTTCAGAGAGCTCAATGCAGATCAGAAGGGATCATGTGAGGTTTTGATTTGTTTGCCATTCTTTTTATTACAATTTCTGTTTTGAGCATTCCAAGAGGCAACATCTCTGATTTGCATTCCAGCTAGAATTAATAAATATGTGCTGGGCTCGTGAGAGCTCCCAGAACACACCACAGATTTCTCCCCTTGTTATGGAGAACTAATGCATTTACCTGTGATAGCTGTGCCATAAATTTCCTTCAGCTAAAACTAAAAAAATATATAACAAAACAAAAAAATCACTTTATCGTTTGCACTCTAGGGAACTCATCCGTAATCAGTAGCAAATCCATGGATGACAGAGTACTATGGGGACACGTTGCCACTGGCACTAATAATGGGAGACATTCACCATTAGCAAGAGGCTGTGTTTTATTCAGTGTCCCTAATAAACACTTTAGTACCTCTCTGGTAAAGCCCCAGTAACTTCTAATTAGAGAAGTCAGCCTAATAAAAAAGCATTCTTCATAGCAGCCAATTCAGAGATTTTTATTTCTTTAAAATTTTGACATTATGGGATGACGTGTATTCTTATAGAAGGTACCGGTCATTTGAAGAGGACTTTTAATCATAAAATACGATGTTTTTCAGGCAACTATGTTCTCCCAGGGACTTGATGGCAGAGACAATCCATCCCAGGACCAACTCCTGAGCCATGCCTTGAACTCGCTTTATGACCCCAAGAAAATCACACTTCTGTCCCTCATTCTTCCCCTGTAGAGAAAACAATATGCAGAGAGCAATACTACTTCTAGCAATTTGCAGCCTAGCCACAAGAATCCTTGAGAATATGAGGAACATACATTTGTAAGATCTGCATGTACATGCATTTTCAATATAATGGCAGACAGAAATCAAAAACTCTGGCACTACTGCCTTCCAGACCACTGGCTGTTCTTCTGGGCTGTATTTCAGCCAGTTAAAATTAATTCTGCAGAGCACACTCAAAATTAATTACAAAACAAAGCAAAGGAGTCCAACGATACTCCCTCAGGCTGGCAGCAGACTCCCTGGGACCTCATTGTTTTTCTAGTCGTTGTTCTTATGATGACAAGGAGCAACTTCTAGCCCTCACATAAGGCATAGCAAACACTGAATCCAACAGTCTTCTGCATTAACACAGACAAATCAATACTCTCAGTGCAGCTCACAGTTCTCTGAGTGAAACCAGCAAGTGCTGGTGGTGATTCATGCACTGTTGCTGAAACATTAACTCGCCCCACACATTGTAATAGCACTCCGGTGTGTAATTATAGGCAGCCCCACACTGATGCTCTTCAGCCACTACATGCTTTGTGCTTCAGCCACTGATGCTTCTTCAACCACTACTTGCTTCATGCAATGTTCTTTCTAATGAGGTGGGATACATCAGCCTACAGTTCAAGGAGAGTCTGGCTAAAAAAGACCTAAAAACAACTTTACATGAGGGTTTACAGGCAGTAGGAGCCCACCATCCTACTGACAGTCTCATCTTTTCTGATGGGCACAAGCAAGCAAAAATGACACAAGGGATGGAACACCTACCTTCAAGGAAAAGCTGAGAGAGCTGGGGCTGTTCAGCCTGGAGAAGTGGAGGCTCCAGGGAGACCTGAGAGCAGCATTTCAGTATCTGAAGAAGGGCTGCAAGAAAGAAGGGGACAGACTTCAGCAGAATCTGCTGTGTTAGGAAAAGGGAAAATGGCTTCAAACTAAAAGAGGGGAGTTTTAGACTGGATATAAGGAAAAATGTATTTTCAGTAAGGGTAGTGAAGTACTGGCACAGGTTGCCCAGTGACATGGCAGATCACCATCTCTGAAGGCATCTAAGTTTAGGTTGGACAGGGCTCTGAGCAACCTGAATGAGCTGTAGGTGGCCCTGTTTATTGCAGGGGAGCTGGACCAAATGGCTTTTAAATGTCCTTTCAACTCAAATGAATTTATGATTCTATCTCAAACTATTTGAGAAGAGCAGGGACATTTTACTGAAACATGCTGATGGAAGAACCATCAGAAAAGAATTCCAGGGGATGCTCTAGATTATTAGCAAGCCTTTACTTTGGAGTAAAGACAAGGTAGGCCATAGTATGCCACATAAAATGGTACCTCTAATAAATCCATGGCAACTTTAATTTTGTCTCCATGTTGTGGGCTGAATACCAACATCTGTGTGCTGGAAACCACCCAGTGTGGCCACTCTGAATTTCTTGATCCCAGGAGGGAAATAACTCAGATGGGCTTTTCTGAGGTGATTTTCAGTATACATTCTGGCTTGGATCAGATCCAGCATATACAGCACTGCACCAAGGCTGAGCAGCCAGGTAATTCATCCTTTTGACAATCAAGAGAGATTCCAGCAGAGTTTGAAGGTGGAGGATGTCATTTATATTTTATCAGCAATGTATTTCTCCATCCCATTGCTCAATGATGCAGCAACAAGGAGAGTTTTTAGGCACTATGGTCTTAGCCTGATAAATCATTTTAAAGTTATAAACTACTTTTATCCCAAATAGCTGCTAAATGAAGTGCCTTGATTGCTAAAATTACTTGGTATCAAGTCTTTCTCTGGGTAAGTTCATTCATAACAGACATTCATGTTGCTATGACCAGACACTCATCAACACAGATGGTACCATAGATAGGAAAATAAATTGTCTTTTTCAAAATTCAGAGATGGTGTTGGGGACTGAAGTTGAGGAATATCTGGTGTGCCACAAACTACACTTTGGATATTGGTCAGTCTGCTTAGGCACTGCATGCCTGGTATCATTCAGATTGGGAAGAGAATGAAAAACATTTGAGAAATCCCAAATTAAGCATCTATAGCACCCTTACAAGCAACATACTTAATCCCCATACTTAATAGCAACTTCTGGAATAAAGTCTTCTCTGTTTTCTAAGATATAGTATTGTATACTTATTTCCACTTTTATAACACCAAGAATGGAACTTCCGTGGAAGGGAGGACTCATGACTTTTGAACTTCCCTCTGCACACATTAGCAGAGAGACATCCAGCTCTCATAAATGGTTCTCTGCAAGATCCCAGTTTGCTCCATTAACTCAGTAGAAGTCTATTACTGCTACTATTAAAATCTTCATTTAGGTATCTCATTTAGAAAGTGATGGTATGAATAGTTCTCCTTATCATTCTTTATCACAGCATGTGTCAATGTCTTTCTTTCAGACTGGTCAAAATACGTTCACTAGACCATTTTCACAGTACAGCACTTCTTTGCAGATGTATGTATATAAACAGTCTTCCAAAGATTCCAGTATATCAATTGGAATGGAAGAAGAAAAAAATCCAGAAGAAAATTTGATGAAAAGTGAAAGCAAATCTTTATTGAGGAAGATAAAGTTGAAATGTAAAATTCAGAAAGGGCTCAAACCACAGAACACAATCTCAGAGGGGAAGTTACATTTGATTCTACACCTCTTCAGAAAAGCCATGGACAAGAACAGATATCTTACAAGGACTGAAGGGTTTGGACTCTGTCTATCTGGACTACTGGAACAGTGATGGCAAAAAAAACAGATGTTATGAAATCCTTGGAAGAAAAAAATGAAAGAAGGTAGATTCTCCTTTCAGTACTTATTGTCTTATCCCACTGTATAGGTAAGTTGTTGAAATCCATTCTGTTTTGCACATTTTTTTGTGGAGACCATCCATCCTATAAATTATTGAGCCTATAAATTTAAACCTCACCTCCACCCTTCTTCCCCTCAGTTTCCTGTTTTCTCAGGTCTGCATTCACAAAATATTTCAAAGCATGGAACAAAAGCTTCTAAGCATCCAGACCTGTCTCTAACTTGACTGTTCTGATCCCTTTCATATACTGTAACACTGATAAGAACTTGAGTCTCCTTTGCTGGTTAATAAACCTCTCCTGCTTGCTTTGATGTTCCACAGAGTGAGACAAGCACATCACCCATGATCTCATTAGGAATATTACAGCTTCAGCAGGCCCTCAGCTGTGCACAGAGAATCTAAGCAAACAGCGATCCCCTCCTGGCATGTCTCCACGCAAGGGATTTGGGAAAACCCATCAGCATCATGCAGCATTCCCAAACCACTTCCTGAGCCTGTGCTAGTTCTTTTCAAGACATTTTATTTTCACAGGGAAGATGGCATGAGGGGAAAACACTCTCCTGATCTGATACATGCCAGAGTGTCTGGGAGAGAGCAGAAAAAAATTCTGGAGCTTTTGCTAGCAGTTACAGCATTATTGAGGTTCTTGCTGGCCAGAATGGTCTCTCCAGTGTAAGTTGACAAGACTGCAATGAAAACTGTATTCCTGTTTCTAATAAACTTGTGTTTATCCTGAAAACACAGAGGTCAGTGTTGCTACCTCACAATACTTCAGGAAAGGATGAACATGTTTTAGTCTGCTTTGTCAAGGAGTCAAAATTAAATGTTTCACTGTGCTTGCATACATCTTCTTACAGAAAGTGTTTCTGTAAATATATATATGAAGGTATACATACATTAATGTGTATGTATGGACACACGGAAAGTAAAACAGGAAAAGATACAACAGTAAAGATGCTGCTCTGTTGTCTCTTATTGTGGTTTCAATATCAGATTGGTGAGATCTAATGGACACTACTTTCTAACAGATATTTGTTTTCAATGGTAATGTAATTACTTCTCTTATTCCCCTAAGCAAATGCTTTGGGACTATTGAAAATAGAAAGATAAAACCACAAAATCAGTCTCAGCTGCCTAACCCATAATGACAGATGTATATGAATCCCTTTGAAAGAGGAGGGGGAATGAGAGCTCTATTATAAGAAGGCAGCATTTGCATGAAGGAGAGTCAGTGTCCTCTTAGTCATTTCCTGGGCGTTCCTATTCAGACTATTAACAGAAATTCTCTTTATAGATTAATGGCAAATCTCCACCTTTCAGCACCAATCAGCTATACAGTTGCCCATTCTGAATTCTGCTAGTTTCTCAGCTTGACAGCCTGAACTTTGGGTAGCATTGCTTGGCTTTTTACATGAACTTTATCAGGAGAATATAGGTTCTGGTTCTTTCTCGGTTGTCAGTTTACACTTTCTGTAGCTTACACTTACCACCATCTCACAGTGGTACCTGAGATAACCATTACAGAGCCAGAACCCACAGTCACACAAATCTTTTGGCTACTCTTTCACCAGCAGATGCTTAAAAAATAAAATAAATTAATTAAAAATAAATAAATAAAAACAGCTCCCAAACTCTTTAGAAACTCACAAATTACCTCTTTTGAGACATGCCATTTGGAAAATGTCACATTAGCAGAGAATAAAGCTCATCTCATCCCTAGTTTAGGCTTCTGTTTGTGCTTCAGAGTCAGAAGCAACATCAAACATCTACTTTCCGAAAGAGCAGTTTGTTTCCCTAAACGCAAATTTCTCTGGGCCCAGAGGATTTGTAAGCAATATTCAACAGATGATAGATCAGTTCAGTTGTTTTGTTACACAAATGTAGATTACAAGATTTTCTTTGTCAGTATTAAAATCTAATGGGGGAAAAGGAAGGCACAGTTCTTAAACTATGTAAGATTATCCATTTTTTTAGTTAAAATCAAAACCTGGTTATATACTGATCTAAGGCTCATTACCAGACACATTCTCCTAGAGAATACAATCATCTGTGGGCTGACATTCACAGCTAAACTCCAGATAGAGATTATTAGATCAGCTCTTTGAAAACCTCTGCCCTTCAGTAAGCAGTTCTGCAGGAACTTCTTTGGAAAAATTTACTCCTATCAGATTTCTTTCCTTAAAGAAAGAGAAATGTGAATTTTATCAGAAATTTCTAATAACGTTTTCTTTATCGTGGTTTGCAAATAATAATAGAAAATATACATTAAACTTAGGGCCAATGAAGATGCAGGGGGCTGACAAATGCAGGGGGAAGATAAGGGAAAAGACCTGTGAATCTTTACAGCTGAGCCTAATAACAGAACAGCTGTACTTATTTATTTATTTGTTTGTTCATTTATTCAACAAAGGATATGGGAACAGGTATATTGGAGAGGTTGCTGGGGAGTATTTTTCTTTCTTTTTTTTCCCCAGTGGTTTAGATATAGCATAAAGATGAAGTTTGAGTCAGGAGATATTTCTGAAATAATAATAATAGCTGTCTTCTAGAAAACCTGTTTCCTTCTGTGCTGAGTTTTTCCTTCAGACTAAGGAGCTTAACTGTAGGAGAGGGAAGGTGCTTTCAAAAGCAGAACTTACGCAACATCAGGGTTTGTCACTTCTATTCAAGAGCAATGGGAGTTCTGGATGTCTTATAAAGGTAATGGCTGCCAAGGCTTACTCTTGATTGTTTTATTTATTTAGTAGATAAATGAATCAAAATTCTTCCTTACATCAGAGACAGCTGATATGCTTTCATTTGATTCTTTCTTGCTAACATTATATCTCCTACGTGCCCTTAACATGTTCAAAGGAGTTGACAGTGTCTTTACAGAAGATACCCAGAAACATTGCTGGTTCCTCCAGCTGCAAATGTCGTAATTGCAACTGTATTTGAGGTGCTCAAATGGAAAGATGCCTGTGTAGATTAGGTGTGGGGGAGCAGGGCATTTTGCTTTCACATACAGACAACTTCTTGTGGGTATGGCTTGAGCCCAGCTTTGATTTAGTGCTTTCACACCCTCATAGAGAATCGCTGATTGCTGCTCAAGCACACAATGATTTGTGAAGCTTTCAGACCTTATAGCTGGTTGGAGCTGTCAGTGCACCTACTGCACATCATCTGCCACTGTAACTCCTGCAGCAGCTATCTACTTCCTGTCGTGCTATATCTGATCTCTGTGTGACTCCCATCAGGTAGCACCCAACTGCTAAAGGGCCCTTGAAGTTCATCTCCTGTTGATGCAGGAAAGGGGAAGGGCTGTTACAGTTTGTGTTGTATTGATTGTATCACAGAACTGCTCTCGTAACAGTAATGCCATGAGATCAACTTTATCCTGCCTTGCCCTGACCTTCCCTACTTCCCAGAGCCACAGGACCATAGTTATAGTAGTGCTATAGATGCCTTTATTCAACTTCCACTGCTTTCAAGGCAGGCTGTGACTGTTTCTCAAGCAAATGATTATCTCTTTATCTGATTTCATACTTCTCTGCATAGGACCTCAAGCCAAGTCACCACATGAGTCTCCATTTGATAAGGAGCTCTGTAATTTGTGAAGAAGATGATTGTTTTACTGTGAGAATTGAAAGCAATAAAGTTAGGAGGATGCTTTATTTTTCCTCCAGAGATATGTGAAACTGAAAGCACTGTGTCTCAAGGAATGAATCTATGTTAAGCATCCTTGTTTACATTTTGCATTGTCTAAGGGGAGGGGGAAGACAAAGATAACTGTAATTGCATTATAATCAGTTCTGAGCAGAGTCATGTGTTCAAATTAGTAAAGCAGCTGTGTACCGTCCAGCATGTAGCTGAGAAGTGAAATATGGAGAGCAAAAAATGCTGTTTCAGAGCTGAAGCAGATACTGGGCTCTCTGACAGCTTAAGCACTTGTGTATGTATAAATGAGTTGTCTCCAGGCTTGTGTGCAAACACAGAATATCAAGAGGGCTACAAGACACTTTATTGTAAAGATAAGGGGTGTGATTTATTTCTCATGGCTCTTGGAAGGCATAACATAAACATATCAGTAGATAAAACTAAGTGGTTGCATATGTATAATTTAACAAGGCACACTTAAGAGCAGTTTGTTCTTGGAGTTACTATTCAATCTCAGATGTTCTGAGCAACACCTAGAAGACAATGTAAGGCTACTGAAAAGTTAACTTGTAGATGCAGGCTGTTTGCAATAAGATCCTCAGTGTTGAAAAATGAGTGGAGCTTATTGTTATATTTTTCACTAACTTCTCATATGGCACAATTTATAGCACCCCAAAAATCAAAGTACATGTTATCTACATATTGCTCTTCTTCTCACATTGCAAGAGTTATGTTAACACTTTGACTGATAGGTCTAAGCAGTTTCATCTGTGTTTAAACTCCTGATGGTACCCAAAGCATTCTTTTATTTCCTCCTGACTATCTGTTCCTATGCTTATTTCTTTGGTGCCATTGGTTTATCACATCTTCTGGTCTTTTGAAAGAGATACCTAGATGCTGAGTTAAAGTTCTGGATATTTAATTATGTTTTATTCTGTCCATTTTTCTTGGAGTTTTCATGTGCTGCAGCAGATTAAACTAATGTTGCTGATGAGGTAACCTTTCTCCTCCCTGAGGGTAGCAACCAGGTCATTCAGGAAGTCCTGAAACTTCTGCCATAATAAAGTGAATGTTTCCCTTCCATTCTTCTTTAATATCTGTTTCCTTTCTACCTCTTGCTACAAAACTTTCAGACATTTCTTTGTCTTTTCTGCTTGGCATGGATAATGTGTTGTCAGATTCCCAGCGTTCAGAGATTTTAGCTAATAGTTTTCAAGGTTGAATGCCTAAGGCCTAGTACCTGAATTCAATAGAGACAAGTAAATAATTAAGTTGCTAGAGGTCTTCTTGCTGTTTGTTGCTGTCCTCCTAGTGGAGGTGAGAAAGTGAAACCCATTGGAGTATATCAGACCTGCTAGAACCCTTGACCTCTTCAGCTTCATTTTAGATCCTAGGGATATTTGATGGATGCAAACATACATGTTGTAGGTTCTGGCATATTCTATCCAGCCTTTCAATCATTACATATAGATTTTTTTTTTTTTAAATTTATTTTTTTTAAAGCACATCTTAACAACCATGTTTTTTTCTACAGTACGAGAGCACCTTCAGAATTGACTACAGTGGATGGAAGTTGCTGCTTATGTGGTGAATGTGAAGAACTGGCTGCTCAAATACATCAGAGAAGTGTGGACCCCACAAAATACTGCTTATGGACATGGTGAGCTGCTTATGTGAATGGCTTTGTTCTCAAGCTCATGGGAACCTTGTCCCTTTGATTTTGTGTGACTGAGAGGCAGGCACAATGTATTCCTGTGAAAGAGGCAATTTGCTTGTATCTAGTCAGAATATTTGTCATCAAGTCTAAAGATATATTCCTGTGAATGAGAGTATTGCATTTGTTCTGGTTACTAGAAACTGAAGCACGAAACAGAATAGAATATTAAGCTGCTGTTCATGGGGATAAAACAGCAGATACAGAATTGAGCGTAGTTGTGGATCATGAAGGAAATGCAAATGAGACATTACGGATGAAAGCAGTTTGAGCTGACGCAACAGATGAACATAAAAGACTCTACAAGGCAAGGGACCTCTTTCCAGGCTAGTGAGGCAATATGCATGCTAATAAAATAGGACTGTGAGAGTATGAACATGCTACTGAAAGCTGTTGGTTATGACTAAGAAGGAGGAACTGGACTGGTTTTACATTCAGTGAGCAACACCTCAGCTCTCACTGTTTGACAAGGGCAATGCAAATTAAATTTCAAGACACTAAAAGCTCTTCAAAATAGATAAAATTCATCAAATGCATCTCTAAAGCCAGTTATGAAGAGAATTTTATGTGAAGCCACTTTATTTGGCAATAATCCAAATGTAAGTGATTTTTGTAGTCTCTTTGCTGTTCTTCAGGGGCTCATTTTTCCTGTTTCAAAGGAAAGCATAGTTTTGTTTTTTTTATTTATTGTTTCAACAAAGATATTAAGAGTCTAGCTATGTAAATAAAGTAATCCCTTATGAGAATGCTGACAAGATGTAGTCCCAGAGATAGCACCCAGAGTTGATTTCTTGTGGCCCAAGTAACTTCTCCAGCAATTCCACAATTTCCATGACAATGAAATATACTGTGTGAAGGACTGTGATGTTATTGCAGGGCTCATAAAAATATTCTATAGCATCTTACTTTGACTTCCCTCTGGAGCTACATGGTCGTGGAAAACTTCTGTCAAAATGCATCTCAAATTATACTTGCTTCTTAGAGGTGTACTTTGTATTTTCTTCCATCACTGTGCACATGAAGCAAAGGGCTCTTCTTCCTAATTCAGACTATCATCCCATATTTGATTTGCATGTTTGATTTGCACAACTTTTTTTTTTTTTTTATCTGAGCAGCTAGTTGTTCACTCATTATGCTGCTAATGAGTTTCATAGTCAAACCACTTGTTTTCTTTTTCTATGTTTGCTAGAAAAAGTCTGAAAGTTTAATCCTGATGACTATCAGTTTTAACTAATGTGCTTATTAGCAAATATTGAATATAATGTGTCCTGCTGCATGGTAGTTCTGTCCAGGAAGATTTTTGTGATACAGAGATAAAATAGGAGAACTTTAAATAGGATTATTCTCCCTATTGATGTTGGTATCATTGCTGTGGGATTACAAGAAAGGTTGTGAAGAGCGATGAAAGTAAACAAAGGGAACCAATACTGTCTTGGCTCATAGAAAGCTAGTCTTTAAAGATGACAGGAAATAAGAAGGTGGCTTTGACTGTTATGAGCTGTGCCAATAAAAGATCTGTTACTCCAAAAGGGAAAAATGTGTGCACATCCAATAAATGGAAGCTGAAACTGGACAATTCCAAATGATAATTGAGGTATTTTTGTTGTTTAGACAGTTGTTTGAATTTATTTATTTATTTTAAGATGATCTTCAAGCTAGAATACATTAGGGAAGTTCAGTGTCCTGTTTTCTTCAGCAGATTAGAATATTATGATTATAGCTCCTATTGGCATTTAAATTGTAATCATAAGTTGCATGCCTATTAATACCATGGAAGTAATCTTAGAATAATATTCTGATGTTCTTTCCTTTCACGGGGGCAATCATTTGTAGGCTTTGCATTCAAGTTCTGGATGAGTAATGACCTTTTTTCATAGTTACATGTTTATGGAGAGCACACTGAAGTTTCCTGTGTTCAGAGATCCCTTGTCTATTATTCCTCATAGCAAAAAGGTTAATCATTACTTTTGCATAGAAAAAAAGTTGGAGACAAAAATAGTTCCTATGGAATTACTGGTATTGAATCCCTTTCACAACATGGCCTTTCTTGGAAGCTTTACATACATGAACCAACTTAGTCTGTCCTTGCTCTGTCTGAGTACTCTAATGAGATCACAGCTGGAGGTGATATAGTTATGAACATTTGGTTATGGGAAAGTCTGTGGAACTATTTTTAACAGACAAAAGTGGTAAGTTTGCAAAAGCATGATGTGAACACTGTATTTTCAGTACTTCATGTTCCCTTCTCATAAACATGTGGAAATTTTAGGCATATAGTATCAAGATCTTCATTCGTTTCTTTTCCCAGAATGTGCGCTGTGAAGATTTTTTTCTATACAAAAAGCTAATGCAGCACTCCAAGGTCATGGAAAGCAAGGAGGAAAGTATTTGGCTGGATACGCTTTAGCGTCTCATGTTTTAGATTTAGTTTACTTTTGTAGCAAATTTCTATTATCAAAGAAGGGAAGCTGATACAGTGATTGTATTGGGAAACAAGCTTTCTGTCCTCTGCACATGTTTCCAAAATAATCATAAGCATGGATGAATACATTGTAATCTGTAAAGAAGGAAAAGAAAAACATTTAGCAAAGGATGAAAAACAAAACTAAAGGAGAACCTATGGGTTTTGGCAGACTGAAAATACCAACTTAGGATTTCCAGTAGAGAAGGAAATCGATTTGCAATTCATAAACCTGGTCAGATTTAGGTGTTAATGGGAAAATTAGAGTGTAATCATGCAAAGATAACCAATGGACTTTATGCTACCGGCTATGCCAAACAGACAAAAGAAAGCTGACTGTAGGTGTCTCTCTGATACAGGGAGCTCAAAGTCAGTCTCCTGAGAAAGGACCTCTAAAAAATATATAGATATATAGATCTGGGACTTTCCACAGTGATGTAAAAAGGTCGCTTTTTTTTAATCAGGGCAAAGCACTCCTTGCCCAGGGGAAAAAAAAAAAAAAAAGAAAGAAAGAAAAAATAAAAAAAAACACTCGGAGAAACCATTTTCTATTTTGAATGATAAGTTTACTGTTTATGAATTGCCTGTAAACTGAGTGATATTGAGAGGTGGTGGATTCATCTTCTCTCAAGACTTTGGCAAAGATTCCATGTACCTGGAGCTAAGAGCAGAATTAGAACACTGTACATGCCCATTTCATTCTCAGAAAAAGATAACAAGTTTTAGACAAAACATTTGCTGAGGTTCCTAGACCAAAATCTCAGTCTGAGAACCTCAAGAAGGTTATCAAGGGCATTAGACCAGATGACCAGGACATTGTCTTCACACACAATGCTTCTCCCCTTGCTATCATTTTATGAGGGAGATCTCAGTTAAGGTGATGTTTTGAGTCAAAGTTTTATTTAAAGAGAGCACAGTGATGAAGAAAAGTCTCATGAAAAACAATTGCATTTATTGTATCTCTGAAAGCAAAAATCCGGAAACACGGAATAATTATTCCACTGGCAGTGAGTGAAGTTCTGTATCTCTGTACACGCTCAAAGTATCAGACTCCATATTTTGCATGAAAACATGGAGAATAATAGCCATTTATGGACTGGGCCTCCTTATGCAATTTACTTTTGTACCTACTGTATATTAATATTTTGTGTTATTTACTTAAAAGGAACAATTATTTGTAATAGAAACCCTACACTTACCCTTTAGCTAAGCCACACCTGCAGACCCACAAGGCTCTGCACTTGTTTTACATTACTCCTGTGAGGGGAAACAAACTCAATATTACAAGGAGTTACTGAGTGTACTGATAAATTTAGTCAAAACACATTAGACCAGCCATAGACACAGCAGCATACAGTAAGACTTTGAATTTGCATAAAATATTGGTTTGTATGCTGCTCCTGGATGAATTTTAAAGACACCACAAATATCCCTTGTTTAGGGTTAGTGCTTTGTCTCTGTTCTTCAATAAAGTAATGAAACCATATGGCAGCTTTTGTCTGTGTAATATGAGCAGTGCGAGTAAGGCTGTAGTCAGTATGCAATGTATATATGTTAACAGGTAGGATATTTAAATGTCTGCTAGGCTAAAACACTGTATTTGAAGGATCTATGAAAGGTCAAAATTCACACTGGAATTATGGAGTTAACTAAGTAACTACTTGCTGCAAAACCTTCTGTCTCTCAGGTTCTTACTGCAAGCATATCATCTTGTTCCAGGTCAGAGATACCTTATTCCCAGCCTGTAGCAAGAAGGAGAACTGCTTTTTCCCATTTCAGGTTAGAACATGCCTGCAACTTCATCATCCTGAGGCTGGACTGGGAGCAGGTCATCAGTGGTGTGTGGGACTAAGAGCTTCTCTAAGGTGCATTGTAATTAACCATAGGGGAAAAGCACTGGAGAACAAGGGTTTGAACCAGCAGGAATATTTCAGTTTTATGGTGCATTGCAGTCTATGTTAAAGTGTCTTTCCTCATAAACAACAAAAATAAGGTAAAACTCGCTGTCGTAGTTTTAGGGACAGTTTTATTGTTTGGGCAATAAACAAATGCTGATCTTTCTAGTGACACTGGAATTTAATGTTATATGTGGAATGGGCTGCATACTATGAAAATGACTCTGGATATTCCCACATGGCAGTATGCTCATTCTCCTAGTTCCTCCCCTTGGGTAACATGGAGGCACTGTGTGAGAATGGGAACAGTTGAATGCTTCTGGTAACGTCTCTTTAGCAAATCATTTTGTCAGGTTATTCTTCTCTTTGGAATATCAAATCACATTATCAAGAAACTGGATATTCCCTGAGGCTGCACAAGATTCATAGCACCTGGATATTGCAGAAATATATAATGCAATTTTTATTTTTCCCACTGTCAGATGTATTTCAGACTTTTACATACAGGACTTGAGGCACTGGTTCTCACTGAGAGAATCAGAGAATCGTTTGAGTAGGAAGAGATTCTTAAATGTCAACTGGTTTAACTCCCCTGCAATGGTCAGGGACACCTACAGCTCAGTGGGTGCTCACAGCCTGATCCAGCCTGACCTTGGATGTCTCCAGAGATGGGGCTTCCACCATCTATGTGTTTAACCCAGATGAAAAAGCCTGTCAGCAGTGTTCTGTTGTCTTACAGAGCTGAGCGCCTCCAGGAAACACAAAAAGAGGAAAGCTTGGGTGTTTTGTCAGTTGATCCCGTATGAATCTGTGTTTGCCATTACATTTTGCTACCCCAAATAATCTTGGAAAGTGGTATGATAAAAGAGCTTTAATGCCACAAAGCTGTGTTACAGGGCTGTGATGTGTTTCCTGCCAGCAGATCCCTGGGGAATTCTTTGGCTGCTTTCCCAATTTGGCTGCTAAGTAGCTGACTCATTTAAAGGGACAAGAATGCCGTGAGACATTCTTTGGAAGACATGTCTAAAGACCTCCCTCATTTCTCCTGTGGGTGTATTGGATTAATTACAGAGAATGAAAAAGTATGCCAATACTGGTATTATGCCGTGGAAATGCTGAGTGCATCAGAGCTGCAGGAGCAGAGAGATGGCAAATGTGAGGGGTGCTCAAAGGGATGGTACATGTGCTCATGGCTGAATTATCATCCCAGAAAAAGACTGGGGTAGTTCAGATTTAATCATACAGGCAATTCTGTGAATAAGCAGAACTTCTAACCCTTGATTCCTCTTGAGGCTTTTTCTGTGGTCTTTGTTTTCTGTGCGGTTTTGCTGGTGGGCTATGATAGAAGTTTCTTTATGGTTGTGGCATTTATAGTCAATCCCTCTGTTTGACCACTGATAACAAATGCTATTGATCTGCAGTCTTGTTGTGTGGGAGAGCTTGGGTTAGGGTTAAGGTTAGGAGAGCTTGTGGGAGAGCTTGATTGTTTGGATTTTTTAATTTTTTTTTTTTTCCCTATATCTAGGCAATTGTTCTCAAAAAAAATAAGTAGAATCTTCAAAACCCCTGCCAGTCTGCCACATTTGCTTTATCAACTAATGAGGGAACTGGCAGCAAATCACCTCAGTTCTGTGTTTAGGTTGAACCCCAAAGAAGTAACATCTGTGATTTATTATTTGGATTATGGTTAATCTGAACTGAGGTTATAAACATTTTTGTTTTGCAGACTACAGGCAAAAGTCCAGGTAGTGACAGCATTGTCCTCAGGTTACACCAATAAATGCTGCACACTCACTTCGGAACGGAAAAAGATTCCTGTTTATGAACAAATTGTTACATGCTTCACATGCACAGAGAGATGATTACACCACCATTGCCATTTGCAATCAGAAGAGAACAGTCTCCAAAATTGGTTTGATCATTTTGTGCCCTATCAAAGAGTTTGCAAAGCCATTTTGTTCAATTCTACTCTCAGTGTCCAGCCAGGGGTAAGACCTGGGCTCTCCTCTGACCAAGCAGTGAACGCTTAGCAAGATCATTCTAATGAGCAATTGCATGAATAGCCTGTCCGCTCAGTGAGGTTTTTATCTTGTACTCTGCAGTCTATCTGGTCTCAGAGGCAATCCTAGCACAAGAAATGTGTTTGGTGTTGTTGTTCAAGCAATACAGCTATATGAAGCTTGCTACTGTACTCCTTAGTGGTGTGTTTGCCATCTTACTGCTGTGCCAGACGCCTGTGGGTATGGTATGGGATCTGATCTGTTGAGCAGTGGAACTTTGTAAATATTATGCTTATTGTTGTGACAGCACCAAGAGAATGTAGCAGGAGTCAGAGACCCAATATCCTGAGTGCAGAGTAGCCTCTCAGTTTTACAGTGAGAAACTTCCTCAGCAGAAATCTCCTTGTTCATCAGCACCCATAAGCAAAGGATCCACAGGCTAAGGAGAAAGAAGTAAAAAGCATCACTCCTTCTCCAGTGAGAAAAAAAAATTAGATTTTACCAGGTTGCAAAACTGAGTTTGGGTTGGGACAGACAATTTTCTAAAGTGCCAGGGGAAAATACTTCTGTGGAGGGACATAACTGAGATAAGAGCCCAGTAACTGAATGAGGATGAAAAAAAAAACTATTCTTGTGCCATATTTGTTTTTTCTTAGGCTACGTAACTTTTTGCAATCTACTGACTCTTAACAGATATTTGTATTTGATACTAGATATAAGTATAAAAGTGAAATATCTTTGTTATGGATGTACTCTCCTTTGCAAGGAGGTCTTTTGGGATGGTGTTTATTATGAAGCTAGGAAAGCCTTAAGGGTTTTTCTTTTTGTTTTGGTGATTCCATTCTTTATGTAAAGTGGTTGCAGGGGAGAGAATATTAGAAATTAATTGAAGCAAATGTAGGACTCAGAAACATAGTTTATGCTTCTGAAAAGGAAATTAACTGTGAAAAGTGCATCATTAATATCAAATCCTTTTAATGACTATTAATGAAAATGGGTGTCTTCAATGCTACACACAGAGGAAAGCCCTTCAGGCTCTGTCTTAATGGCTTTCATAGTCTACATGGGTTTTAAACTTTGTTTCAAATATCACAATGCAAAGAAAAAGATATGCTCTGGTTTTGAAAGCAGCCCAGATGTTCCTGAAGTTAAGGCAAGATCTAAAAACATTTCATGCTTAAATAGGGCATCATCAAATGTCAACTGTTTCATGTTATACCACATTTCTTTCCTGTGTTGCACCACAGATTTCACTTAGCTTTACGTTGTGATTTTCTTGTCAAGCCTGAAAAGCAATCCTGACAATGCCAGAGCTGAAGGTTTTTTCTGTAGCTCATTGGGTTTGTACAAGGAGTTCTTCTTTACCTAATCTGTATTGGGTATGAGCTGGCCTGAGTTAGGGTAAAATATTTAAATAGAGGGAAATTTTCCTTTAATCCTTCTATGACCCAGCTTGTCTACTTAAATGTCTTCTTCAGTTCTACTGCACAATTCTTTATTCTGTCTTGGAGAATTCCATATTCTTTTATCAAAAAACAAATAAACAAAAACCTTTAAACCTAATAAGGATCCCGAAGGCATCCGTAGAAGGTTCCATAGAGCTGCTGTATTAGAAATTCTTAATAATAAATTATAATTCATATTTTTCTTCCCAGTTACACAGACATTTCATAAGCTTCATAGTAGCAATATACATATAGAAATACTTCTATCCCGTTGCAGCCTTAACAGTAGTCAAATTTGGGTCAGTAAAATAAACTAGTCTTGAACCAAATATCACTGCAGTCATTTGTCTTATCAAACATAGCATGACTTCCTGCTTTTATGAGCATAGAAGAAAAGTCAAGCAAGAGCGTGACTCCTTCCTCTAAACCAAACTCATTACTCCAAACTTTATAAATATTTTTAAATATTTTTACAGAATAAAATCCCAATGTTTCTTCTCACTACTCTCTGTCAATATTTTCCAGTTCTGTGCTGTTTCAGCTGCTCCTTATGCTCAGCTTTAAGCAGAGCCACCCTTTAACACTAGCAGAAAAAAACTCTGACTTGCAACCCATGCATGGGGGAAGGCTTTTTGCTTTGTGTTTGCTGGAGAGACAGTTTCATAGGCAGTCACTGATTTGTTCCTCTATCACACCTCACCCCTGGCTGCTATAACCTCAGTTTCTAAGAGCTCAGTCCACTGCTGCCAAGGGTCCCCAGAGTTTTTGATTGGAGCTGCCAACCTGTTTCATCTTTTATATTCTTATCTAGTAGTCCACTGCAAAGGTTCTCAGTTTCTTCTGTTTCATACAGGTTTTCTGTTAAGAAAAAGTTCTTCAGATGCACACACATTTGCACATCATTTTTCATATTCAGTGCAGCAAGCTCTTCATGTAACAGATGATAGGTTGATAATAAACTCTGAGTTAAGACCTATATGTATTATTTTTCAACTGTGAAAACATCTGTTGTTCATGCTTTACTATTACACATGATCTTTCAGTTTTAGACCTAGTCTTTCAGTCCATCTGACACTAATTACAAAGGACTGTCTTCTTCATTGTGGCAAACAGCATCTTTGATTCATTCCTATGAATGATAAGTCCCATCATCCATTCAAAGGATAAAAATGTCATCTTCTGTGTTACTGTGTAAAAACCATAGGGAAATGCCAACATCTATCAAATGCAATCTATGACATATTCTCTTCAGATTAATAAATTGCTCCGTGGCTTTTCAGCAATGCCAGCTAAGAAAATAATGTATCTAATATGCATTTTCAGGAAAAAGAAAAATATTCACAACATCAGAAGCATTGCTTTCTACTTTTGTGCATCTTAACATGCAAGCTCTCATGCTGGTTCCTGTATCAAGAAATCTCTGGGTTCTCTGAGGCAACCTCATGCAGTGCATCAGGATTAAATTGCAAATTGCCAAGTCTTCCCACTACAAGGAGCCTTGCATCTATTGAAGCGTTTCTTTTTCTTTTCCTTTTATATATATATTTTTTCTTTTCTGTTTAATAGTCAATACTTTATCTCACTGTTTAAAATATTTTTAATCAGAATATTTTTCTACAGCGCTATGTATAATAATCTACTCAAACAACAGCAATACTTATGAAGCTGCATTAGGGAAGGATCAGGGTAGTTACTGAGAAAAGGCCCTGCATCAAAAGATGGTGGGTATGGAATAGGTTCCATGATGGTCATGGCAGTGGTTATAGCATCGAGCTGCTAGAGTTCAAGAAATGCCTGGACAATGTTCTCAGAAGTATATTTTGATATTCAGTACTGAGCCAGGATTAGCTGATTTTTTGTGGTTCCATCCATAAGGAGATTCTCTACAACACTGACTTCACTGGTACTTGATAAATAAATCTTTCATATTAAGCCGGTAATATTTGTTCTGAATTTCTAATGGGAAAGTTTATTCAGAATGAGACATTTCCTCATAAGATCTGACCAAAAAAATATCAAAGACCTTTCAAGTTGTAAACAGATCTAACCTCGTGTGTCTTTATCAGTCTTTACAAAACAACATACACAACTCCAGCGGAGTATCTTAAGAAAGGTGGTGAAATCTCCATCTTTAGAAAGTTTCAGAATTCAATCAAATACAGCCTCAAACACCTGATCTGACTTTGAAGACAGCTCTGCTTTGAGCAGGAGATAGGACTAGCAACCTCCAGAGGTCCCTTCCAACCTACACATTTCTGTGATGCTATGATGGTTCCTACTCTTCAGTCTCTCATATCACACTCCCTGTTTATTTCTGCTCGCTTTGAACAATGTATGTCCTTTAGTTACTCCATGCAAGACACAACTGCTTGTCCATACTTGTTCTGTTTACCATATAACTCCTTTAATTTTTTACATTAACCAGTTTAGTTCCTTCTGCTTTTCTGTGTGGTTCCTTTTCAGAGCAATATAACAATCTATCATTTGCATAACTTCTCTTAATCATTCAGTTTTCCAATTGGATTCTTTCATTTAAAACTACCGTCCAAATAAATGCTCCTTCCATGTTAGCATTTCATTTCTGTAGGCTATACTTTCTTCTGTTCTATTTCTTCAATATGTCCTTTCTATCAACTTGTTGTTTCTGCTCAATTAGTTCATCTCTCTTATGCTCCACTTTATTGCCCTGGTCTCACTCTTTCTGGATACCAATAATCTGCCCCTCATTATGTATCAAAACTCAGGGTTGTCACCATACCCATCCTTATTCTTCATGCCTTGTATTCCATTACTCTGCTGCTATTTCCTCTCAAAAATCATTTGAGTTATAATCACTCTGTAGTTTTGCATCCACATCACCTTTCTGCCTTCTTCACCTTGGCATTCAGATCTGGTACTCAATATACCCTCTTCTGAAAATGACGTAAGGTACCATGTGCACAGAATTCAGGGCTTTGTGTAATGCATAAACAGACAAAATAGTAAGTTATCCTAATAATAACATCGGGCTTACTAAGAGTCAGAGGTCTGCATCTACAGCAGATATGCTATAAATGGAAAGAACTTTGGCAAACCAATAAATGTTATCAATAAGGAAGGAATAAAGTCATGATTGTTCACCAGCTTTTTATAAAAAAGTCATAAGTCATGTTGAATTTCTGTAGCTATTTTTTTCTGAGAAGCTAGTGTTGCTCATTTTTGTTGTTATCTTTCCAAAAAATCGAAAATTTTAAGCAAACTGTCTTTTCAGGTGATAAAGAGGGAAAAAATAGAATTGAAGTTATACTATCAAATATATTTACTATGTTTACAACTAAATGCCTTGAAATACTTTTAATTGTCATTAGACTTTTCTTTATTGAGGCAATTGATATTCCAGAGCTGTAGTTCAGTGATTATTTTGTGTTTGTAATAAAATGGAAGATAATGGTATATTTTTTTTTCCAATAGACAGAGATGGAATGAGAAGAAATTATCCCCTGATGTGCTTGAGAGAAGGAAGTGAGTAGGAAGTTTTTTGAATGTACACATTCCCCCACCAGCAATCCGAGTAATCCCACCAGGATATTAAGAGAGTTTCAATTCCTGCACAGTAATATATGCACTCTGATTCACAGGGTATTAAGAGCAAGCATGCAATAGATCCTCTGCCTGGCAGCTGCTTTCTTGTGTCTAATATCTCACATTTTCAATGCAAATTGTACAAGCAATGATTTAGCATATCACATTACTCACTGGTTCTGTTTTGACTTTTTACTGCTGGGACCTTGTCCTGTTTCCTCTCAAATCGGTGCTTGAAATTCTTTTCTTTTACCACCCTCAACATTGAGAGACTGTATTCCAGAAACCTGATGCTGGAGCCATGACCAAGAGCATAGTTGAAAGGAAATCACTATTACGGTATTTTCAGAGCAAAAGAAAACATTCACCAGATAAGCTCAGTGTCAATGTTCATAGCTTAGGAGGATACAGACTATGGATTCAGTGTTCTTAGACTGGAGGCTACCTAAACAAGGGCCATCACCAAGCCTGAACTGTTAGGGCAAAACTAAATGCAAGTGCTTGGGGTATTTTCTGAAACAACTTTGCTGCCTGAACCTTGAAACTTCTATTTTACTTCTAATTGGAGTTCTTACTGAGGAACTTAATGAATTAAATGCAATGATAACTAAATGCAATCTGTAGTCCAGATGTTAGTTATTTCATTACTAAAATCCTACTTAGAGAGGCAGTTTGGGATTTGTCAGATAAGGGAATCTGGATCCACATTCATCTTCATTCACAAGGTAACAGGTTCTCAGAACCAGTGACACAACAGGTTGCTACTTTGCAAACCCATGTGGATCACTTTCAATCACTTTGTTGTAATCAATATGTTCGAAAGTAGTTCTCTGATCCTTTTCTTCTGTCAGAGATAACAGTGGGGTTTACCAGACTGTAGTTCTTTGCATCCTGCTCTTTCTCTGCTTGGTAAGACTGATAATTGCTGTTTTGGAGTCCTCACAAACTTTGCCTGATTAACATGACCTTTCAGGGATAATGAAGATTGGCCTCTCAGTGGCTTCAGCCAACTCCTTTAGCACTCATGGTTGCACCCGTGTCATCATGTTGGAGTAAACCAGGAGCAGCTCTGCTGAAACTTGTGAGGTAAGTGACATTAAACATAGTGTGAGTGGAAGAGAAATCCAGCTGAAAAGCTGAAAAACTGAGCTGAAAACAATGGAAGAAGGAAGAGTTGATTATTCTTCATTTTTATAGACTGTTATCTTTCCCTCTGCTATGCACAGGGCTTGTGAATGTGGGTGCCTGGTGCTCTTAATATGACTCAGAAATGTCAGCCTGAATGAATAGTGAATTAGGAATGTTTTTCCTTATTTTTATTCCAAGAACTGAAATCATTTCTAAGTTTCCAATGTGAACTGTCTAGGAGACAATTATATTTCATTACCTAAAAGCTACCCATGGCAGTAAATTTTGTTTAAATGTGGAAATGCTGCTACCACAATAATCATTTTATTTAACCAAAGAATGCATGATAGTATAGTTCAATGAGTACAAGAAAGAACTTTGACAAATGTGAAGACATTGATTTGTATTCCTGTCACAACTGGAGTAGGATCTCCTAAGGGAAGGAAATTTCATGACCATTCTGAATGCTTTGTATTGATTTTCTTCCAATCTTTGTCCCACTAGTTGCCACTATGTTCCCCAGATCATTCTGTTAGCAATTAAATGAAACTTCTCTTATGTACAGACAAAGTTATGCTGCAAGAGGTGGATGTAAACCGTAAAACTTAGTCCCAGCTGCTGGAATAGTTACAGCTTAGTATTAGATTTTATATTACACACTGAGCTCTACTTCTAGGAGTTTTACTTTTGCCTAAACAGAGACAGGAGATATCCTTTGCAGTGAAGTCAGAACTACCTTTGCCAAGGATCTGAACCATTTGTAAACAGTTGTTTTGCGCTGGAAGGCTCACCCGAGCTAGAGTGTCCACTTGAGGTTGTCTGGTATGCTTGTCTTGAGAAGCTGTGGTGCCACTGTATCAATTTTGTCTTCCTTGGCAAATGCTACTGGGTGTTGGATGTCACCATCATTCAACCCCTTAAAAGAGCAAAAAGATTGTACTCTTCTTCCTTCTTAGTGCTGCTCTTGTAATATGTCTGTGGGCTGTTGAGTAGTCCACCTCCTGTACTAGAGAGATAACTGTACTTTGATTGTCAATGAAGTAACTCCAGAATAAAGATCACAGTCTCTTTAAATACTTGGGTTTAACATAATGTGATAGTGCATAGAATACACACCTTACAGATGGAATATTTTGTGTTTATAGGTGTCTCTCAGGGCAACTACAACAGATGTCTCTGATGACATGCAGCTCGTTGACTAGTTGTATTCCATAACAAAGCAGTTATTAAAATATTAACACTTTGGACATGTCTTCAAACCTATTTTGCTATATAAGGTGGACATTTAAAAGGGTATGGCTGATTGATGAGATACTGGAATGCACGAGAAATAAGTGAGTTGTGTTTTGGTTATACTGAATTTCCCTCAGGAAATAAAACAAAAAATTCCCTGGCTGCAGTTTAGGGGAACTAGGAAAAATATGAGACAGATGTGGCCAAACTCTGGCTATCAAGCCAAGTGCAAAAGCCAAATACTTGAATTGTGTGAGTCTCAAACTGGCAACAGGACTGTACTGGCATGGGAAACATCGGTTAATTGAAATCCCTGTCAACAGGATGAAATAAAACAGCAAGTACTGCTGAAAGTGACATTGCTCCCTGGGACCAATCCTCACATCCAGCCTCTGCAGCCTCTTATCCAAAGAGGCAGCAGTAGAACCCATACTCCAAGGCTCTCCAGTTCTAGGCTCTTTAAGTCTTTGGCTCTTGGCAATACAAAAAATTTGTTGCAGAGCTCAAAACTGCAGAACTTTGGGCCATCTGTTCTTGGCCTGTGCATGCTATAAAGTGGGAGACTATTTGCTTTTACCTCTACCATACAGTCAAATGATGGCATCATGTAGCACATATACTCCACTGTAACTTGTACTGTGACTTCTCTGAGGCATCATTCCCTTTTCTGGTGATGAGCTATGACCCTTGAGTGAATGGCACATGTTTAGTGCTGGCAGTACAAACTGAATTGCATCCATAGACAATCCATCCTCATTTACAGGTTGAATTTTCTCATTTAATAGCCTGCTCAAATGAGCTGCATAAGGTTGTGTGTGAGAAAGTCTAGAAGTTGATGTGTGTCTGCCAACCAACTTCCAGCTGGCAAGAGACCTGAGTAATTACATAAACTACATGAGATGAGCTTAGAATACATTTCCTGCTGCTGTGCCTCTGAAAGGGGAAATAGCTGTTTCATTATTCAGGAGTGCTGCATGCCATTCAAGGGCTATAGAGTGGCATGTATATTTGGTTAGAATCACATGGGGCAATGAAAAGGTTTTTATGCACATGGGTATAAAAGCCACATACACTCCTACAGGCAATCTAGTTGCAGCAAATTAAAACCAAATAAGCAAGCTGTTTCCTAACAGCAACTTACTGTCCTGGCTGATGTCTCAGGCTTTTTACCAACATATGCTGTCAATTTCTGAAGTTCCAAAAGCCAAAGATCTATGAGATCTGGGCTAATAGCTCATTCACATTACTTTCCTTGTCTAATGTTGGTGCTGCTCAAAAGCAATGCCAAATACTGGCAAGCCAGGAGCTGAATTTAAAGTGGAGCTCAGAAACTTGGTGTAAATGTCTCTATCAGCATTTAAAATCTCTTCAGGCTCCTCAGTTATCCATTATATCTCCAAAGCCATTTAACTGAATGCCGAATCTTTTCTTCCTGCTGCTGAGGTGCTCTGTATTTGAACTGTCAAAGAACTATGATACTGTCACACCTAAAACCTTCAATGAGAAGCAAGAACTAGAACACTGTCAAATTAATGGATTTCCTGGAGCAAAATCAAGGTCAGTTTGTTGCCCCCTGGGGTTTTATTGTCTCTTTTGCCTCAGGAGAACAGCACTGTAGCAAACAGCAGTTTTGCTTCCTTCATTACAGAACTGTCTTTTTTCCACACTTCAGAGATATTCACAATCAGTAATGAAAAGAAAGAAATGCTTAGTTCTCAGCACCACAAAGTTCCTTTCATTTCTTGCCATTTTTCTGTAAAGATCTTAACACTCAGAATAAAAGAGTGTCTGTCATAACTATCATAAGAATCATCATTCCGTATAGGGTCAACTTTGTGGGCACTTGAAGACATCTAAAATACAGTTTCATTGGCATAAAAGAGAATGGTCAGAAAGTACTTACATTTAGAGTAGCAGGTTGGAAATTTTTCCACTTAAGTATGAGTTGCTGGCAACTCTATCAGATTCCAACAGAAAAACAAACAACGCAGTAATGAAAATCTCATTCTGGCCTCTAAAATTTGTATACAAGCAAACAACATTAATCACCATAACATATCTTAGTCTCCCACCTATGGGAGACTCTGTGGCTTTGTGAAGTCCCTACATCCCACTGTCTCTATGATACAGAATTACTAAATGAGCTGTTTGGATAAGCCAATACTCTGGTATCTCTAACTAGCTCCTGCAGCAAGTAAGTGATTTTCTGAACGCTCTTTATGTTCCTTTATCCCAGCTGAATAAAGCAGTCTGTATAAAACATTTTTTCTGAAACACTATTGCGTTACAGATCACTAAAAATACACTATATCATTGCAATAGTGTTCATACAATAATATAAGGAAGGAGAATACGGATTGTCTCTGTTTTGAATTGCATGAAATCACTTGGCATCTAAACTGCTTGGTTTTGAACTATGAGGAAATGTAATTTGACTTTGTTTTTTAAACAAAGAACGCTGAATATCAGAGCCATTTCTGTCACAAATTAAGGAAAAAATGTATTTGCATTTCAATAAAGACCACAAAGTTCCCAGTACAGAAGATTTCTCCTCAGAGTTACCTTGTAACGCTAGGTCATCCATCCTACCATGAAGTTCAGAATTCATCCTTATAATAGTGTGAATAGATTCTCACTTATGAAAACTGCTGCTGCAGAAAGCTCTGAAACACTCAAAAATTCACATGCTGAACTGAAACCACAGAACTGGGTTTCCTCTGTTTTGTGGAAAGCTGTGCCATGCAATGGCTTTTCATATTGCCATAGAGGCAGAACCTGCTCCAGCACAACCAGATGACAATGCTGTTGGAGCTTTTCTACTTTTCCTGAGTGAAACACTGAATATTTAAGAAAATATCAGTGACAGCCACAGCTTGCAGAGAGGAATAACAAAGATGTGCTCATTCTTTGAGATGATCCTTGAGGGACCTGAAGGGTCCCAGGCTGCAGGAGGGCTCTTCCCTGGCAGCACTGCTTTGTAGCCACGTGCTCAGTCCAGGCAGACTGAAGTTCTACAGGGTCAGTAGGGAACAAGAAACTTAAAATCTTTGGAAGTTAGCTGACCCGGATGTTTTGAACTCATCTTCAAAGAAAAAACAATATATATCTGATTAAAAATCTCGATTTAAAAAGATGTTTAATTATGCTTATTTAAAAGAATAATCTTTCATTGTTGTTTATGAGAATTCAGATTTTTCTTTTGCTATCTAATATTATTTTTCCCTTCAAAATAATGGGTTTTCTAGCTATATGGGAGTTACAATTAACCAGGCACTGGAACAAGCTTCTCAGGATAGTGGTGATGGCCCCAGCCTGCTGGAGTTTAATATGTATCTACATAACAGTCCCAGATATAGCAGTTGGATTTGGGGTGGTTCTCTGTGGAGAAAGGAAATTTGGGTCACTGATCCTGGATGGTTCCATCCACCTTGGGGTATTCTATGATTCTTTGGGTTCTTTCAGAGAAGTAAAAGCCATTATGGTTTGACTGGTGCAGGGAGAAGACTGAAAGTGCACTCAGTCCATGCTCTATTTACATAAAAGCACTCAATTCTGTTCATGGTGTTTTGCAAACAGGAAGTATGGGATCTGTTTGTAATTTTGCAGTGTTTTGATTTCAGAAACTATGGAAGAAGTCAAAGACCTGATAAAGACCCCTTTTTGCTACCATATTTGGCCAAATGATGGTTGCATGTGTACTATGTGTGAATATTAGAAATTTATTTTTAGATGACAAGGGAGACTTAGGTAATTTAAAAATAGCCAGGGATAAGGACCATGCTGTCTTTTTTGGAAGACAAACTACAGCTGTTCCATGAGCAAACAAAAACAAGTCTCTCCCTCAGAAAAACTGAATTCCAGAAGAATGTCAACATGGTCATAAAAATGGACTGGATAAGAAAAATTATTCTGATTTAAGTACATGTGCCACCAAACTCGCTGACTATTCTTACTCAGCTTGGTACCAATGAGAAAAGAAAGGCATCTGGCAGCACTGTTAGCTTGTTGTAGTTCTGCGAATTTTGTTTAAGAATTTCTCCTCTGCTTGGCAGAAATAAGGTGGGAAAGTAGGAGTACAGAGAGGCACTGTAGCAAGGGCAGGTCCAGAAACTAGTAAGCCACTGTTGGGAGAACTGATTTGCACAGAAACATCTAGTGAAGAATGGGTGATGTTCTGGGGAATGAACAGCTGATGACATGAAGCATGTGTTGCTTTCTATAGAAAGGTTTTAATTTTAGCAATTGTACTTGCATTAGTCAAATAATCTATGTTTACAAAAGCAGTAGCCCAGAAAACAGAATCCGCTAGCATCCAGGGTAGCAGGTTATCTGAATGATCTAACTTTCATATAAAAATACGTGATTTTTTATAATCAGATTGTAAGTGCCTTCCAACCAGCCAGTCACTGCTGCAATACATTTAGACTAACCAGAGGGAAAGTCACTTTGATGAGAAAAAGTGGTGTTTCAAGAGACAAACTGTTTGACTTCTAAATTATTTGCAATTACAATTTTATGCTATTGTGATGTAAATGCATGGGAGGTCAAGTTGACTAATGGGAGATGGCACCTGAGTCATGGAGTCATGAACTAACGAGCAAGTAATTACATGAGATGTAATTAGCTCTTTTGGGGATATGAAAAAGGCTAGAAAATAAAGAGGGTTGGGAAGGGGCAGGGAGACTTTTTAGAGCTATTTAGCAAGAGGTTGTCTTGATCCTTGTAATTTCTGAGATCCCAGGGTTCTGAGTAAGAATCAACTTGTTTCTTGTTGGAAATGACTTTTTATTTTAGCGCTAAGGTTAATCAACTTTCTTGAAGAGGGAGAATTTCTAGGGAAACACAGTTCAGCAGTAATTTCATGTGGGTTTTTTTGGAGCAGCACAAGGCACCTTATTGAAACTAACACATTCATTAGAAACTTAGCTAAGCTATTATAAAGAATGATGATAATGCTATCAGAAAAGCAGTGCAAGAAGGAACTCAAGCCTATTGGGTTTTCATATAAATCCAAAGGACCAGGATTACTTTTTTTCACATAAAGTTAGTGCCATCAAAGCTAATTGCCTTGATACACCTCTGCACAACCAAAATAAATTCATCTCCAGTCAAACTATAAGCCTCACAGCTAGTAGAACTCTGATGTCCAAAGGAAAGATTTCTGAAGCACCAGCTGCTGCAGCATTGATGCGAAGCTTAAAGTCCATTGATGACAGAGCACACATTGCTAGCCAAACTTTTCCTTGTCTCAAACCCACAAATACTGCTTTTTAGATTGTAGAAAGCAAGTGATGATCCTTCAAAGATACAAGTAAACCACTTTGACTTCCAGACTGCAGATTCTCAAGTAGCCAGTGAAGTTGTCAGTGAATAAAACAGGTACTAATGATAAATGACCATTCTCAACCAAGTTTATTGTACTTCTTGGCTATAAAAAAGTTATTTATGCTGCTCTTAGGAAGCTTTAAGAGAGACTGTAGGTCCAGCTCAGCTGGGTAAAGAAAGCTATAGACATGAGTTCTTTGTCTCAGACAAAAGAGAAAAGCTATTTGCATTTGCCTGCATGAGAGGGAATTGATCTTCAGGTCTAACCGGTTTGTATTTTTCACAAACTATTTAATTCAGTGTGGGCATGAAATAATTTTTAATACTAAGTGATTATTTTGGTGCTAACAGCATGTCTCAGTGTCTTTTCTCTTGGGAATACTACATTTTTAATAGGTAGTCTTTTCTAGAAGCAAAATGAGTAGTAACATTTGTAGTTCCAAACAAATATGAATTTTAATTAAGAGCACAATCCCCCCATGCCTTTCTCTGACAGTCCACAAAGCTGGTTTCACTTGAAGTTGTCACGTTAATTATAAATCTGCAAAATGAACACTCACATGACAAACGAGAGGAAAATACTCATAGGGTATACGTAATTAGCACACAACTTATTATGAATTGTGATGATCTCCTTTAATTAATCAGCCTTACAGACGATGTCTGGAGATGGTCCAGCCAGGAGATATTTCAACAAATAAGAGCAAATTCCTGTGGGAACAGAGGAAGATGTGCTAAGAAAACTGAAGGCCTAGAAGAAACATTTCTTAGGCTCTAGCCTCATCTGATCAAAGCTGGAATCTTAGGGTTTTGCAGAGAGGAAAGCCATGTGCATCTTCATGGTTATGGAGAACGTGCAGTGGAGCAGCTCTCCCGGTGTACTGATTTACCTTCAGAAGAAAATGGTTGCAATACATTAGCTGTACAGCAACAGGGTGCACTTTCTTGTGAAGGAATGAAAATGAGATGCTGTAGTAAGGACTTGGGTCTTTCCTCCATAGTCCAGAGTGGGAGAAGGACCCAGAGCATGCATGTAAGGAGAGTCATGCTGCAGAAAGGGGTCTCAGGCAAAGAAGATGCTGAGGGCAAAGCTCAGCATTCACATGCCTCTGTTCACCTGAGTCTAAGTTGCTGTGATAGCCCTGAATTTTTTCCCAGTAATTGTTTACCCTTCTTGGTTTCTGCACTCTCCTTTAAAATGCAGCTGAAGTAGTGCTTCAGTGCAGGAGAAAGGGGCTGAGACAGTTGTACCCCACCACCAGAGTGCTCCCAGTGAGGCACGTATCTCCGGTAGCTCAGCTGCCACAAGGATAGACCTCCAGTCACCTTGTTGCCTCCAGCCACATCCAACCTCTTGCAACATTTGGTCTGGGCAACAGAACAACACAAGACTGACCTGAAAGATATTTCAGCTCATAATTAATTTTCTGGTATTCAGTGCACATTGCGCCTTTCCATTGGCATCCACTGTGGAGGAAATGTGGCCATACATGGTTTTAAGTTGATGTGTTCCTTTCTTTGGTTTCTGCATGCTATCAGTTAACACCGCAAGCGTCGTCAGCACTGATGGTAATATGAGATCCAGGTCATTTAGGAACAGATAAGTGATCTCAGTCTCTGCCTGTGCTTGAGAGTGCCTGTGATTAAGAGAACTGGAACTAACTTTAATTTATTAGTTTTCTCTCTCCTCCTACCACTCTCTTAAGCACCTGCCTCATAAAATTGCTTCTAGATTGATTAAACACACACAGGCCCCTCAAGCTGTAAGAATGCTACAAGATGACAAAGTAGAGTGTGGCAGTAACAGTTTATGTGTTGTCAAATAATCTTCCATCCGGGGGGCACATATACAGATGAAAGGGCTGACCATCTGTCACTAGCAAATACCCAAACATTATCCAGTGGTGCAGTAAAGCTCTCTCTGTCTCTAGTCTGCGACATTCATCAGTTATTCTCATTCCATTTATTCTGTACAATACATTTTGCATGTGTATGTTGCACTGCGATGCTGAGCCCACAGAAACCAGCCAACTTTTGCTACATCTCTCACAAAACAGATCAACATTTCTCTGTATTATGGCTTATTTACCACCACTGCTTTTTACTTGCGTGACCAACAGTGCAGTGTTTTTCCCAAGCTTTCCTGTAGAAAAGTAGACTTCTGATGACTTGTTTCTTTCACTTTGCAAAGCCATTATGACAAAATGTCCTCTTCTTTAGTGTTTTGCAAGTAAATTTGCAATCCATTACTTCATCAGTGCAGCTAAAGATACACTACAATTTGTATTCAACCTGTGTGACAAAAAAAAAAAAAAAAAAAAGAGGAATGTGAGATGTTACAGGTTGTTGCATTCATCCTTACACCTGGAGAGACAACAATGCTGAAATGTGATTACAATTGTATTTCCTGCCATTGTCACATCAAACTGGTAAGAACTTCAAACATGTCCAGAGGACATCAGTCTGCTAAAGCTTGGCACAGCTACACCTAGCTGCTCCCACTGAAATGATGCAACTGTTTAGTCTGCATGGCACTGATGTTTAGTCTGCACAGCACTGATGTTTAGTCTGTCACAGTCACGCACCCTGCTTGCTGGAGATTTTCCTGTTACCTCCATAGTAAAGAAGTGGGGAGGACCTTATGAATCACTCCAGACTTGAGGTCATGCCTCTGTGTCTAGCTGCTGCAAAAGCACCTGATGGAGCTGTTGGACAACCAGTAAATGAATTCAATAAAGCATAAGTCAGCTTACAAAAAAATAAAAAAAATAAAAAAAAAATTATTGCTCTGCTTCTTGTCAGAGCTTTTCATGTGCTTAATGTACTTGTAGTGGAGTGATTTCTCTTTGGTGCTGCTGGGGACAAACAGCCTCTCAGGGCAGCAGAGGCTTGGCAGCAAGCACAGGCTATGAATTATGATGCTCCAGCCCTGACAGAAGGACAGCAGTCCACACAGAGCAATCAGGGACAGGCAGAAGGAGGGAGCCCTGAGGTCTTCTAGAAATACAGGTCGAGCTCCCTGTCCTTCCACTCAATGCCTTTTGCTCCTTGCTTGGGAAAGTCATGCAGCTCTCTGCACTTCAAACCACTACATTCTTACAGAACAGCCACTGAAAGTGTACAGGACACACTGGTAATGAGGCCCAACTGCCTCCACACATGTGATACTCCTCAATAGTAAATGTTGCCTCTGCAATGGGCTCACTGAATGGTGAAGGCTGGCATGAACCTCAGGTGCATCTACTCCAGCCCCAATCAGAGCAGGGTCAGCTGCAGCAGGTAGTTCATTACACTGTCCAATCAGGCTTTGAAGAGTCCCAAAGGATACCTCACAGATGGAGATTCCAGAACAACTTAGGAACCCTGCTAGCAGTGTCTTTAGGCTGGTACCTGGGCATTTCATGTGAGTAGTATATTTTTATATGTTCTTTAAGGGTATACCCATTGTTCACCACTCCTGGGGAAAAAGAAAAATAAGAAAAGAGAGAAATGATGGATTTAGTGAAGATTATAGGAAGAGGAAAGAAAGATTTGGTGAATGGATTATTTCTAAAAAGTAAACAACTCCTTAATGTTTATTAGTAATGATCCAGTTGCAGTTGGATGCAGATATTTCACTGTCTTGACTTTTCCTTGTCATTTTTCCAACTTTTAAAAAAGTGGGAAAAAAAGCAGAATGCGTAACAGAAAGTTACTGCATAATCTTGAACTTCAAATATTTTAGCAAGCTTTGAAAAGCCAAACTTGCAATGCAATTCAGTGCTTCTAATGTTTGAAAAAGTACAAAGGCTTTGAGAAGCTATAGAGCAACACAACAAGAAAATATGCAGGGGCAGAGGAGGAGAAATAGAAAAATCATAGGAAAAGTGATTTGCTCAATTTCCTAATGATCTAAAATGATTTCCTATGTAACATTTTGAACAAGCCAAACAATCTCTTCCACTGGAGGATGAAAAATTATGTCCACAGTGCCTGCTTCCCTGCAAAACCCTTAAGACAGACCAGTGTACAAATTCTATTTTTAACATCGGCACCAGGCAATGGAGTTTTCTTTCCACATAATGATGGTAGGAAAAGGTGAGAAAAGTCATCTTAGTTTCTGGGACAATGGAGGCAAATAAGGTCTTCAAGTCCCATGCAATATTTATTGACCATATCCAAGAGATAATTATGCAGTGAGCATGGTGGGTAGTGTCATCTGAACCACAGCCAAAGTGATGACAAAATAAATAAAGGTGAAAGGTTACAAAGACAGAACAAGACTTACCGTCTCATTCCCTCCTTGAATGAGGTATTTTTGAGGGAGCAGGCAGTAAAGTTAATTAACTGCACTTGAGATAGATGGGCTTTGTGGTGCAGTTTTCCAGTTGTCAGGAGAAGTCACCCTGCTCTGCGTATTTTTTTCAACTAATTGCAATTAGGAAGCAAGTGATCCTTCTCATCAATTGATTAGGCTTCTTTAATGTCAAGGGTATGAAGGCTACCTGACTTTTCTTGTTTATTCCCCTGTGCTTTGCTCATAGTTATCCACCATCTACCAGTTATTTGTGGCCACTGAGTTATGCTCCCATCCTTCCAGTCAGCAACAAAATCTCCTTAGGCTTTGCCACGTGCCAGGAAACAATTAGCAAGTTGTTGTCCAGTACTAGTAAAGTACTAGCAAAGCTGGAAGCAGTGGTTAGTGAGATTATCCTGTCTTGTGGGCTGTGTAGGGCTGTCTGAATTGCTTACATCCATGTCCCCAGTCACAAGAGGCCAAAGCAAAGCTGAGTAGTTCAGAAGAGTGCACTGAACTTAATATTTTAAATGTATTTAGGCTTTGGGAAATGCAAAATTTAGTCTCCTCAAGAGTATAGAAGTAGGCACGTTCCCGTACAACAAATGACTTGTGTGGACTCAAAGCAAAGAAGAGGCAACCTGAGCAGTGTTGTGAACCCCTGTACTGACCAAAGAGGTTTTTGAGTAGCCACTGGAAGCAATAGTGAAGAGGATTCACAGTGAGGGAGCTGACACCATAACAGCATGTGTTCTCTGTTCCGCTGGGTGCATTTTTGTCCGTTAAAGATGAAAACAGTTTATAGATTGAGCTGAAAATTCCTTTGCAACATTAATAACTCAATTACAAGCTGATAATCTAAAAGCATATCCCACTGCTAGCATCAAGTATTGTACTGAACAAGCTGTCCTTTTGTGTCTTCTGGGGAAAACTGAGGGGGATGTTTCCACATATTGCTCTTTATGACTATAAGTAGACACATAAAGCCAGCTTTGATAAAAAGCTTTATTGTATGCCCTAAAACAGATTGTCACCACAACTGTAAATACCAGAACGTGGTATAAATCATTTTATTGTACCAGAAGCACTGTACTTAAAAGAGTAAGAGGTGCTTATCTCCAGATGCTCTAAAACATTCTGTGAAACCTTATCTCTGGAACTTATTATTTTAGACAGGTTTCATCTTCACTGAAGTGGCCACTTGCTAATGATCTTCCAAAAAATTTAAATTCTTAGTTAGGAATTAAATGAGGAAAAGATATTTTTCTCATTTGTTACACGCAGTCATTGTGTTCCCCCACTTCATATTATTCACACACGCAAAGTCATCACGTCTGGTCTGTCTATATATACTTACGATCTTAAGTATATAGTAAATGAGTAAGGTATTTTTTAATCCTTTCTTTCAGGAGTCTACGCCTTCTGACACAAATTCTTCAAATTCTCATGATTCCCAGCTCACGTCTGGAGATCTCAATACAAAGCAGCAGGTAACTGTAAAACCAAGCACTGTCATACCCAATACAAGTATCTATGTAATCTGTTGCACGCTTCACACTTCAGTTCTTAGCACAGAAATTAGATGATCCCTTTCCATTCAGATAGTCCACAAGCTCTACAGCGTGTTCCACAGATTGTCAAATCCGTGTCATTTCAACACTTCCCATTTAAGGAGAAAATGCCTTTGCTCATTTTGAGACTTAAAGCAGAGTATTTTCAAGGGATATAGAAAGCATTAATGATGAACTAGGTGAGGCATGAGAACTGGGTTCTGTCTTTCAGAACAAATGTTCTGTCTTTATTCCTGTTCTGTTCCTCAGCCAGTCTATTCACCACTCTGCTATTGAATGTCTCAGCCCAGAAACTCTCATCTACTGTAGCAAATGAGCCAATAAATCTAATATGTCATAATCTTAAAGCCAAGCAAAAAAACATGGGGCTGAATCTTCCACCAGAGTAAATCTGCACAGCAAGAGAATATGCTCTGCACAGTTTTGATTAATATTAGGTAAGGATATGACCAAACTAGCGCAGATCTTACCACTAAAGCTTTATTGTGCAATTCATATAGGTTTATTTGTGCGTGCTGACAGCTTGGGAGCTCTGATCATAATGCATATAAAAACTGAGACCTCTTCAAAATGATGCTTTCTTTTCTCTGTGAAAGTCATATTGCTGTTTGTGTGCCTCTTCAGCTGTCATGTTTACTTCCTTTGGAGACACATTTAAGAACAAACTTCAGGGATTTTCCATGGCTGCAAGAACCTACTGCGTCAGCCTGGACCATAATTCAGTTAACTGCCAAGAGGAAGTTGTATATGAATGAATATATGTTTTGGGAAGTAATTTTCTTGCCTTGAGTAAAGGGGGAAATAAAATATTCTTGATACAGGTAGATCTACCCACCATATCCCTCCCGAATGTCTTTGTCCTAGTCATATGGGACGAGTGTCCCAAGTCATCAGTTTAATAGAATGATAGAATCATTTGAGTTGCAAGGTCATCTAGTCTAGCTCCCCTGCAGTGAGCAGCTAGATTCTGCTTTTCCACCTGAGGGTGGGAGAAACACAACACAAGCTATCACAGCAAGACAGATGACTTCACAGACTCTTTATCTCTACCTATGATCAAACTCTGATTGGAATAGACAAGAGAATGTTAAAAATATTGTCATAAATTCTTGGGGAAGGGAGGAATTGATTTCTTCAGATTTCCATCTCTGAGTGAAGTCTATACCACGATCCTGTCTTTCACCCTGTGATTTGCCTTCTAGAATTTCTTTACATCCTGGAGATGCATTGTCAGCACATCCAAAAATGCTACCGTTTTCTCTACGAGTCTTTGCTGTAGTTGCTTCTTGCCTTTGTGCCAGCTACCGTATGCAATCAGGCTGCATTGAGGATGAAAGGTATTTTTAAAAAGGGAGAACCTAAAACTCTATTGAAACTCTGTACTAATCTCCACAGTTGCGTTACAGCTGTGCAATAATTTCTTAGACTCATTATAACTGAAGCATTTGATGACCATATTATGCAGTCCAGCAGTTGCCAATGTTGAGTCTTCATTCACTTGTAAATGATACATCATCTTCATTTCCACATGCATAAGAAAATGATTCTATTAATATGATTACACTTCTGATGTTTCCTAACCAAGGCAGCTTGTCACAGCATCTGCAAACCCCAGAGAAAAAAAACAAACCCAATTTTCCCTTCATTGTCACCCATTTTAATTCCATTGTTTGTGTTCTAACTTTTAGGGAGGAGAGCTGTGTGGAGGAGGAGATGAGAAGATGACTGTGGTAGCACCTGTATCCCATCAGATCAAGAGCAAATGTGGTTGACAGCAGAAACCTAATGAGGGAACAGAGAGGAAAAGCTCAAGGACATCTTTCCTCTGGTATTTTGCGTCAGTTTCCAGTAGAAACACAGATTTTCTGTGTTAGAAAAAGCATATGTTCAGTAGAGGTAAGCAACTGTATTTAAAACTTTGTTCCACTGAATGTCCCATTTATTTAGAGCCCAGGCCTTTTGGTTTTGTTTTCTTGGGAAAAAAAAAAAAAACACAACATAGCATTTTTCACCAGTCAAAGAGAGTAATACCTTTGATATTGATAGTATATCTGTGAATGTCCTTTTGTTTTTGTTTGTTAGCGCTATTGCTTCCTCTTTGAGATAAAGGGACATAATGAAGGTTCTCCAGAATCTTTCTTTCATCAGTTTTTGTTTTCTTTTTTATCCTAATACTTCATACTACTTCTTTTGTCAACAATCAGGCTGACCATCTGTAATTTGTTCTCTTTACCATTTCTGTGAATGATCTGGATGCAGGACTTGAAGTCATACCAAGTCTGCAGGTATTAAATTAGGAGGAGCTGCCTACTCCCTGAAGGGTGGTGAGGTCTTGAAGAGAGATCTTGACTGACTAGAGCAATTAGCAGTCAAATGATGTGTAACAAGAGCAAGTGCTGGATTCTGCGCTTGGGACAGGGCAACCTTGGCTGTGTGTACTGACTGGGGTACGAGAGTCTGGAGAGCAGCCCCAGAGAAAGGGATTTAGGGGTTCTGGTTGATGGTAAATTGAACATCAGTAAGCAGTGTGCCAAAAGGGCTTTTGTGAAGGTTCTGAAGGATAAGACGTGACGAGTAGCTGAGACTACTTGGTTTGTTCAGCCTAAAGAAGAGGAGACTGGGAGGACGTTTCAGTGCTTGAGTGAATAGGGATGGCTGTTAGAACTGGGAATATGTAAAAAGTTTCTTGGAAAAGGACATGTTTCCAACATCCCTTCTGCCTTTGAAACTGCATGGTATATTTTGAGCAGCATGTTGAGATGTCCTTGAAATGTCAAACCTACCAGAAACTGGAAACTGTTTAGAAATCATCCTTAATAGCAAATAACTAAACAGAAACTTGATTCCTCTTATTCAGCTCTATGCAATGAGGAAGTGGGCAAGCAAATAATAGCATTTCATAGGACTAGAGCAGAAGTCCCAAGGACCACAAACACTACTACAGTGTTGCGTGTTGCTGTGTAAGGTCCTTTTACACTGCAGCCTCTGTTATCCTGTACCTTGGGAGGCTTCAGGCACTGAGGGTGTATAGTGTTACTCTGCTTTAGTCATAGTTTTGCTCTGAGGCAATCATTTTATTTTCCTGATTTGTCTGCAAAGAAGAGAAGGGCAAAAATGTCAATACTACTTTGTTTCAGAACTGCTCTCTTGCCTGTCCTTTACACTCCCTGCTCTCTGTTGATATTTTTCCCTCAACATCTCATTTGACTGCTTATTCCCTGAAGCTAAAATGCAAACCAGGCTCTTGTTCACCTCTCAACCTTCTTGGTATTTCTCTCTTTTTGTACAAATCTGTATCAACATTAAATGTTCTATCTTCATATTCCTTTGTGACTACCTCAGTGCCTCTCAACCTCTCTACTGTTGAATTCCACAAATGGCTGCTCTACCTTCACCTTTATTCTTCTATTTCTCTCTCTCAAAAACTCACTGTTCTCTTTTCCTTTCCTACTCACTATTGTAATTGTTCTGTTTTTTTTTTCCATTTGGTCATTTGTGCCAGTATCAACAAATCTGCCAAGAAGCAACACCTGCTTTCTTCCCTGTGCCCTTTATAAAACCTATACAAACCACAGAGAACTGAGTCAGAAATACCTGAAAACCTCACAAACCACTAAGTAGGAAGATTTAAACAGGCAGTAATAGCTGGAGTTTTAAAATATTCATTGACTTGTTCATTATGAGGATGGAGTCATGAGGGCTCTAAGTGGCAAAAGCCAAACAGTAGATGGTAAAGTTGGAGAATGATTTATCAGGCTGTAAGTGATATCTGACTTTCTTTCTCTACCAGGAATCAGATACCAGCTCTATATTAGCTATCTAACACTGATCTGCACCATGTTTATTCCTGCCTCCATGTTCTGCCCCTGAGCCACATGCACAGAATCACAGCTGAAACTATCTGAGAAACACTTTTTGCAGCTGAAAGCTGCATTTGAAACTTCCTTATGCAAAAACATGTTGCTTAGGATGGACCAAGACAGCCGAAATCCTACTATAGTTCGTAAGCTTAAGTCTTGAAGGAGGCACTGCTGAGAAGAAAGAAACTCGAACAATTGCACAATATTTTCATGTGGAATTGTAATCCAAAAAAAGTTTGGATGAACACTGGTCAAAAGTTTGTTGTATCTAACAGGTAATTGCTGAAGCCACTGAATGGGTGTTGTGGTTACATTGACTTCATTCTTACAGTTTAATTTTTTTTATTATATGCTCAGAGTTTCAATCTGAGTCTGTCTTCCATAAAGTCTCGAGGGACTTGGACCTCTAGAGACCTTAAATACAGGCAGCATAACTCCCCAAAGATTTCCACACACACAAAAGAACATTGTCTTAAATCAGCAAGGACTTTTTCCCTTAGAGAAGGCAGCAGTGGTAAAATCAATGTTAATCCTGCTTTGCTCCACTCCATTCTCAGGAGAGAAGTCCCACTGAGTTATAGTATGAAGACAGTCTTCATACTATAGACAATAGTATATCTATAGACAATAGATATTAAGACAAGACTATCTTATCTTAATGTCTGCCAGGAAACTGTGAAAACAAAACTACCTTTCTTTTCTAGCTAGGAAAAAATGAGTTAATAATTGCCAGAAACTTAATGGAGGCTATTCCACTTGGCATATTAAATAAGAGGCATCCTAACCATCTAACCATCTTAGAGTTCCTTGCTTTACTACTCTGTCAGAGGGTCTGCTGGTCCCTGGCCAAATGCTGCTCAGCACTGCCCTGTAGGTAGCAGGTCTGTATTGGTGGAAGATGTACCTATGTAACAAGGTCACTTTCAATATACACAGAGCTCCAATACTACAAATATTTTTTCACTGGGCAAAAGCTGAGATTGACTCAGCTGGAAGTTTTATTGTTGGGATCATTATGGTTGCACATTACCAAGCCAGGTAAATCCCTGGTAAAATTAACACAGAAGAGAGAGATGTTTCCTGCTGTGCCATGTTTTCTGTATATTTGGTGTCAAATGGAAATGAGTTGTCTTGCTCTTCTCTTAATTGAATGCCAGCATTCCACAACAGATGCTGCAAACCTGTGTATTGACTATTTTCTCCTCCATAAACTGGCAATAGAGCTCCGAGGGATGCTGGACAGCCCCAGGAGTTAAATGGGCCTTCTGAGGTGATTTTTCAGAGACTATCTTCTCCATTTCACTGCAGCCAAACAGTGAAGTTGCTCCAAGACACTACCTGGTAAGAAAGAGACATTGTTTTATTAGAAGCAAAAAAAAAAATATAGCTCTCCTCCTGCAATGTTCTCTCCAGTCTCTTGCCCAGCTGCTAGTAATAAGCTCTGCAAAGCAAGTACTGGGGCTTGAAGGGGAAATGACAAGAAGGGGAAAGAAAGGAATGGAGCCTTTAAGGGTTACTTGCCCCCAGAGTGATTTGTATTTGTTTTCTGTGCTGGGAACAAGTAAATTTAGCAAATACATTGTAACCCCAGTGTCAATTTTCTGTAGAGATTAAAGCCAGTTTTGTTTTTTTCAACTTCATAGTGATAGAAAGATGCATTCACTACTCTCTTCTCTTCGTGAGAGTGGATTTTTAGGTGTTGTTTATTTGTTTGGTTTTGGTGGTGTTTTTTTTGTTTCTCTTGTTTGTTTGGATGATCTGTAATTTCTAACAATTCCCTGAATAACTCATAATTATTGTAGAATCCCAGTTTCCCATTTCACGAGTGGTATACAACACAGCTGGACACATGAGGATCAGCACGTTGACCAGCACACTGATACTGCTATTGAGACTTCAGTCTCAGCAGCTCTCGGTAGCCTTAGTTAATATACAACACCATGCGGTCCTGCAGCTCTCAGTCTCTGTAGCAAACAGAGGTGCCTCAGCCCTGGGCTCCATCACAGCATTCAGGTGGGGTTCACAGCCCTGTGTCACCTCTCCTTGTAGCTAACCACCTTCTGCCTTGAGTCTGTAGCATGCCAGCCCTCTGAGCAAACTCGGAGCCATCAGCACCAGAACACCTCATCCTGGAGGGTCTCCAGCTCTATGCAGCCTGCAGCTCCCACCCCAGCAGAGCCAAGGTCCTCAGTGCCAGTGCCAAGGACACAGCAGCACAACAGCACCTTGGAGGTGGTTCATCCAAGCAGGCAAAGCACACTGAGCACAGGGGAAACCAGAAGGTAAATGCTCTAATTCTGTCCCCTCTTCCCCTTCATAGCCTGCTTGTCTTTCAGGATGTTGCATTATAAAAGCAAATTCCTGGAAGTCAGCATGAAATACATCACCTTTATGGTGTACGTGATCACTAGCACAAGCCCAGCGCTGGCTGTTGTAACAGAAATTTTCTCAGACAGAGCTCCTGGTCTGTTTTTTGCTCTACTTTTCTTCCAAGGTACAACAGCCTCGTGTATTAGGTTATAATTGTCCCCCACAAGAACACCACTGCTTCCTGCTCCAGATCTGTTCTTTCTGAGCTCATTTTTTTCCTCCCTTAAGTTGCAAATGATGACCACTGAGCTCTGAGAAGATAAACGTAATGGACTGCTGTTAGGCTTCATTCTAGAGATAAACAAAACGTGGAGAATTTGCCAAAAGCAACAACCTTGAATTGGCTGAATTGGCCACACTACCTAAGAGTCATTTTCAGGAAAGTCTGTCCTTCAGGGCCTGGCTGAGTTCACATGCTGCAATTCATAGAACTGGTGTCATTAAGGGAAAGCATTCCTGCTCTGCCTGCACTCAGGAGTGAGCAGCAGATTGCTGTCCTCACAAGGCTCCCAGGGGGATAGGCTTCAAGCCACTACTTCAGGTCATTTATCAGACTTCTGCTCTGAGATAAGATGACAGAGTGATAAGGATCATGCTGTTATTTCTTGCTCCTCCTGGATCACTGGAATCATTTCTCTCCTGTACCTACATTTCCTGTACCTATTTCCAAAATCTGTTGTAGTTGCTATAGGACACTAACAATAACACGAACTTAATTTGTTTAAAGAAAAAATAAATTCCAGTAATACTCCAGAAATACTGTATAAAGATTTCTCTCGTAGCTTTTATAGCTTCTATTTAACTCTAGGTTTCAGAGTGTTCATTTATAATTCACAAATGTCTCTTATCTGATTAATTTAGCTCCACCAAGCAAAACTGCAATTTCAGAGGACACAAACAAAAGTACAGAGATGGAATTTTTAAAGCTCCTTTCCTCTCTCTTTATCAGAATTCATACTTTTAAAATGATGTAAGGAGTTGGTTTTCAGGGTTTTTTTTTTCTTTTTCTTTTTTTGTTTGTTGTAGGACTTAGTCGTGATTTTGTAAAACTCCAAATTCAGGAAAGAATTCAGGTTAGATCTTTGACGACGTATGGCATGATAGAAAACAAGCACTCACTGAAGCTCAGTCTTCTGCCAAAATGCTGCCGCATGACAAATGCACCATCTTCCAAACATCATTAATCTCGCTTATATAAAAATATTCTATAACACTTCTTTACAGGCTCAGACACTCACTTCAGTGTTATTTTGTGGGAGAACATTTAGAAACTGCAAGGAAGCCATAAAAGAATGCAACCAGGAGCCAGCTTCTGAAAGCCAGAAAAATTACTAGATTGTTTTCAAGACTAGAAAGCTTCTAAAGTGATGGAGAAAAAGTGGCCAAGAGAAAAGTGCTCCTGGGGCAAAAAGGAAAAGGATGAGAAAATAGGGGCCCCTTTGCCTATCATCTGCTCAGTCTTCTTGGTCTCCTGGAGAGCTGTCACTTGAATGAGGCCGATGGAGAGACTGGCATCCGTTGCCGTTGCAGAGCTCGGGTAAGGATGGCCATCCAGTAAGCCCAGCTGCTGTTCTCCTGCTGCTGAGGTTGGTGGGATCACACCCCATAGCTGAAAGATGTATAAACCAATATATTTTACCTCCTATTTGCTGTGGAAATTTGCCTGCCACAAGTTTGCTGAAGGCAGTAACTCACTGAGCCACAGACTCAGTCACGCGTTTAATTCTGAAGAGTGGTGGGATTTGATCTCAGTCCATATGAAGACATTAAACAACACCCACTGGCAAACCCATCATCTGCAACCTGGAACAGGTCCTGCACAGCAGCTTCCTCCTCATGCGTGGAAGTGATTCCTCCCATCCAGCACATGCTTGGAGGCACATCTGAAGTATGACGTACGGTTTCCATGATAACAGCCCTGTCTCTGAAAGAAAGCTACTTTGGAACAGGTGTCTCTGAGATAATTGTGCAGAGATGGTGACCCTAAGCTGTGCCTCAGCAAAATACAAATGATGGAGCACAGTCCTGATCAGACCTCATCTTGCAAACATATGACTTTGAGCAGCTTTGCAAATGATTTGGCTATCCTGAGCCAAATCTTTTAATGTCATGAGGAGATCAGCCACACACTCACTCACGCTACACCTCCAGGTACATGACTTCAAGAACTTCATCTTCCAGATTAAAAAAAAAGGGGGGTCTGCTCTGAATCAGACACTCTTCTCTACATCACTGCTAATAGTGGATTGCTCATTTCATCTACCTCTGATTTCCCCACTACTGATAGCAATAGATCCCAGAAAATTAGGTGTGATTTAGGCAGTCAACCAGCTCTAGAAATTGCAGGTCTTCAACTGCTTCAGCTGCCGAGCCTTTTGGAACAGCTCAAGCTGTAAATAAGTGCTCAATGTTTTTGCATTTTTTATGATATGCTGATGCAGTTTTTCTGTGCCCTCGCTAATTTGCCAATAAAACATGGCACACAGAATTCATGTGTTGTGCTGGGGACAAACTGTTTAGAAGACAGTATCAGAAAACTACAGATTAAAATGTTTCCAGGTGGAAAAAGCATAAGAATTGGAAGCAAGATGACTTTATAATCTGTTGTCCTGAGCGGCTCTTCTGATAAAAAAAAATAAGGTTTGCTTTTATCGGTGCCAAAGCCATTTAAAGGAAAACTGTTCATTACTTCATAATCTCATGTTTAAGGGAAATTTGCATATTTCAGGAGGAAACTTGACTCTCCATAAATTCAGATTGTTAGATTGGGGCTTCAACAACAGAACAGCAAATTGGTCATTGCTTTTGGTACAACACCATCTGTTAGTATGGATTCTTTTTAAAAACAGCTTGCCCTGTATTTCACCCTGCATCTCTTCTTCTTTAGAGCTGCTCACCTTCAGTCCAAAGATTTCATAGCACTGAATGCACACTACTCAAGCTTCCCCATTAGCAACCATTAGCAATTCTCAAGAAAGAATGCAGCAGGCATATGAGGAGCAGTTAACCCACCCAAGTCTGCCCTGCCTGACCTTTAGAGCTCCTCCCAGTTGTTCATCTCATCCCAAGCTTCATCTTTTCTTCTTTGTCCCAGTACTAAATGCCATTCTTGCTTGGCAATGGAAGTGCATGGCCAATACTTCTCTTACCCCATTCCAGTGAACAAATTTTGCTTGCAGATATAACTAATGAAAAACTTTTAATGTTTATATTTTTTTTCTTTTCCCAAACACGATATAATGTAACTGCATTTAGACAGCTGCTGTTTGTTCTGGTTGGATATTTCCCAGCAACCCCATGTTGGATCCCTAAGTGCCTCAGAGCAGGCATTAATACTCTCCCACTTCTTCGACAAACAGCAGTCACAAGTCATTGAACAAATCTTCCTGGACAGTTGACCAAACTGAGGGAACAGAAAACAACTCATTCCTCATCCACAGAGTCAAGAACTTTTCCCGAAAGGGTTTTGATTTTGGCTTTTAAAATGTAACAAGAGATCTTTGTTTTTACTTTTTCGAGGACAAGGATATTCACTCTAACAAAAATAGAGAGGAAAGTAGAACACGAAGGACACAGCTGATGTCCTTAAGAAGTCAAAAGTCATATCAAAATGTATGGCTATCTTTGTTCTTGATTAATGCCGCATGAAACGTGGCTCCATAGCTATGAGCTCTGGGCAAAAGCTGAAAACTTTCTCGAGGTGTTGCCAGCTGTTTTGTTAAAGCCAGAAAGAGTGTTTTTCACAGAGGAGGCTGCAGTATGTTTGCTAGTCACACGAGTGCTTACAATTCAGCAGCATCTATTTATGCTGCCTTGTGACTAACTGTGTGCCATGTACCTTGCAGGGACCAGGCAGCAGCTTTATGCCATCATCTCTCTGGTAAATCACAATGATCAGAACTGAAAAGACCTTTTCCTACTGTTTCTTTCTTTAAATGTTGTGTTGGTTTTTTTTAAGCAAGACCGAAATACAAAGTGAGAGAGAGCTGAAGTAAAGATGTAAAGGTCTGGAGACACAGGCTCAGCCAACTTACAGAAAAACCGAGCTGCCGAATCTGGGGGAAAAAATGCCAGTTTGCTTAAGCTAAAGAGTCTGTTTCACTGAGGCCACCCAAGCCAGGTGATGATCCGGTACCATCGAAGAGTGTCCTCATGCTAACAGCAATGAAAGCCCTCACTCAAAGTCAAAGTTTAGAACACCCATTCTGGGACTCTCTCCCCTTGTTCTGCATTGCCTGCAGCTGCTGGAGGCTCGAGCCACCACACTTTTACAAAATACTGCCATTTTGGAAAAAGACCAGAAAGACAATGAAGAAAACTGCAGAAGAGGGGGGAAAAAAAGAAGAAAAAGAAAAGTAGAATTTCCTTTTCTTTTTTCCTCAGGCTACCCATTTGCAGAACTATGTCAGGGCATACACAGGGCTCTGTGTGTGAGTGCCTTCTGTGGGTTCTCCCCTAGAAGCCTCTTCTTTCCTGAAAATGGGCCTCTTTCTGCTTTGCACTGCATGGGGAGGATTGTGACCAGGCCACACCAGCCCCCAGGTAAGTCCATGAGCATTTCCTTCAAGGAGAACTGGCATGGTTCAGCTGCAGCAGCGTGCTCTATGAGCACATTTCCACCAGCAGCAGTCCCTAAATATTTCAGTTGATTCACAACCTGACACCTCTGACCCCAGCTTGCAGGCATGGTGAGTGCTTCAGATAACACATGAAAAAGTACCAGAGTACAGGGAGAGATCACTGCATTATTTCTTATACTGCAAGCCCGTAGCTAGTCTGGCATAAAGAAAAAGTGGCTGCTTCCTCCCAGATGTCCTACTCCATTTTTCTGTGTTTGTGGTCTTTCATTTTTTCCCCCTATGGGTAAAAAGGACCTTATTTCTTCACACTGAACATTAATGATTCATGTCTCCAAGGGCTGAACTGGAAAATTTCCTAGATTATACACCTGCCTGTTCTAGAAGTACTAAATGTACAAGCAGTGGGTGGACTTACTCAGGCTCCTATTAAGCAACATCTGTGGGTGGATTTTTAGTCCAGCTGTTAACACGTGATTTATTTTGCAGTCAGATCAACCATGCCAATGGAAAGAGTAGGCTTCAAGCTTGCTACAGAAGGGACTGATTATAGTAATTACTGTCACCATGAAACATCTTGTAAATGTTGGCAGATAGGTTCGCAGCCCCACATGCCAGCTGAATAAATGAGATCTTGCTACTTGCAGGCTATCAGGTCAAATGATGCAAAGCAGTTTAGGGCAGGCATTCACAGCCTGGAGATACTACCAAGGTATTGGCCACAGTCACAGTGACCACATCCTGCTACTTCTGTTGAGTGTCACCACTCTACAGGACCAGAATCATAGAATCACAGAATGATTAAGGTTCAAAAAGATCTCTAAGATGATCTAGTCCAACCACTCACCTACCATCAATATCACCCACTAAACCATGTCCCTAAATAGCACTTCTCCATGTTTCTTGAACACCTCCAGGGACGGCAGCCCATTCCAGTGCCTGACTACTCTTTTTGAGTTTTAACATCCAACCAGGAGTCCATGTTACCTGTCCATGTTACAGAAGGAACAAGCAAAGTCATGTTCTATGTCTGGATATTGGTCTCTACCACAGGGCAAAAAACCTTTCCATTTTATGATGAGATCATGGAATATCCCAAGTTGGAAGGGTCTCATAAGGAACTTCAAGTCCACCTCCTGGCTCCACACAGGATATGAAATTGGAATGCAAAAATTAAAGAGTCCAGGGCTAATTTGTCACTGACAAAACCGGTTGGAGGGATGTAGGGCAGTACTGACCTCCCTAGTAAGAGGTAGCTCACTGTGCTTCTGATTTCATCCTGACCCCAGCACCCCATGGGCCAGGGGGAGGCAGATGGCTGTGGTCACCTCTGCACTTGGAGGTCACACAGCACAGCTGGCAGAACCGTCAAACTGAGTCAGGCTGAGCACATGCTCCTCTCTAGATGGGAACAAGAACAAACCAGATAAATGCGGCCATGCATCCAAAATTTTAGGAAAGTTTGCAGTTATCAAGCAAGAAAGAGGAAACAGGAAAATACATAAATCAGTGAGAGTGAACTTGCCAACCAGTCCTAAATGTTTGATACATTTTAATAGATGTTACTTCTAATTAATCAATTAATGTAATTATAGTGATTACATTTTATGTAACCAATTATTAATCAATTAATCTTTAATTAACTCATTTTTAAGTACTGCCATTTAATTAATTGATCTGTACTTTGTTTGTGTATCTTAGCACCATACTCCATGACCCAGGAGACCTGTTCATATCGCTCTCCTCCAATCTCATTTTTCCTGCCCTGCTTGCCATTAATTTCCCATGAATATTATCTTATTTCCCACCACTCCTCAGCTCTTCCACATAGCTCATGCTTCCCTCGAGACGAGGATATGATGGACTGAGGTGATGGGCCCAGGTGATAGGCCAGATACTGCCTACTAATCATAGATGCCTCAAAAGGGTCACATCGTTCTAGCAACCTTAAGTATTTTCTGAACTATACAAATTCTATTCTATCTGGATGTTACTTTAGCAATCAATACTCCTGTATTTTATTTGCAGACACTGACAGACAGTCAGAAGCACCAATCTGAATAAATATTATAAGTTACGTTGTTAAAATGTAGTACAGTGCCAAGTGGATACTGCTTCCAAGAAACAGAGTCATTGAATTTCATTTTAGCCTACTTTACATAAAAAGTATTTTGTTTGGAGGAGCTGTTCCACTGCACATACTACTAAAAAGAGCCATAGTCCTAATACTTGGATTTGTTCACTATCTGAGTATCAGTTTACCTGTAAGTAGAAATTAATTGGAGCCTAATCTGGGAAAAGGAGAGGTGATAGTCTGTTCCTATGGCCAGGACAATAGATGGGGGCTCACACTTGTCCTACCAGGCAAACTTACAGGCACTTCTTGTCTTCAGTGACAAGTTTTCTCCTCAAATCTCACTAGGATAGATCAATTTCACCTCCTTGCTACTGAGTGGCAAGAAAGAAACAGTTCATTGCTGCATGGCCCAGAGGGTGACAGTGCTATAGCCAGAGACACACAAAGATTTCAATGGATGCAGTTTTCTCTGAACAGAGGAAATCAATTCCACACCTTTTCCTCATCCACGCTTCCATGTAAGATGCCATTTTGCCAGACTGCCCCTCTGCTGCTGTTTGTCACACAGCAACAACGTGTAATGGAATATTGGTGGGAAGGTTCAACCTCTACTGCCATTGCATCAACATCAGCCTCTGTTGTTGTCAAAATAGGAGGAATTACTTTTGGAGCACCTCTAGTTTCATTTGGATTTAGAAATTGCTGACAGAAACTGAACATGTAATAACAGTCTTGTTATAGTCATTTTTGATCTCATAACAATCACTCCTTCCAGAAGCACTAAAGAAAATTAAGTACTGCAGCAAATGAACCATGCAAAATTATTTTACTACCACCAGTAATGACAGAAAGCATTTATAACAGTTTTAAACTGTTTATTGCATGGGTGTAATTGCACATGGGGCAGTAGTTCCAGACTGAGTACACATCGTGGCACTATTATTTATTATTATTTAAAGATTTGGGGAGTATCACTTGCTGCAGCAGTTAGTTGCTTATTTACTCATTAAAGTTGGTAAATTACATGCACACAGAAATACCTACCCACAATGATTGCAATTATGAACACTGTAATTTCATCAAATTGGATAGAAAAGCGCAGAAAGGCAATAATCAGAGAAAGCCTAAACCTCAGCATCTTATCCACAGCTTAAAACCCTGATGGCCTCAGACACAGGCAGAGAACTTCAGTGACCTCAGTTCACTGGAAGCTGTACTCAGCAACCAGACTTGGAGCTGAACAGGCAGAAATTTGGATGTCTTAAATAACAAAAAGAGGTCCAGTCACAGAGGCATTTTCTTACACTACAACTTCTTAGTGATTGCAAGGAACTTCACTGGGTCTAGCATAGTTATGGGCAGAAAACCAGCTGTCCTCCCACCTCCCAGTGAAGCTCAGAGTTGGATATGGGTTCATAAACCCATAGGACACCCATAACTTCTGCTATCTCCAGCCCTAAAGGCCTTGGTGAGGATGCTGGGATCCTTCTGAGAACACTTTGAGCCATTCTATCCACTCACCAGAAATGCAGAGAGGAGGAAGACTGGGTCAAGTATAGAGTTGCTGGGTCACTTCCATGAGACAGATAAAGTCTCCTTTGAGAATATCATAAAGAATAAAATATATTCGAAGTGTTTCTCTGGAGAAAGCCAATTGAGCACCTTCAGAACCATGAAGAAGACAAGTAGTGAATTTGGCCTCAAGCCACACAACCACCCTTGCATGACAGGCTGTACAGAAATGTTATCTCCTCCTTTCCTTCTAAACTGGATCCACTCAGAAGAAAATCTCTTAAAGATTCATTAAGCTGCAAAGTACACAGAAGAGACAGCCTAATGATCAGGAAGCTCACCTGGGACTGAAAAATCCTTGGTAGCTCACCATTCTTCAAGGTCTTTGGAAAGCAATGTGTCCTTAAGCAACTCAGTCTGAGGCTATCCAGGGTCTTTGGGTCTACAAAAGATTTATTAATGCTAAAGCTGTCAAAACATGATGATGGAAATGAACACTAAGTAAATAATTCAACGCATACATTTTATGGCTAATTAAAGATTATAATCAAAAGTGGTAATGATTTTTGCAATCATGAGTTAAGTGTGTGGAAGGGAAAAGAAGCCGCAAAGGGATTTTTTTAGAATCAGTTCTGGGTTGTTGAAACAAGCCTGAAAGAACCAGCATATAAACAAGTGCTAATTAATCAGGCATGCTGATAGCTCAGCATCTGCATTTTCATAAACTTCCAGACAACTCTGTCATTCCCTGTATAAGACCTCCCTCACACACTTTGCCCCCCACCAGTAAACACTGTCTCATTTGATGAAAATTTCCTAAGCTGGGTAAGGATCTGTTCATAAATAAGATGTTCAAAGCTGGTTGTTTTTTTCCACAGCAACGCAGTTTAACATCAAGATAAATAAAAGATTTCTTCAATTGCCCAGATTGGTTCTCAAGCTATAAAAGCAAAGCACTTCTCTTCTGTTTTAGTTAGACATACTACCACCCTTCAAATGGCTTTGTAAAGGAGGGATAGGTTTGGAGGAAGCCTGAAAAGATGTCAAATGGATCCTTGTGCACTTTACAGGTTATGATCCTTAGTACTTTTTTGTTTCAAAAAATGAGTGAAAAGTATTTTATCTACCCATAATTCAAGGCTCCATCCAACACAAAGAGGTCCCCATGCAGAAGAGAAAATCAACACATATGTACCCAGGGATATCAGTTCTCCCAAGGGTTGCAAACTCCTCTCAAGCTTTGTGGTTCCTTAATCTACCCACGTACCAAAAGGTCTTGGAGTGCTGCACATTCAACACTGCACAGAACTGCTTACACATATAGATACCAACCAGTGAAAGGCAGCTGCATTCTGCAAATGACAGCTCTCCAAAACACTTTTAACTACAGGTGAGAGAAAATTATACATATCCAGGGTGTTACCCAATTGATCTTTGGAGTGCAATCCCAAACAGCAGTTTCAGCTACCTGTACTTGCACCTTCACACTTCAGATAATAAATCCACGTCTCCATACAGCTGCATGAGTCTCCGGTCTAAACAACAGAATTTAATATACACAAAGACCCACATCTCAATTAATCCATTCTTGGAAAACCCTTTCCTGCTTTCTAATTCCTCTCTGAAAATCTAGCAGCTTGTCTTCAGGTCACTGATCCCATTTACAGAAACACCTTCTAACAAATCTGAAGAACACTTCTAATTCCATGTTGAGTGTTATGAGCAGTTCTAGGGTTATGCTACTTATTCTATCTTGGCTGTATTATGAATCTTTGTAGTCAAGGCTCATGATGGAAAAGCCAAGAGCCTGCAAACAAAGAAGAAAAATGCCACATAAAGAAAAACAAGAACTTGATAGTTTGCTTGTTCTGAGTCATGACTACTGTTTGATATCATTCTGTAAACTAATTTTCTCTACTTTTCACAAGTGGAAAGGATTTAAAGAATTTTTAAGGTCAGCTTGTAAACGATTAACAGTTTATGAAGAATTTGTATACAATTTGATTTTTTTCTTCTGTTTATTTAAAAGGTTAATTAAAGTTAATCCTAAAATATCATTTGGTCAGACAGAATATTGGAAAAAATATTACAGATCTTCAGTGGATTTTGCTGGGCTTGCGTTTAAGAGAAAAATCACTTTACACAAAGGAACTGATGATTTACTCTTCTGCAGAAGTATTTCTTCTTAGTCATTCAAGATTAACTTTAATTGAAATGCTATGAAAAAATAGAGGAAGAAAGAATTTAAATGGGAAGAATAAAAATAACATTGAGCTATATGAGGAATATTTTAGTGAATGTTTTCAGCTTACTCATCAACTAGTTTCTAGATCCCGAATACATTAAATATGAGGTTTTCTCATTAAAAATCTGCAAGGCAGCATGCATAACATCAAAGTCAGATGATTTCAGGTGTTTGAATATCGAGTCCTAGAAGCTAAAAACGAGCTTGATCTGAATGCAACACTGACTGACCTCTATTGCAAGAAGATGGTGCATTAATGTCCACCCATGCAAATGGAATGGAAATTACTGCCGATCCAAGAGAACAGCTTTTAAGAGTGTTTTAGGAGAAAAGCTATTTTGGATGGGATCTTGAGACAGCACCTGGTCTTTCTTTCTACCCTAAGACAAGATCAACTCTACCGGTATTGCTTCTTGCTGGCATTTGTCCTATTTAGAATAGATTCTTAATAACATTACATTGAGAGAGTCAGTTATAATGGCAAAAGAATACAGAAAGGTTAACAATGATAACTTGTTTTGAAATGTTAAGAATTGTGTCTTTTCCTCCTTTTTTTGCAGTATAGCACTTTGTCAACAAGTTAACAACCTATAATTGTGAAGAAAAAGATGCACCTAGAGAATTTCTAGAGGACATTAACTGTGTTTTCATTGCACTGTTGCACTGGCCTACAGTCCCACAGCTACAACACTGAAATCTCAATCTATTTCCTCATTATTCATTATCCTCCTGGTGATATTAAAGCCACAGCATGGTGGTTGACCAAAGAACAGTCACTCTTGCAATCAGTCTCAATTCAAAGTAGAGACAGAGGAACCGCAATCACCCACAAAAGCTTGAGACATAAGAACCTGTAACCATGACAGCTGCATCCTACAAATGCTACAGAAGACAATAACACCAGTTCCTCCTGACAAAGCCTGTGTTGACTCAGTTTCCTTTGTATGCATTGGCAGTCTCATAAAGTGCAGTATCAATACCACCATAAACCAGTTTTTAAGGTATCCTGTCTTTAAAGGAACAGTGTTGAACCTTCCCTCTTTCCATAGGGTAATACAGCAAGTATTTTCCTTGATGTGCATCCCTGAGGCACTGAATGTGTGAACTTTCCATGACCAGGTTTTTTTATCTCAACCAAGGGTCAGTATTTCCAGGTAAAAATGGTATGATTTAGCATCAACTAGTAAGAATGGAAGATTGAAAAAGATTGGCATGGAAGATTGTTGTCCTGGTTTAGTTGACAGTTACACAGACCTGCTGTAGAGGAAATGTCACGGCCTGAAACTGTGATTGAGCACCTGGTGGGAAGGCAGGGCCAATAAAAGCTCAGGTGCAAGCAATGCACATAAATGACCAGAAGGGTTGGCAGTGGAAGCAAGAGCATGTTTTGTTGGAGGTCCCTGCTTACTGGAGGTCTTCTACAGGTAAGTAGTTTTTCTTTTCTTTGTTACTGCATATGTTGCTGTTGCTTTTGAGCTTGTTCTCATTTATTGCAGTCTATGATTGTGCCACCCTGTTATTCCTGCTGTACTTTCCATCATATCATAACATTAGGCTTGCTTACAAATATCTACTGCAATGTTTGCTTCTTCTGAGATGCTGTGAGTTCCTTATGCTTCATATGCTGCTAACAAAGCCTACAGTAAGGGCAGGAATAATTACTGGTGGTAGAGTGAAACAGTGCATTTCAAAGTCACTGTTCTAGTTAAGGTGTGCTATGGTATGGTAAAGCAGTCTGTGGTGTAAAATTAACTGCAAGGGTCAAAGTTGAATGCTGTAAACAAAGTTAGTACTGGTACTACTTACTTCAACTGATAATAGAACCCCATTATTTATGGACATATGTTGGGTCAGTGAAGACATACTCAGAATTACTGTAGACAGTTTAGTTAGATGCTTTCTATTTGCTATAATAATACTGTGGTAGTGGTTGGGTTGTTGTTCTGATGTGTGCACAGATACAGTTATACGGCTATTTATCTTCACCTTGGTAAATACATAAAGTGGTTTGAGGTGTTTTAAATTGTTTTTTGGTGTGGGTTTTTTTGTTTGTTTGTTTTCCTGAGAAACTGCTTTTAGGATCTTATAAAAGGCACAGTTCCTTGACTGAATAGTAAATATTGTTCCACTTTAATTCGGAGAAGGAATTTACTACCCTCTCTGTTGCTAGCACAGAAGTGCTGTCCATTAAATTGTTAGGACATATTCTTTGAGGCTGGTAATATTTTTGCTTTCTCAAAAGCAAGGAGTTAATCAAATTCTCTTGTCAAAGGCACTCCTGGGTGACTCTTTTTCACTCTCTCTGTGTCAGACCTTTTAGCTGGGGTGATCCACTTTAAGACACAACTCAATATCTGCGAAACATAGTTTCACCTTCCCCCTCCCATTCTGCTAGAAGTTCAGGGCTGGTGTTTCAAGACGGGACAGAAGGACTGGGTGAGGTAAAACTGCAGCTTGCATTCAAGAGTAATGTTGATTGAGAGGACAGTGCAGGAAAATCTTACCACTTACCTTTCCACAGCATGCGTGTGGAAATGTTGTGGTGGGACCTACAGAAAGACACTGTGTTTCCCTACTCAGGAAATGGGCAGCTACAGATGCATGGACAGACATGGAGTTGGCTTTCACAGCCTCAAAACAGTTTTTCTGAAGTGCTTTTGCTCTAATGAATAACATTTTACTTAAGGTAGTTGTCCAGTCTTTCATTACCTCTTTCATTACTTCCAAGGGAACTAACTACAAGCCAAATCACATTCATTGCATTTAAATTGCTTGGATCTGAGAGGCTTTTTCTCTGGGCTGTTTTGAGGTCTGGTGCTTGCAGTGGAAGGGATCCTGTAAGAACAGACTGGGCTTGCTTCCCAGACAGCATGTCTTCTATTAGTGCAGCACTTCTACACTTGATCCTTCTGTGAAGAAAACAGAATTGAATGTAGAATTCTGCTTGACTCTTTATGAGTGTAAACAAGGTCTACTTCACTGAGTACAATTTACAGCTTGTAACTAGATGTTCCTTTCTGCTTCTATGAAATCATTTAAATCTTCACACTCTCCTCAACTACAGTTTCTACTTAAATTGCTGTTGACTTAAAATGACACCAGTGTGAGCATTCCTTCCCTTCCAAATGGCAAGTGCTTGATCAGTGCTTGGATCTTGGCTTTGGATTCAGTGACTCCTGAAAGTAGAGAGAGCAGAGTTCAAACCCATGCACAGAAACTTGGAGAAGCAGATCAGTTTCAAGGCACTGAAATGCTGTGACCAAGAATACAGAAATGCATCAGCATTTCAGCCCCTCCAGCATCTTGTTTAATGCAGACTATGAGCTCTCTCTGCACCAAGGGCTTTTTTTCTTTTTTTTTTTTTAAATTATCCATTTATAAATCAACTAGCATGATGGACCCCTGATGTGACACCATGACAGTGAGTTGGGCTCTTCACTAAGAAAGCTCTGTGTAGTATTGCTGAACCCACTATAGTTGTAGGTACTGAGCATGGCTCACAGAGGAGGCACAGCTTCATTCCCTTTATTTTGCTCCAATTTTCTTATATGTGAGTCAAGTATGACCAACTTTTCTTGCTTGGCTGAGTAGAACAGTTCAGTCTGACCCTAGTGTTGAAGCCAATTAGGCAGCAAACTCTGCAAACACAATATTACCTACAGAAATGCATGTTTTCTCAGAGGGCAGCTATTGCCATGCACTGCCAGAGGCAGCACTTAGGCATTCAAAACCTCTAGAGTGGAGTAGAATGAAAGATCCAATTCCTTTGTGCAAATTTAACTCTCCTGGACACATTTACATAGGTAATAGGCACAAACATATGCAGACAAATGTTTTTCAGGGTTACCTTCACTTAGCAAGATGAAGAGATGTTTGTAATAGATCTACCTTCTCAATTCTAAATATAAGATATATTCTCAAATATTTTTATACTTCTGCTTTGGAGACTAGGTTTAGGGCTAACTCTGCCTTTATGGAATGAGTAGCATGCTGGGTTCCCACTGCTTCAGTTACAGGTTTCCCTTCTCTGAATTGGGAGAAATGGTGTCTCAGCTCATTGGAAGCTCAGTTCTGCCAGGGGCAGGGAGAAGTACACACCAAAGCTGTGTCCCTTCTCTCTTTACTGCACAGGTAGTGAAAAAAGGTGCCCAAATGTGATGACTTGGCCTTCCATTATATGACTACAATATGGGATGGAGGATTCAGTGGGAGGTTCTGACTTTTCTTTCAATGATTAAAATGAAGTTATGGCTCTTGAGACCTGTGAAAACATCCTTGGTGATCTTATAACAAAAGCACGTGAAAAATAAATAAGTAAAAGGGTTACTGCCTGAGAACCTTTCAGACACCTGCCCCAGCTGCATAGCCTGCAGAGTACCCTGTGGCACTCCACTAACAGAAGGCAGCCTCTTAGCAGTGGAACTTAAGCAGCCATAGCCAGCTCTGTGGTTTTTGGTGAGCAAGCAAACATCACCAATGTAGCAGGAGTCCTTTCTGAAGGAAAGGAGAACAGCAGGAACTCCAAGCTGCAGCAAGGCTAGCATCATATAGCACACTTCATCAGTGGAAGGCATGTGATCTGTCTGTTGGTGGGCTGAAATGCCAGCCATTTAGTTTTCCCTATGTCATGGTCAGTGAAACTGCAATGGATTCTGGAGCAGAGCTGATCCTCCTTTCATGAGGCAGTCAGGTCACCTTTGGTTTGATTTAATTTTTGGAGGTACTTTTCTCACTAGGAAAACTTGGGTGTTAATTCCAGTTTTTGCTGATTTCAGGACTGTGTTTCTGAGTGCAGACAAGGAATAAAAAGTTTGGCGCGTTAACACTGCCACTGATCAGTGGTAAATCATTATAAGAAGCTGACATGACCCTTGTTCGCTGGATCAGGAACAGTGCATTAAACACTTCAGTATTCTGCTCCCTTGCTTTAACAACTGCAGAGGAGAATGGGGAGGCTGGATATTAACAACAGCTGAAATTTTTATTAAGTGATAAAGTGTATAGACCTAGACCTGCAATGTTTTAGTCACTTAACATCACTTAGAATTCTGGGATAAAAGCACTGATCTGCAGAGTCATGTTAGCATGTCTGACACAGATTCTCACCTATTTCCATGTGTAAACTGAATACCATGCTAGGGAATAAGTGGTGATATCACGGGGTAAAATGGTAATAAAGATCAGTCCCAAGGCAACCCACATCCAAATGATTGCTCACTGAAAACGTGACCTTTTGTAGAAGCCGCAGGTCAGAACTTATGTTGAAAGGACTTCAGACTGAATTGGGGCTCATTTTAAAAGTTAAGCTGTGAATTATATTTATTTCCTGTAACCTAAGACTACAGAGATTGCAAACACTGTCACACACTTTCTTAAGCGAAGATAGCTCTCAAAATCTTCAGGTCTGGTTCCCAAAAGCATGATGTGGTTAGTTTCCCTGAACATAAGCCAAGACAGAAATCTGAGCCACCACTGAGAGAAGAAATTGCTTCAGAGGATTTGGAAGTGTTAGGAGATCTTTTTCTGGCCTTCAAGAATTGTGATGGGGTAGCAAAGACAGGAGAGAACAGAGAGCGTGATGTTCCTATGTGCACACTGCCACCGAAGGGAAGGTGCCTGACTTCTGGGTGATATGCTATCATTGACCCCTTAATAATTTAAAGGCAAAAGGTGCTACCTACCTGCAGATGGTAACAGAGGCAGGTAGTGCTGTGAATATACATGCCCCAAGATCTCACAATCTGATCACACCATCAAGAACCAACTCTGGAGGACATATCCCAAACCAGTGCAGCTATGAATACTTATCTGTAGAGGACACCTACTGCTTTAACACCGCACTACTGGAGATAGCAGAGTTTTGGTATTTTTTTCCCATTAAAATTTGTTTTGGAGGAAGATCACCAACCCTTCTGGGCTGTTTTCTGACAAACTGAAGTTGTCATTTCTTTTTTCTTGGCCTTTGAAATGTCAGGGAGAGAGTTTAGGGGAAGGCTGGTTTGTTTACAGACACTTCTAACACAATTCTGGAGAGCAGCCTATGTAAGAAAAATTCATCTTTCCCACCTACTGTTGTGTGTTGACTCCATGATCGCAACTGGAGTCAACTAGATTCACCTTCAGGTGGATGTGCAAAGTTTTGTAAAATAAGAACAGTGTTATTGCTCTTGACAGCAAAGATCATAAAGATCAACAGAGAGATGCTGCTTTCTATCTTCATGTCACCTGCATGCTGGACCCATCTTAGGTAAAGTAACTGAATAAATATCACATCACCCATCTTGCACTCAGGAGGGATGGCCTGTCCCAGCTCCTAGGGAAAATAATGAAATAGGATGCTAACCCAAGCTATGTTGTTCTTGAGAAGCTGAAGTGGGAGAGGAGACTGGCAGACAGATTGAAGAAGGAGCTAATGAGATGCTCAGATATGCACTCCATCTGAACCACTTGCAGGGATAAAAACACCCTCAGAAGTTGCTTTTTAAGTCACTTAAAGGAAGAAGCTGCAAGGGAAAACCAAGAATGAAAGTGTTATGTTATTCTGAAGGAATTCTGGTTGGTTTTGATGAAAGCACTTGCTTCATTAGTTACTTTTATTTTGAAGGACTACTAATCTCTTTAAAAGTTTAACTATCGTCTGTGAGCAAGGATCCTTTCACCTGCCAACCAAACACAGAAGTTTAATTGCATTCTTCTACTGCAAATAAGGCTTCAGGACTGAAAGCAAGAAAAATTATTAGGCATGATGAAAACTTGAGGAAAAAAAAAAAAGAGGTTACACTGTCACATGAGATTTCAGACTTAGGAACTGAACTGATCCATCAGAGAGAATTTACTAATTAGCAAGTGTTTTGACCATTAATTGACATTAGCCACTCAAACACTTATGTTCCGGGGAAGAGGGAGAGTGCAGATATGTCTTCTGCTCTCTGCTGACATCTCCAGAACCTAGACTCCTATTTATCTAACAAATACCAGAAAAGAATGTTGAAAAACATGACAGAACAGAAAGACTCCCTCCTAATTCAAGGGTTGTTGCTTAATTTCTCACTTTACAAGACCCCAGAGAGGCACCATCAGTTTTCTTCTTGGTCTTGCCTTTTGCGGGCAGCAAAAACTCAGAACAAAAGAAGGGGAACAAAACTAAGAAGATAATATAATTCAATGACAATCGTGGCCTGTATATTTTCTAGTAGCAGCAAGACATGTATCTATTTCAGCTCTCTTCTATGTGGATGTGGAGTTTCCAAGCTGGTGCCCATGGACTTAACCCCAACCCCATGTTGATACTACAGCAAACCAGGGGCACCTAGCTGTGAGTTATTACTGTTCTATGTTCCAAAATTATTAAGAAATTGCTACTAGACAAAAGAGATGTTGTTTGCTGAACCGTAACAGCTCAGGCTGTTTAACTTCCATTCTGAACTCCTCCTGGAGGTCTGCCAGTAGATCTTTATATCACCATTGTTCAAAACATTTGCACAGAGTAAGAGATACTGGAGCCTGATACAGAAAGTCTTGCTTACAATACAAAATACCATTCTTGCTTACAAAACATACGATTCTTCATAATGTTTAAACAATGAAATGCTGCAAATACAAACATTAGATACTTTACAGACTTAGACATTCTGAATTCACTCTGTCATGCACTTGTTTCTGTGACAAGGGTGTTTTTTTGTTGTTTTTTTTTTCCAATGCTCTAATGAAGACTTTTTTTTGCTGTAGGTTGAAGTAGCAGTTACCACAGTTCAGGGATAGCAGACCAGTAGTTGCAGATTGCTGCATCATTTCAAACAAAGAGAATCAAAAGACAGACTTTCACATGGTCCCTTCTCTCTCTATCTGCATTGACCTTGTTAGACTGGACCAATAGCTACTGAAATAGCTATATTTAGGGAATTTGGAGTAATTCCTCTCAAAATAAGGCTGATAGTCCTTGTTCTACCTTCCAGCAACACCACTAGGTGCTATGGTAACTCAGTTGTCCTGATACTTACAGTCAGCTTTTTGTGCAACACGCTTTTCATTTTTGTAGATAAGGACTTTCACAGGTCTGAAAGAAGTCAGGCATTCAGAATCCTCATCAGGCATATTTGCTCACATCAACCACATCTTGGGTACTTTGCTATAGATCTCAAATATTTACATTGGAATCTTTGCAGTCTCAGTCCAGTTAGGTTATTCCCTAGTTCTGCTGGATAAGCCTGTTGTGGAAAACAATGCATAGTGTGGCAGAAGCAGCTTTCTGTTCTGCAGGGAATGCTTAACAGATTTTATAATAATAGAGAAGAATACATCTGCATTACTGAGAGTGTGTTCTTAAATTTGCAGTCTTTCAGCTTTTGATGCTGGTACAGTACCAACCCCTGACATATCTTGCACAAACCTTAAAGCTAGCTCTGCAACAGACTCATCACAACACAGATATAGGCAGAAGGAAGCTTATTTCCTTGATAATTAGTAGTCTGCTTCCAGCACCAAGACAAAGAGTGCTGATCTCTGCACAAGTAACACAGGATTTTGCGGTATTATTGCTTGTTGGCTTTTTCTTTTTTAAGTGAAAGTGTAATCAGAAAAGAGCGAAGGTTGGGACAACCACAAAATAAGGGATTGGTGGGTGTTCAGCTTTCTCTCACTTGTTTACCATGCAAGTTTTTTTGATGAGTGCTTTGCTGAGAACCAACTAAGGAACCTAAACAAGTGGGTCCTCTTGTTAGTATGTGGTTCACACAGATCACAGAGGCCTGTTGTCTTGATGAGTTTGGAATCTGGCCTTGGTAAATCTACCAAAATTCATTGGCAACTCAGTTTATTGAAGGAATGCAGATCAGCATCCTCTGTCCCTGGTTCTAGATCCTCTGGGAGGACTTTGGAAACAACGCTATTGACGTGAATGGGATCATGTCTTCTGACCTTACCAAGTTTCCTTCTCATTCTCTCAGCTCACTTAAAAGCTGCTTATGAGAGTTTATTCAAACTTTCCAAATAATCTTACTTTTGAATGTAACCAGTCCTGGGAGATTTTCTTTATAATGCAAAGTTTGGGAAAGTTGAATATGCGTGAAAGAAAAATATGAGAGGGCATAATGTAATGTCTTATAAACCCACACTGCAGTGGTTTCCATTGGCAACTGTTGTAAAGACAAAACCAAGGAGTTACTTGGAGGTTGAAAAGTGGGACATAACAAGGATGTCATTCACATGGCTTTTTTGTGAGTTTGTGACTTGCATAGCATATAGTGTAGACTTGTTAGACTATGGGGAAACATTGGCTGCAAGGAAAATACATCTGTACAGAGAATGGCCAGCTGGTAAGAGGTGGAACTGAAGTCAGTGGCAAGAGATGTATCTTGCATGAATAGGTAGTGCTAGAGCACTGGCTAACTCAAAATGTCATTGGTTAGACATGAGTCAAAACTAAGGCCTCGCTCTGATCTCCAAGTGCAAAGATGTTCAGGTTCTTTTTGTCAACTCTTTTGGATCAACACTTTGACTATTACAAATAGTCTTGGTGAGAAGAGTCAGTGTTTCATCTCTACATGGGGAAGTTCAGTGCTTACTGGAAAACCCCATTTTATTTTGATTTTCTTTAGGGAGAAGGACTTAATCCTGCTGCAGGATTTGTTTAATATAACTCAAAGTGGCTTCTTGCAGTTCTGGGGTTTGTTTGAGATTTTAAAATGTTAAAGAAAAGCGTTGAGCTCTTTATTCTCTTTGTTAGCACAAGAAAAAAAATAATTGATTTTAGAATTCTAAATGAGAAAATATACCAAGTTGAAAAAAGGTCCTAAGTATAAGGAAAAGGAACGCTTGCACTCTTGGAAGGACTGGAAAATAGCTCAAATTATTCCTCATATGCAAATGTTTAGGACATTAGGAACTGATCTTCAGAAGTTCATCTGAGTTGAATCCTGGCTCTCAGATTCTGAACCAGAGTCACTTGAATTTCTTAGTTCACTTAGTAAGTAAACAAAACTGTTTGTTTAAAAACAAACAAACAAAGAAAAAAAAAAACCAAAAAACTTTTTTTATATACTCTTAAACTAATGAGAACTGGGGGGAAAAAAGATATGAGGTGTGCAATTACAAATTCTTTAGACTCTGAAGGTCTTCAACTCTGCTTTTACATATAATCTAGATAATCCTTTTTCCCTCAATGAGGTACAATGTATGAAGAGAATGACAGGATCTCCAGCAACAATAGTTTTGAATAAATAGCAAGATAAAACTCACTTTCTTTCTCCACCAAGGCCAAATAGAATGAAACAAACTGGAGTTATTATTCTGACCTTGCAAGCCCACTTTCTCTATGGTGCTCGGAGGGAAACTTGCACACTGACTGCAGGGCACAGCAAGGCCAAATGGAAGAGAACTCAGGAGACCCTTCTTGGACTCTTATGCTCCCCCACTGCAGCTGCAGTGAAGCTGAGGTGTGGGGCAGCAAGTACTAACCCCTGTTTTCACTCAGCCAGTGTAGGCAGTGCTACCCAATTCACAAACAATCAAAGTGGTCTCCTTCGTCCATGCCCTCAAAGCTTCTCATCTTCACATCTCAAAATAACTAACATACATTGATGTATTGGAGCACTGTGTCAAACATCTAGAGGCCAGAAAGGGCCTGTTCATCATCTCACTGTGATTAGTTCAGTCTAACATCAGCCTGAACAATGCTGTGCAGGAGGAAAGGTTTAGGATGGGGTTTCCTGTCCAGAGATGCTATGCTGACTGAATATTGATTACCAGCATCTTTACTGCTTCAATCCTGTAGTTCTTCATAATGCCACTGCTAAAATCAAGTTCTTACAAGTCAAGTACCAGGAATGAAGACACTGTGCTTGAAGGAGGTATTCTTAAGCAATGCAGAGTTTCATCTGCTGGTGAAAAGCAGAAAGCATACAAGCAAAATGATGTTTTGCTGCTACTTTCCTGTACCATTCAGAGCAGTTACGTGAATAGACAACTTTTCCCATGGAAGATGCCAACTAAAGCAAGGAATTGGGAGTCTGTATTGAGAACACTTCCAGAGGGAATTCCAAATCAGCAGCAGCTGGTTTGGACTCAGAAGGAATGGTGATTTTGATGGGTTATAGCTGGATTCAATTAAAATGTTTTCTTTGTTATATATATCTGATATTTTCCTAAATACCAAGAGGTCCACTGACTCCCACTAGTCTTAGACCTTTTCAAAATGCTTTTGCTCAGATGTAGGAAGTGTCAGGATGTAGAAATGCAAGGGAGTTTTTTCAGTACTTTTGCTGGTATATTGCAACACACAAGTCCAGCTGACAAACAAACATAAGTTTTATATAAATGCATAACCTGATATATTTCTTTTTGTTTCAATGGATGGTGTCAATTTTGAATCATTATAAGGTTTATGGATAATTGCTGACAGGCACTGACTTCAAATCCAACAATATGGTTGCTTAGAGGTTTCTTTGCAGTCCTTTTGTACTGCTTCTTCTTAAGAGCTTTCAAAGTACATTTCAAAGGAATGCCCTGAAACAAACTTCACTTTCTCCTTCAAAACATATGAAAAAAGTTTGTTTTGTTGATTAACAATTAAAACGAAGTTTTTAAAAACAGATATTAATAGTCATATAGGTGTACTTTAGTTCCATGGAGGTAGAACACTAAAAGCTAACTTCAGCAAACTTGAACTTATTTTAGCTGCTGTTCTACATGTGAATAGAAAACCTCCCCAGTGAATAGGTGTAAGAAAGTAGATGTACCTACTGTGATTCTGTAGCTGGCTTTTTATCTCCAGAGTTTGAGTTGCAGCTCCCTATGGGAATATATATTAGAGAGATGCATGAATTGCCACTTAGACCTGTTGTCATCCACTGGGAAAGCTTTTCTTTAATTTATATTCTTTAAAGGGTTCAGAGAACTGAAAGGACGGCAACATCCTTGGAGGGAATTTCTCAAAGGCAAGGCATAGTTACTTGATCACATCAGGATCTGCATGCTGACTTATGTTTGAATTGGTATCGCTAGGTATCTCTTAGATACCAAATGTAAGACATACGTGTTTAGAAACAACGTCTATAATACGAGTCACTCACCTCTCATCTTGTGTGGTTTGTGCAGTCCCTGCTTTCCCCCTTCTTGAGATGTCACCTTATGAAACATCCAGAAATGAATTTTTAGGAGGTGGCAACAGTTGTATATACATAATGTGTTAGCCATACATGCGTATGACTAACCTGACTAATGGCCGTACTTTGTGATACCAGCAGCTTGCAGGTTTCATTACACTGGCGAATCGGAGGTATTTTGCTGTTTGGTTTTGGGGTTTTTGTTTGTTTCTGCAACTTCATCAACCTTCTGTCAAGTAGAGAGTTTTTGCCCCAGTCTCATAAAGACTTATTTACACAAGGCATTTTAAAAAGAAAATGTAGATGTGCTTACTTTACAGAAAAACTGATTTTCTTCTAAGCAGAAAGTGCAAATTTAGATGCAAGTGTTTCAAAACTTAAGAATTCCAAAAATACTACTGAGGAAATAAGAGCAAAAAGTAGGAGGAAGCCATTCTTTAAAAACATGTTATACATGAAAGATTGAAGCAAAACATTAGTCAAAAAAAACTAATTCAAAATAGCAAAGCAGCTGCTCCTTAGGTAAAAGCTAATATAGTAAGGATTACTGTGATATTTGTTCAGTATAAAGTGGCATAGTTTGAGCCAATCTGTATTTATGGATGGACTAATTAAAGGCACTGAAATAAAACGTCTGATATTTAAATAGAAAATAAGAAAGTAAAGCAAGAAAAGTGCCTAAGCAGGAGATGCTGAATAATTACGTGTCCTGAGATTAACCCAAAATCCTTCCTATTTTGTCAGCTTTATTGTTATTTTTAGCACTTACCATTCAAATTTTCCTAAACCTATGCACAAAATATTATGATGGGAAGTCCACTTTAGGATGGAATGAACAAATCCACAGGGTTGTCACTGTTGAGAGCACAGATGACTAGCTAGAGCCTTCGATACATCAGTTCTCTATGTCTCCGTTGATTTTAATGGGACTCCAGGTCTTTGCTACTTTGTCAGCTACATCTGAAAAAGCCCAATAATAGCATATACAAATTCTGCACATACAGGAAATAGGCACAGCAACTGCAAGCAAAGTTGACATCTGGGCAACTCTTGCTACGCAAGCTTGAGGATGTTACTCATTTGGTTAAGTGTGATGAGAAAGTGCAGGTGCACTTTATGTGCATGATGCAGATACTTGCAGCACCAGGGACATTATCTCGTTACACTGATGATGTTACTGCATTTGAGAACAGCTGTTGAATGAAGTGCATGATGTCAGGCTAGACATACAGAGAGATGTAAGCACTCAGTACTCTCAAGACATCTCTGACATGCTGTCCAACCTAAGTGTCTTTTTTTTTCCCTATGTGTTCAAAGGGGTCTCTACCTACACATCTTTCACTGATTTCACCCTTGCAATCTTTTAGAAGTACCAGAAATGATCTGTGTTGAATGGCTTAGGGACAAGAGCTCTGGATTTCATCCAAACCCTGCCTCTAATCACAGCACTTGCCTGTACTGATTCTGAGCTCATCTCTGGAGCCAAGAATCTGTGCTTGTCAAGATCCCCAGGCTGTTCTATTAAGCCAAGATCCTTGCAAGACCTTCACAGAGAGAGTTCAAGCAGTGGCCTCAGAAAGAATCACATTTTGAGAGCTTTAATTTCTCCTCTATAAAACAGCAGTACTCAATAGCACTTAATGTCCAAGGAAGTTCTCCATGTTGACTCACACTTTGAAAATCAAGTGTCCTTCAGTGGAATTATATTTGAAAATGAAGCACAGCAAGACCATTTTCCTTAGGAACTAATTTCTCATGTCCATAACTTAGAAGCACCAATACTTCAGTAGTCACTGGGTCAAGTAATTGGAAATAAGGATGATTCTTTCACAGAAAACCAATAAAGAGGTTGATTCAGCCTGGATTTCTCTTCATTAGGTTTGTTTTCAAACTGAAAAAGAGACTTGAAGTATTTTCAACTCATTAACCAGAGGAAGTAACTCACTGCTGTGTCCATCCTAAGAAAAAAAGAAATCTACTCCAAGAGTACAAAGAGGTAGAGGACTGCATTTAGTTTGAGGAATAGTTGCTTAAATTTTGCATTTATTTCTTTATTAATCTGGTTTACGCTCCAGACTTCCTACTTAGGAGTAGGATTCAGTGATCCTTATGAGTCATTTCTAACTTGGGATATTCTGTGATGCTATGATTTTCAACAACTGAAGTTTCTTAGTGTTGCCAAAGTAGCCTGAACTCTTAACAAAATTAGGGTACTGGACACCCTTACGTCAACACACTTCTGGCAAGTTATGTTATCTCTTAGTGTCTTGCACCATTATCATTTAGTATGTTGAAGTTCAGGACCCTGTGCTTCCACAGGACTTTCACAGAGGGAAGCTGAGAGTGTGCAACCACAGAAGACTATTTGCATTTCTCTTCCTTTCTTGAAACATAGGGAATTCTCTAATAGAATGAGCCATTAATATTAAAATTGAGGTATTGTGCTCCAGACCCCACACCAGTTTTGTTGCCCTTCTCTAGACATGTTCCAGGGCCTCGATGTCTTTCTTGTAGTGAGGGGCTCAAAAGTGAACACAGGACTTGAGGTGCATCCTCACGAGTGCTGAGTACTGGAGGATGATTACTTCTCTGCTCCTGCTGTCAGACTGACTGCTGAGCTGCTCTCTGCCATCTGTCAGGGCTCCTATTGGAGAGGTTCTAGAGGACTGGAGGCTTGCTGATGTGACTCCTGTCTACAAGAAGGGCCATAAGGAGGATCCAGGGGAACTACAGGCTTGTCAGACTGACCTGGAATGAGGAGATAGGCTGAGGCCAGCACTTTCCACATTAGCCCTCCTTGAGTAGCAGAAGGGGCTGTGCTAAAGAGTAGTGTCTGCATCAATAATGAAGTGGTTCCCCCACACCAGAATGCTATTCTCAGGCATATCAGGTGCTACAGCAAAATACACCATTCTAACAGTGCTGTCTCACTACAGGATCAGAGCCTTTTCTTTTTGCCCTGCTTTCATTGTACAGTCATTTTACAGAAGACACCAAAGTTTGCATTTCAAATGGAAAAGCAATGGTTTTGCAAAATATTCAGAACAAATCACCTTTGAAATACAAGTGATGTAATATTTAATAAGTCACGGCTGTAATGAGCAGGATGCACTAAAAGTATTTCCTGTTTATTCATTCTTTTTGCCATGAGCATTATCTATCTGCATGAAATTCTATAGATATACATTTAAAGTAAATATTTAACCATTTCTTACTTATATATGTCACACTATCATCTTTTATATTTTCAAGAAGATACAATGTGTTTTTCCTTTAGTAAGGTCATGCTCAAGATAGATCCAAGAGCATGTAAGAGAACATATTTATCTACTACTCGCAGGTTTGGCTGCAGCAATTTTTCATTGTCTGTCTCCATCAGAGTACTTACTTACTTACAACACATTATTCATAATAAGCTGCAGATTCAGTCCACGCATTTTTGTATCCAGAGGTTTTCTAAATTTAATATCACCTCAAATTCAAGAACAAAGGAAGCAGAAGTCCTCTTTGTTTATCATTTTCTTGCTACTGTAATCTGTGTGATTTCACTAGATGCCACTTAAGCTAAATCTGATGAAGCTGAGGTAGGAGAAACAGCCCAAAATGCTCAATCAGGCTGACTGCACAAAGAGGGAATGTCACTGTCAACAGGCAGAGCAGATTTTCTTTGCAGAGAAATGTAGCATCGCAGATAGATAGTGGCTGCGCTCTGATTTGGTGGGGTGAGAACAGACCCACCTGCAGTGAATGCTGCTAAAGTGAGCTGAGATCACTAGAATCACTGGGTGATCTCAAGAACAACAGCACACAGCTGTGAAGCTCACTGAAAAAGATTCCTTTGAAATAGTACCTATTGCATGCATTAATCTAAGGCCTGGTCATTCTCAGGGTTATTGTGGGGAAAACTCAGTGCAGCCCACCTGTCAGCTCATGCAACCACATACAGGTGATTTCTGCTTGTCCTTCCTGCTTTTGCCAACCCATCCACTGGGAAAAGTTAGGTATCTGTAACTGGCAATTGGCACGGTCTTCCTGAAATCCAGCTGCCTCTGTCCATTTTGGAAGTGGATTAAATTGTAGCTCCCTAGGAGATATTTGTTTTCTAATCCTCCAGGCATTCCAGCCCCAGGACCTCATATTTCCTAATTCTTCCCTATAAACCTTAGACAGATATTCACCTTTTGGTATCTCAAAGGTTTTTTATTCTGTTCTAAGCAAGATTCAGTCCATGTGCTGTGAAGCACTACATAAACTGAAAGGAAGGGTCACAGAATGGACTGGATTCCATACAGAATTATGGAATTAAATGGTTAAAATGATCCTGAAGGGCAAATGGCATTATATAGATTCAAACCAAACTAATGTATTCAGTGTCATTTGATCCTTGAAAAAAAGCAACATTCAGCCTTTTATTTTGCAAGGAAGTAAGTAAGTGCTTTAAAAAAAAAAAAAAAATCGCACTTATAACCAAAATTTTATACTGGATGCATCATTGTTGCATCTCAATAGAAAAGCTCTCATTAAGCATGAAGGGCCAGATACCCTAATAATAGCTTGTTTTGAAGAGCGAAATGAGTTGAAGTACTCAGCATGCCATCTTCTAATCAGGAATGAAGGTTTTAATGCAAGGCTTCCTGACAATCTCAATTTTGTAGTGCTTATATAAATGAATCTGTAGATATGTGTATGTTTTTTTAATTGGGTGAAGGAATGCATTTTCTACTGTTACAAAATAAGATCTGGCTACAGATGAAACCAGGGCTATCTTCTCAGGTAAAAAACATTAGGTGATCACATTAGAAAGCTCCCCATTTAGAGAAATATTCTGGGAATGATTTGTCCCACCAAAGATGGATGAGAATCTTTTGCCTTGAATAGTGCATACAATTATCTGTGGGTACACCAAGTCAGCACCCAATAAAATAGCCTAGATTCAGTTTGAGCTCTTAGAGAGCGCTCATATAAATAGGCCTCGAGTTGAAGTTCTCATTGAGCTTGTCCCCTCTCAGCAGACAGAAAAACAAGCAGGACTCTGAGGCACAGAAGATGGTCTCAGTTTCTCTCACCTTTAAACTTGCCCACACCACTCTACAACTGACCCCACAATTCTGTCACTTTTGCTTTTTCACTACAATCTTTGTAACTGCCACCCTTTTTATTCACTCATGCAGCTAAATCCTTATCTAGCTTCACCTTATCTTTGTATCTTTTCGTACTTTTTTTTTTCAGTACTTTGGCCTGAAAAACTACACAGTCTCTTTCTTTCCCTATCTATATTGAAAGCCATCCAAAAACCTGTTGCAAAGACAACAGCTGAAACAAAATCTGATTTGTAGTTCTTTCCTCTTACACAGCTGCAATGTCAAGTCAATAAAACTTTCAGTGAAGTAGATATGGAAAAAAGTGTTTATTGCTATGTTTGGGCTAATGGAAAAAAACAGTAAGAATGAGGAACATATGGCAGATATTGCAGCACTCAATTGTATTTCCAACCTTAGTTGCTACTAGGCTGAGCCAAGTCCTTTCCAGCTTTCCAGAAGTCCTATCAGGTTTAGCTGACTAATCTTCTGGAACTCTTCTAAGGACGAAGGAACATGCAGTGTGGTCAGTCTGTTAAAGTAACTCAGGAAAAATCAGCAGCAGCTCCACAATGTTCCTCCTGGTTAATGATTGGTCAGGACCTGACGGCTGACTGCAGGGTCTTTGATCCATGAACATATCTGTAGTAACTAGGGTCACGGTACTTCCTGTAGAGCATTTTGAAAGTCCAAAGTCAGTAACCCCTGAGTAATTGGGACTGTTACTGAGCAAATGACATGCTTTAAAGCAATAACATTATGTTAATTACCTGGGGGAAAATCTAGGGGTGAAAGTTTGTAACAACAAAACAGCGCTAGAAATTCAACTTGGGACAATCCATCATAAATTCAGTCCAAAATCCTATGTTTGGTCAGTTTATGGTCCATTGCTAATTTGAGCTCTGGAATGGGTCCCAGGAGAAATCTCTTCTGATGTTTCCCAGCCCTGGAGTTGTGGAGTGAAGCCAGGTGGCAGCAATGGCACCACTTCTGCCAAGAGGAGAGGGGGAAGAGAGGGCTGCCAACCTAAACCCCGGTCTTATGGGGCACATGGATATTTGCAATGACATGGTAGTAGTGCTACAGGCTGCTCAGAGCAGTGGTGGAGTCACCAGTCCTGAAGGTTTCCCCCCCCAAAAAAAAGGTAGATGTAGCACTGAGGGATGTGGTTTACTGGGGATGGTGGGGATGGGTTGACGGCTGGACTTGGTGTTCTTAATGGCCTTTCTGAACCTTAATGATTCTATGATTGTATGATTCAGAAGGAGCGGGGGACAAAGGGACAGCTTTGGGTCAGTGCTGCACCAAGCTAATCCATTCTGCTAGATCATGATCTCCACCCTGAGCCCCGGCTGCTCCAAAAGAGCAGATGCTGGAGCAACCAGAACAAGGCATGCAGCACTAGTGGTTTACCTTCAGTTTGCTGCTGGAGGATATGATGCATGACAGGGATGGGAAATAATTCAGACTTTAATTCTCTAAAAGAACTATTTAGGTGTCTAAGAACAAAACTGCAGTATTATTAAAAAAAATAACAAATTAAAAGACAAAGGTAAAAATCCATGCATTCCCATTAAGAAATGTAGTCAAACCTGCCAAATCAACCTAATATCAATATGAAATAGCACATGCTCTCATCCCCAGATCTCATTTTCTTAAATTTTTATAGAGTGAGAGAGATTAAATGGTACCAGAGCTACTTTGACAGACCATAAAAAAAATAAAAATATCAGGAGTCACCTTTTTTCAAGGATTAATTATTCACTACAGTGAGGAGAAACAACAGCAGCCAAAGATTCTCTCAAGTCCTATTCACAGTGAAGATGATACTGCATGGAAATTTAACTTGTATATTAATAAACATATGCTGTCTCAAAGGGTTCCAGTGTCCTTAGGATACAGGACAACATTGGCTCAGATATGGGCACTGCCATTCCTCTTTCACATCTGCACAAGTCAGTGCTTTTACAGTGCTACACAGATACACCACCATCTGAAAACTCTTTGGAGTGCTGGTAAATGTATGGGGCAGTACTTTCTACTCTCAGTTCACTGGAAACCATTTGTTAGATGAAAGAGGATCACTGTTTCCCCACATTTCCTAGTCTGAAGGTAGTAAAAAAGAATGTCTGATACTTCAGAAGAGGCTTCGTCCTCTTTCAACCTTGAATAAATGATAGAGAACAAGATATCACCTTAGTGGCAGCTTATTCTAATGATCAAAGTAGTCCATCATTGGGGAATAGATGTTCCACCTAAAAAATACTGTAAATCCCTAAAGAAATGCGTTACCTAGAAGAAAAATCTACTTCAAATTGTCCTACTATCTTTGTTAAAAATAAAGAAGGCAGTTGATATTGTTATCACAGACTTTCTTACTCTTGTGGTATACAGCTGAAACAGCTTAAGTGAAAACTGGGAATCAACACTGGTTTCTGAAGTTTGAATATCTCTGAGGCTTTTCCCCCCACTCCACAGTACAGTGGTGAATAAACTGAGAATTCCGTATTGCAAGCGTTTTCCCTCTGAAATTACACATAAGAAAGGAACTGACCTTGTTTTGATTTACATAAAGATTAATCCATCTTCTCCACCTCATATCCTTTGTATCTTGATCTTCTAACTCAAATAGGTCATTTTTATATTAATCAATCCTTCTAAATCTCCTCTAGCTCTCCAGTGAGGTCACTTCTCACCTTTCTGAGAAGTGAACCACATTAATGAGCTCACCCTTTCGTGGCCACATCTGTCTATTTAGGAGCAGCATCTGGAAATGCCCCATTCCTCTATTTATGGTTATGACTGCAGCATTTAGCATCAGAGCCATTTCTCCTTCTATCTCACTGTTTGCTTTAGTGAGGCAGTGCACCTTTTTTCTCTCCTCATCACCCTGATTTTGTGAAGGAGAAGGTTCTGCTACAGAAAAGAGCATCAGGAAAATATTATATATTTATTTTATATATATTTAATATATATTTTATGTATGTACAATAAATAATATATCTCTATATAAATAAAATATCTGAGATGCCTAGCACAGATTCCTAATCACTTGCAAAATCAAAGAAAAGTATAAAGGACATTCCTGGATTCTAAGCCTTATTTACTGAGACTGAATTAGACCCAATTAAGTTTATACAAACTTACGGAATGATGTGCAGATGAGAAATACTTAAAGCTCTGACTTAAGGATGGCTGTAGCCAGAATTTCTTTTATTTAGCAAGTGGATGGATAGATGGTTGGTTGATCAATATCATGCAAATGCTATGAGTTTCTGAAACTGTCTAAAAAAGAAAAAAGGCAGACTTCTCTCTTACTATCATAGCCTTCTACTCCATATTTAACTCAGCAGAAGTACAAAGGAAAATCCATGCAGCCAGAACTTGTTCTTTTGTTCTTAGTCTGCAGGGAACTACCCACAGCAATACACTATAGGACTGAGTTATCGAGTGAATTAAGGACAAAGTGAAATGATCAGTAGTGTAGATGTACAGAATTTCTGCTGTATAGAAGATACAACGCATAGTTCTTCACTACCCATTTTCTAGTCTAACCAAGAAGATGCCATAATATTAATTTGAAATCACCTGATTTATGTGTATTGTTCCTGATGCTGATACACTGCATTTCTGTAGGAAGAAAAGATAGAAAGAGATGAGCTGATACCCGTGAGAACAAAGATAAAGATAAATTACTGAGAATAAATTATCCAGTTTAATGTATCAAAGTCTATTGGAAGTAATAGAAAGAACATTTATCAGAAGGTTGGGAGAGCACATGATCCTTGATTGTTAGCCTCTATTCATTTAAAGAAGATGCATCATTCTCTGAAGGATGCATGCATTTTATGGGGACTTGAACAGATAGTCATTAGTCATCATGTATATCTTTGATCCTAAATAAACCATAAATTTAAGAATAAACTATTAAATTATACATGTATGGGTTTTGATTCATAGGGCACTTGGGGACATGCCATAGTTTGTTGATTTAGTGGGATTGCTTATCTACCTGATTAGACATAATCATCTTCATAAAAGTCAGCTATACCTTTCAATTTTATTACATAAAGCAAGGTGGATCCAAAGACTCAATGAAGTTACTCAGTTTCACTGAGCTTAATGTCCATGTCTGGTGCCTTCAGTACAGGAAGTGGTGATGCCAACCATCTCATGGACTGCACTGTAGCCCTAGTAAAAGAGCAGAAAAAGCTGAGAAGGATGGATGATTACTGTACATGGAGAGGACAAATGACACAGGGACTGTCCAGCCTGGAAAATAATTAGATCTGCCATTGTTAAAGATCCTTCCCATATCAGACAAGATATGGAGCTAGATAGACCCACTGACCCTGGTGTATACATTATCTGTAGACAGCCTTCCTGAAGAAATCCACACATCTATCTCCTTCTACGCTGACCCAGCAGTTACCCATTAAACTCTCTTCTTTTGAGCAGGCTTCTCTACTGGTTTGCAATAAATTTTTAAGAGCAATGGGAAAAAGATGTTGCACTCTTTATTTATGCATTTTTAATATTATTTCTCTGTTTTTACATATTTTCAGAATGCAAGATGTATTTTCTATGATTGTCTGTCATCACACTGTCATTTTCTTCCCTGATGCTCACCCTTAGCAAACAGAAAATAAATTAAACTTGTTATAAACATGATATAATCACTGCTGAAGGTAAATGAGGAAATTGTTCACTGCTACATGCGAATAAAAGGTCCCTACTCTAATTAGTTAGCAGTGCATAAAAGAAGAAAAAAATAGCAGAACTACAGCAGAGGGGATCAGAAATGAACAAGAGCATGTAATGATGTTTAGATGCCAAAGTCTTTGCATAAGGGATTTTTCTGGGCAGAGAGAAGAGAATTGGTGCACTCCTGCATCTTGTCTGGGGATGCCTGTGAAAAGTCAATCCATCTGTTCGTTTTCCACTCTTACTGATTTATGAGCAGAAAAATACAGGCTTCATTAGTGTGCATCTCTGTTGGAAGATGCAGGTAGGAAGCCATGCACCCAACAATATTAAACCTGCGACAAGCTTCAAGTTTTCTACAAGCAGTGTTTTCATGTCAAAGCTAATTCTGGGTCAAGCAGCTTGTAGTTCTCTAAGGTTCATCTGAGATTCTGGATTTGGCATACCTGTGCTTGCCAGGACAGTGCAACTTAGAAGCACTTCTAGGAAAACTTCTGATTGCCTGTTTTCCAAACAACACCTGGCAGAGCTGTATTCCTGAGCTATAAAGCAACATAGGGATCAGATTTGTTCTCCTTTAGAATATTTTCCAAGAATTTAATACACATGAACTGAATTCTCTGAACCCACTGTGCTCTGGATCCTGCCTGATGAAACTTGGAAAACACACGGATTTCACTTTTGTACAAGTAACTGTCCTTATTATTTTAAGTGTTACTTAGAGCCATAGATTTATTGTTATTGTTCTGCTTGATTGTAACTGCAGCAGACATGCCATTTAGTAGCCTTACTGGCATTACAAAGTGCCATCCTTTGGATTGCTTTTTTGACTAATTACATTTATGCTGAAATCTAAAGCTTGTTAAAGATCTTCTAAGGAAATGCATCCTTCTGTCAGAAAACGTGCCAAATTACATTTCTTTCATGGGAACACATTGTTTTCAGCAAAAATGGGTATCAGAAATGGAAGTGGAGCATAGGAAATTTTCCATAGTAATAAACCAAATGATGCAAAAATGTACATTTAGAGATAATATTGGAAAAGCTGAGATCTAACATAATAGATTTTCAAAAACGCAGTTCTTGGTGAAATCTTAACATCTGAAAGTCTGCTGCAATTCAAGAATAACAAGATGCCAATATTTCAGAACTACTCATGAAGTAGAAATTGATTCTAGTTTTGTAGCTCTCTTATCTGTAGAGTTTATCAAGTTTATCAATGCCAGCAGAGTCCTGCATTTAGTTCCACCTTCACATCACTTGGGGCTGTAGGATAAGAACTACTGCAGAAAAAACACTGATACCCTGGAGTGAGCCACATACATGCACTGGACTCACAGAAATCATTTAGCATCAAGTCAGACGTATGGGAAATAGACTAAATTATGTAAAATATCTCTGCAGTATCTCTCCAGTTAGACCTCCTTTGGTCCATTTTGAGATTTAGATCCATGTTTAATAAATATTTAAGCATCTACTTCACTTAAGCACAAGTAATGGTGCAAACATCTATTCATGGGCTCAAAACGATGCATACATTTACCTAATTAACACAGAAAGTCTTGACAAAGTGGTTGTTTTACAGAGTATTTATAGAGTTCCCAGAATATCCAAGTTCCTATCTGAGTGGGAGGGAAAAAAAGAACTACAGGTGATACAGTATGATTTGCTTACACAGTCTCTGCACTGGGATTTTTTTTTAACCCTGTTACACTCCTTCGTGTAGACAAAAATGCAGATACAGTTTTCTGTGTTCTTGTGGAATTGTGCTGTTATTTTAGTGTCTGTATTTTCCACTAACCTTGGATTAAACAGGAATCATTTCTCCCTATCCGGAGTCTTCCCTGTGACAGCTTTACTGCCTAAGTTTTGTTCCTGTAGTCACTCCCTGCGCTAAGCTGCTGACAGCTACAGGGAAAGAAAAGGCTCAGATCTGCAAGACAGCTATTTGAAATTCTTAACATTCTCTTTCTCATAACCCTATTACACTGCTGTCAATTTTTAGCCAGCCTTTACTATGGTTTATTTCCAAGCAAATGCTATTTTCAAGAAACATACCCAACTGGCAAATATGGAAAATGAAACACTCTGTTCAAAGGACAAGGTCAGTGGTGTTACAAGATTTAGACATTCGCATCAGCTAGCAGTGTCTGCTAGCCATGGTGTCCTCACCAGCCCAGGACAGGGTGAACCTTTGGAGATTTTCCATTCCTGACTGCCCTGAAAGGAGTGACCAACGATACATTTTCTGCTTGTGTCTGGTCCTTCTGTCACCTGGTCAGATTTCTGTTCATAAGTAACCAGAACATTGCTAACCTATTTCCAAAAGCACTCAGCAAACAGACAGTGCTGTTTAATGATCTAGTCCTGGTCAATGAGCTCAAAGGATTTCTGCTGTTAAAGGCAGTATATTAAGAGAGCATTCAGCATCTTCCATGACCCAGCCATACTGCTGCACAGGAACTGAATTCACATGAGACGGCATGGGGAACATTCGTCACATCTACTCCCTTGAGCAAGCCAAGTCCTATATCTTTGATCGCTCAAAATATTTGGCAGTTCTTCCCCATAGTTTGCTCAACAAAAAGGCCACAATAGCACAAGTCCTAACCATGACTCCAGTCTGGTCAGATAGCAGTTCTGCTTCCAATTCGAGATGAAGGAAATTGTAAAAGTTACGAAAACAAGTACTTGTGCTTAATAAGAAACAAAAACATAAGCTGCACTTTTCCAACTCATAAGAAAGTTGTTATTTACTGGAATCATATCTTTTTTTCTTTGAATCTGCAGATTTTAGGATTCTGGGATTTTTTTTCTCTGATCAATTTCTATAGTTACTGCATCTTTAACTTCAATTATAACACCTCTGCAGTATTTTCTAGTATACTCTATTCAACTAGAGTATCTATTCAACTATTCAACAAGATAGCATCTTCCCACAGAATCAGTTAGACCCTCATATACTTAGAAGTAGGAGCTTTCATGGTGTGTAGTAGTCTGCACGACAACCATATTTCCATTTAAGTTGTTTCTTCCACTTAAAGTTAAGTACAAGTGGAAAGATCTACCTGCAATTGATGGGCTGCTGTTGTATTTTTGCACTGCTAAAACTATTTAGTAGATACTGATCCAAGTGCAGTAAAATATTGCGACACCTGAACTTTGAGCACAGACACATACAGAATGTAAATGGGCAGAGTTAGAAGAGGGCAGGTAGCAGCTCTGATCTGTCCCCTAGGCACTGGGGATTTTCCTAGAAGCAACATCTTTTCACTGCCAGCTAACCTAAGGGCACAGGAGCCTGTTACAGATAAGCCAACCTTATGGCTTTTGTGCCAGCCAGAAGCTATGCTCTTTATCCCTCCTCCATACAAAGCAGCTCTAGCTCTGGTGCCCATTTGGCCTTATTGACCTTGGCCTACAACTACTGAGATGAGGGAACCCAGAGTTTAAGCAATATGCAATCTGCTCTCATAGCTACAGCTGACATGCTAAGGACCAAGGTAATTTCCAACAGAATTTGATTACTGAATATTAGTGCACAAACTTCTTTTGAGATGGATGACCGTTGTTAAAAGCAATGTAAAACACACTTGTTACATACCTCCTCCATACAGAGCAGCTGCTCTAATTCCTGTTTGGTTCTTTATCAGAGGTGTGGAGTTCAGAGAGGGAAATGTGAGAACTCATTGTTCTCACTCAAGTGTCAAAGGTTTTTCTGCAAACATATTCTTCCCCATAACAATGACTTGAAAACAGTCAAACACCTTGAGGAAATATAGAACCATCAGCTGTCACAGTACATAGTAGACATTACCTTACAAATACTGCTATTTGCTAAAAGTCAACCCCCAGATGGATCTGAGTTTCCCCATTTTGAATGAGGAAAGCCAGCTGGTAGATACTGAAACAGCCTTGACCCTTTCCTGTTTCATCGTAGAAATAAGTTTTCATCCACCTAGGATCCAACTGTCTGCCCAACCAGACAGAGGGACGTACAGCTCAGCTATTTTCAGTTTCCTACTCTGGATTTGTTGGTTAGAGTGGCAAAGTCCTTCATCATACAGCCTCTGTGGGCCATAAAGGGTTAAGGGACAGATTATGAGTAGCAGAAAGGGACTTTCAAATGCTCGTTTTGAGTTTACTGTAGATAAAAATACAGTAGGTTCCTGAACTGTCATACCTCAATATGCAATATGGTCTGTCAGAGAGATGAACAGCAGCTTTTGTCTCTGGTCTTCAAGGTGTTATCTCCAGTGTCTCTTGGCATCTCCATACAGTCATCCCCAAGCTGCTGGGATGTAGCTCCAACTCCAGTCCATCTCGCTTAAGAGGAGATGGCCTCCAGCAGCCGCTTATGCATGCCCCTACAGCCATCTGTTGGGAAGGTCTGGGTACAACTAACCCTGCTCTGTAAGAAAGACTGTACTCAGGGACCTCTCAGTATTCCTTTAACAGTCCAACCCTGGCTGATCTTTTATACTTGAGGGCAATGCTGCCTAAATCTGATAAAGTTGCCCCTGGAAACCTTTTTACCAACATAACAGACAGACAGTTCAGCAGCAGACAGGAAAAGCCGAAGGCTGCAGTGGTGGTATTGCTGCTGGGGATGTGCTTGTGGAGCTGCAAAAAGCAGAATATTCTTTTCTGTTGTCAGGTAAGGATATACAAGGGAAAAAAACAAATCAGAACTCATGGGTTGAAACAAAAACCACGTACAAAGAAAAGACAAAGGAAAAAAAAGACAATAATAATAATAATATAATATATAAAATACATATACAAAACTAGTGATACACAAGGAACTGCTTACCACCCAGCAATCGATGCCCAGCCAGTCCCCAAGCAGCAGCTGCCATCTGGCAACTCCCAACTGTTTTTTGATCTTTCTTTTAGTATCTTCATCCCTCTTTCTTCCAGAAATGCTGCTTAAGTATTGATTTGCATGTGACAGCATGTGCTGCTGTTTTTCCTCATGCAAGTCTGGGAGTTTGGCCTTGAGAAATACAAACCATAAGGGTAACACTGGCTGCATATAACCCTTGGTAGATCTTACAGTCAAAACTCAAAGATCTTCAAAGCAGAATTTTCTTCATGCTTTATTAATTTCTATATCTTAAAATGTGCCTGATTGTGATGCCTTTGAGGTTTACTTCACCTGTCCTACAAGAAGTTAAGAGATCAACAGTGAATGAGCCTGCTAAGAAGAGGGAAGAATCAAGGCTTTTCTGTGCAAGTAGAGCCTAGTCCCTAGGACATGACTTGAGATCCATTTTAAGTTCTTTGGCCTTGTGTAAGACCCTTTCTTACCAGTATCTTTGCAGATCAACCTATTCTGCATAGCAAATTTTGAACCTTTCATCAAATACCCCCGTGGAAAAAATGTCCCGTGCTCTCTCTAACAAACCTGTTCAATGAATTACAGAGAACAGCCCTGGTTTCTAAACAGGATCTCACGTGCTGCTCAGCCATCAGAGACAGGTTCTATATTTTGAGTCTATTTTGGCTACAGTTATTGTGTGCTTTTGCATATTCAAGGGTATAATCCTTGGCCAAATCATTTCATCAAATATCTTCAGGATCTAATCCCTCCCTCGCTGAATGGTGGCAGAACTCCCACTGACACCATGAAAACAGGATCAAGCTCTTAATCTTTTAAGCAAAGCATAAATGTATTTTTTCAACTCTTGAACCTCAAACACCACCCATATCAGTGCACTTTTCTGTTGTATATGGTTTCGTATTTGCCCAATGTTGAGTTTGCTACAGCTTACGTTTAACTCCCTAAGAAAGAAAGAGAAAAACGAGAGGGAGAGAATCTGTAGAATGCAGATTAAAAACAACAATCTGCCAAATTTGGAGGCCAGCATGAGAAGTTTCATGGAAAAGAAAGCAGGACAACACTGTGTTAAAGGAAAAGAATGAGTAAATTGACCCACGTTCAGCTGGCTTCAGTGAAATTATGAGAGTTTTAGCCCATTGAGTGTTCAACATACAAATAGCAATGACATTCTAACATACTATATTTCACCGGTGTTGTTTACACCAATATTGTCTGGATTTTGAAATCCAATGACAATGTAATTCACACCTACCCTATCCAAACCAACAACAATTCAGCATAAATACTAAACTCACTCTGAAGTTGCAAATAATTTGCATATTGTAAAAAGTCTCCTGGGATGGCACATAGCAAATATACCTTAAAAGAAAACAGAAATTTAGGTTGAATAGTGTATTCCATTATAAATCTTGAGTAATAACAATTAAACTTACAGTCTTTTCCTGGACTTCCCAAAGTATTAAAAGCAAGGCTGCTTTGGTTTGGATTGTATTTCTATGACCTTTTTTGGTTTTTTTTGTTGTTTTTTTTTTTTTTGCTCTATATCTATGAAAACTCAGGAAATAAAGACTGATAGCAAATAGACACATTGAGATTATTTTTCTTTATAAAAGTAGTATATCTCATAATAGCTGATGCTCCAATTACTCACCAAATAGTATTTTATTTTCTTTGCCGAATTTTGTTCTGAATTTTCAGTTTAACACATCAAGCACCAACTGACATTTCCTGGCAAAGGATAGAAACCATCACAGCATATAAGAAACCCATCCCAGCTGCCTTGCAGTGATATCTGCTGGGTAGCATATGGATCCATCCTATGGCACTTACAGTCTTCTCACATTTATGGCAACAGAGACAGTCAGAAATACCCAAGGGAACAGAATTTGCCAGATTAGTAACTTTAAAAAGTTGTATGAGGACATTTGGAAGAGCAGCCAAATGAAAGACAGGAAAATACCCACCAGATGGCTGTGGCCAACAGCGCATCGGGAGTGTCCAGATGTCATGTACCACACCTCCACATCACGTCGTGCTGGGGCTCAGCTCTCCCTGACAGATGACTTATGAGGTTTCATCCCTGCCCTCTCTGAAATGGGCTTTCCTGTCTCCATTCCACAGCTTGGCTCTGATTTTCAGCTGGTATAACTGCCCATGCTGGCAATGCTGGACAGAGAGCTATATAAAATAAAAATTATGTCTTGTTATCACTCAGGAAGTACTCCATAAAGTCTCAGCACTATGAGCATTGATAACAATTTACCTAGGAAACTAAATCTGTGCAATCCCTCTCCAGCTGCCACAGGTTTATTTCATCCACCATAGAGAAAAGTGACCCCAGGTATACCAGGCACATCTGTGAGAACTCCCATCAACTGCACTGACTGCAACTGGTCCTGCATCCTGTCAAGTCCCAGGAGTGAGACACAAGGTCAGTATCTCCTCCTGCTGTACCAGCTGCCAACTTATCTCTTCAGAGGACCTGTACCCACAGCACTGTGGAAGCCATCACATCTGCCTATTTTCTCAGCATAAACAAAGCCCTTGTCTGGGAACTGCTCTTTCTTCTCTCTTTCACTGTATTTTGTGGATAGGTCATGTCCATGCTGTGGCATTTGAAATGCCAAATGCTGAGACTTCAATCAAGCACCTGGCTCTGTTCAAACTAAAAAAATCATTAAAAGAGTACTTAGGTAACATTTCCAACACTTAAAAAATGATTCTTTAAGTCCCTGAGTACTCTTTTGGGGCTTTTTGCATCCATCCAGATGGGAGATCTGCTGAGGAGGCCATGGATGCAGAATGAAATTTGGGGCATGTTTGTCTGATGTCTTATCACCAAAGTCAACTCTCTTTTGAAAAGAAAGTGAAAGAACACAGCTGAAACCATTCTGTATGTGACACCATGGTCCCTTTTATGTGTAAAATGGCAGTGTTACTGTCTGGCTTTATGATGATCACAGGGATTTCCCTAAAGTTACCAGTATTGCCTTGGAATAAAATTGTCAGGGAGAGCAAACAAAGCCTGCAGTGTGCTTTGAAAAGGGAAAACACAGCTTTGTTTTTATTTTAGCTGCTACAATTATTCACCCATAGCTCAGTAAATACTCCCCACCCTCGTTTATAGAAGAGCACAGAAGATCCATGATTTGTACCTGTTCAGCTGTAAAGACATCAGGGTTGGGTCTGAAGAGGCCTCATTGCTCTCTTCCTTGCATGGATCCTCCCGGTGACAACAGCATTCCCTCTGAGAATGAAGACACTGGAAGCACGTGGCTGCCCTTGGCAGGACAGCAGAGTTCATTTCTTTCCTTGTTTGTCTTATGGAGGCGGTTTCCAAATGCTTGGATTTAATGCTGAGATCCAATGTCCTTGGGGTATTTTCTTACTTACTGGAAAGGGAAGTTTATGCGTATTTTGGGAAAATGTGTTTTGATTTAGTTTGCTTGTTGTTTCTCTTTTAGGGTCTATTTTTATTTATTTTTTTTCCAAGCAGCAGAAAACTAAAATTATGGGCTTCAAAGGGTCCTGCAACTGTACCAAACACGATCCAGATGCAAGAGTGAAGAAAATATTTACAATATGATCCAGCTATGGGTTCAACCAGCCACAACCACCCCATCAGCCTTCTCAATGTCTCCCTTTGTCCTCTATCACAGATGAATAAAGCGCCTGTGGGAAATGATTTGCTGATAAAGTAATAGTAATTCTTCTTTCCAAAATATGTTTGGCAACACAGAAAGCTATTCTGATCACTGTACTCGGGCTGCTCCCAGCATTAAAAAAAAATAGCTAGAAGCAGAAGCCTTTAAGCAGGAGCTGGCACAGTGCTCACTACAAGCAGAAAGCAGCAACAAAGGTGAAGGGAACTCTGTGGGGCATTACCCTGAGAGCTGCAAGGCACACTGCTGAAGGTCCTACCCCAGTGTCTCTGCATAGCAATTAAAGAGAGGTCATAAATTCCACCACCCTTAAGCAGAAGCACAAGAACATTTGACAAGCAGAGAGCTTGGGAAAGATGCCAAGCAATGTTCCTGTGGCAGGTTGTTGTGCACCCTTCATCTAGAAATGTCCTGGGGTTGTTTTGCATCACCCCATGCTTCCAAAAAGCTGAGGTCTTGACAGCATCCACTTGGTTTATTTACTGACTGGAAGGGATGAAAAGCAGAGTGCATTGCATACAGCTTTCCCTGCCCAACTCCACAGCTCCCTGCCTCCAGCTGCAAGCTCAGCAACACCAAGTCTTCAAGCTCAACAGAGTGCTGTGCTGCAGCTGTGCCCTGCTCTGTAGAAAAGCACTTCCACTAACTTTTCCTGTCAGCCTCAGCACTTAATACTGCTGCTGTTCCCCTCCCCAGGAGAACAGAGCTTCCACTTAACTCACTGAAGCCACCTGCTCTCCCCTCAGCAAGCTGCCTATCTTCTGTAATGCATCTCCCTTACCAAAGGACGTTTGGTCCCCTAGCCCTTGCTCACCCAAGTCAGTTTGCATTGACAGGACGATGAGCTACATCTCATGAGGGTCTTCCCTCCAGATAGATCCAAAGCACTTTGTAAGCAATTAGCACTGTATGGCAAATTCCATTTGGATGTTGACAAGCAGGTATTTTACCACCAGCCCAGCACAAGAAATGAGAACTCTTGGTAAGGAAACTCAGAGTGTGCATGACCCACAGGTACCAATCAGATGATTTACAGTTCCATCTAAACAAGCACCTTACAAGGCATGCCAATTCTCTCCCTCCACTGCTCCCAGGGAGGGGTTGCTCCAGAGTCTCACTGAGCTCCTGGAGATGGATGACCAGTTTCTTACCTCTGTTTGCCATCACATGAGATCGATCTCACACCACAGTGGCACATCTCTTGTGAACTGCTGCTGAGACAGAAAGGCCAACAGGGGATAAATTAAAAAAAAAAAAAGTTACTAAAATGGCTTTCCTGTTTTCTAGTTTTTAATGTTCCTTGTATTCTGCCCTTTCCCCACAGGTTAAAAATTACTTCTTCAGGGTTCCCACCTCTAGATTTTCAGTCATTGATGGGAGCCAAAACCTCTATATCCCACACAAGATTTTGAGACTGAAAAACGAAAATAACAGGAGAGGAAAAAAATATTTGCAAATAAAAAGCATTATTGCTCTATTGGCTTTTCTCATGGAATGGGAGTCATAGAGCAGCCTGTTTTCTTAGACCTTCTGAATAATTCTTTGACTCTACTGATAGTGAATTAAGACCCATGCTTATCAAACACTTCTGTTACCCAATGTAATCACATGGACAAAGCCTGCCTGGATGCACATTCTCATTCAGACAAATCCAGGAACCCAGTACATGAAAAAACTGAAGTGCAGCAAGAATACTGGAAGACAGAGTACAGAGGTCAGCTTCCCTTATAACACCAAGGATGCCCTCATCTAAAATCCAAACTGCCCCTGACCCAAAAATGGACAGTGTGGAGGTAGATCAGGATGGACTTAGAAGGATTCAGTTTGTTTCATACCCTGGCCAACAAAGGTCAGCTAGAGAGATAACCAAAGATGTTTTACCTGTGCCATGAGGTGAAGGACAAAGGGAAGTTGCTGCAATTTCTCTGTCTAGGAGTAGTTATAACACAGACAGTGCCAAAATGAAACAAGGATCCTTTCAAGCCAGGATAGTGTTTAACTTATCATGCTTGTATTTTTAGTGTGCCCGGAAAAATGACCAAATAGGTAACTTCAATGTGGAAATTTCCACTTTAAACTAGTATTCTTCCAAAAAAAAGGAAAAAAAAACAAAAAAAAAACACATGGAAAACCATCTGCCCAAAGGCTATCTTATTTGCATAACAAGTGCTCCCCATCAAAAAGAAAAATTAAAGCCCTTTTAGTTCAAATTTAACATTAGCAACATTCTTGAAAACTGCCCCAGGGGGCAGAAATATGCATAAGTGTTTCTACTCTGGTGCCCGATGTGATTGTACCTTCAGGAAATGCTTTTTAAACCAGTTTCGCACTTTCACTCAAACTATTTAAATACCTGCTTGCAGCTCCCATGCTGGTTTTTGTTACAGACCCCATCATAAATGCTGAATCCCAAGCACCTCTCAAGCTACATCCTTGGGAAAGCATAGGAAGTCATGCAGGGACAGGGGATGCTCATTTCCAAAAAGATCTATCGCAAATCATAGACCTCCTACTCACACCATCTGATGGCTTTCTGAAGTCCCCTCTCACATAATAGTGGCATTGTAAATCAGATGCCTGGGATGCTTGAAGAATGGTTTGAAGCTTTCTTGTCTTCTTAAGTCCCGTATTTTTCCACTGAAAAGCTTTGTATAAATATAAGGTAAGAAAGCTGTTCTTCGTGTTTCATTGTTTCCCCACTGAGAAGCCACAATAAGTTCTCTCTCTCTTCAAGTAACAGCCTACGACACAAATCTAAGTCTGTTATTTCTACATAGTTCCTATTCTTATGGAACATTTTCAAATGGCCGCATAAGGACCAAATTTTAGAATAAGGCATTACGACATACAATAAAAAAGTGCCTCTCCTATTTCCCTGCAGTATCATATTTTTTCAAGAAAAAAAAATACACAGGCACAAAAAAAATGACATAGCTCCAGTTCCTACAAGGATTAAAATCAAAACCAAAAACTAGTGATAAGAATAATGAGCAAAGCAACGGGTGGGCTGTCTGTTAGTGTTTTCTGGCAAGGGCAGGAGTTGGTATTGAAGCTCTGTTTCAACAAAGACATGAGCTGCTGGATTCCAAACAGAACTATCAGAAGAAATTCTGTGGTTAACGCTGTAAAGATCTTAAAGGTCCATTTTGAACAGAAAATCTGCACTTGATGCCTACACTGCTGTGTTAGCTCAGGACTTGTGCTCAAACTCGAGCTCTGTGGTTCACATGATGACTCCAGTCTGAAATACACCATGCATCTCACCCTGATGGTCACACACCTGCATGAAAGGGACTGGACTGAACTGAATTTGCCCTTAGCTGGGATGCACGTACAGTACAGAGAATTCAGACATTATGGTGAAGATCACAGTTTAAGAAAAGGAAGACAGAAAAAAAGGCTGTATTACTAATTGATATTCCTTATCCTTCACAGTTAACATTTCAGTCACTTGACAGGAGCACATTTACTGTCCCGTGGACTAGGCAGCCTGACACACACCAAGAATAACAGCTGAGAAATGGGAGCAGTTAAAAGATTAGCAACTATTCCACCTTTATTTCTAGGATACGATTATATAATCATGTGCACTGAACAGACATGGAAACAACAGCCGGAGCACAGAGAATTTGCAGACAGAAAAATAAAGACTGTATTTACAAGGCATGTTGTTAGCAATACCTAATTTAATCTGTCAGAGTGGCACTATGAGGGACTAATTAAAGCAAAACCAAAACAATAACTTGTGCTCAGGAAAAAACATTGGGGAAAGCATGGACAAACTTCAGCAATCTGCAAAGAGCTCATGTCTGCCAGCATGAAGAGTTCTGCGGTAGTACATTTTACCTTCTTTAAAGCAAAGTCTTTTCCATCAGAATAGTTTCCAGTTTTTAACTCTGTAGATGAAGGATTTCAAAAAAGATTCAAGAAGTATAAATGTATGTGTTGTTTTTTTTTAATGTAGTGCCCCAAATTTCATTTTTATCACATGTATTTACATGCTCTGGTAGCAAAGACACGGGGGTGTTGACCAGATCAGGCAGGCCACATCAATGGGCCCATAAGGGAGAAGGAAGGCAAATCAAGCAGGGAGAGCTCTGCATTGCTGAGGCTGTCATGTGTCAAGCTCTGGGAATTTCAGTAAATTAGATGCATTCTCACCAGAGGCTGTTATTTTGAAGATGCCCTAAAAAGGCCTGATTTAAAATTCACATAGTTACACTATTTCAATACTGATTGTTACAGTAGGAGTTTATCTAGTTACCAGGCTTCTGTCCTCAAATTCATTTCTGACCACTGTCATGCTTGTCCTCATTGTTTCTGGTTGGAACCAGGTACTCTGGAACAACTGTTTAGTGCTCAGAGTAGTCTGCAGAGAACATGAATTTGCAATTGCACATTTTCATCGGCTCAAATTACTTCACTTTTGCTATCGCCAGTTGGCATGCAGAACATACAACGCCAGGCAGCAAACCCAGGATGCAGGACACAATTCTGCAGCCCAACACCTACCACTTTGTCCCATCGATCAACTATTGATTGCTCCCAGCATGGAGTTTGGCCGTGGAGCTCTGCAGCAGTAGCTATAGCTCCAGCTGGAAAAAGCTAGGCCATGGCAGGATGGCTCTATCCTTTCCTGTGGGCAGACCACCTGAATGGCAGAAAACAGGCCTGATGTGCTGGTTCACATTGGGCTCTTTTCAGATCTGTCCTGTTTTTATGCGTCTTGAGCTGGCTTCCACAGGGGCAGGAATAGTCAGAGACTGCTGATAATATCACCCTCAATCAGATAAATCACTTTTGAGGGAAGAATTTCATAACAATCCCAGACATGCCTAATGGTTTCTCTGCAAGTCTCTAGACAAAGCCTGAGACTAAATAAAATGAAATCATTACACAAAATTATTTGTACTGATGTGGTGCTTGAGATCCCCAGCTGAAATGACAACTTGCTTTCATAGAATGGCTCAGGCTAGAGGGGGCCTTGAAGATCACTGAGTTCCAACCCTGTGCCATGGGCAAAGTTGCCAACCACCAGATCAGGCTGCCCAGTGCCCCATCCAAGCTGGTCTCGAATGCCTCCAGATATGGAGCATCCACAGCCTTTTTGGGCAGTCTGTTCCAGTGCCTTACCACCATACAAGTAAGAAAAGGTCTTCCTAACACCAAATCTAAGTCTCGCCTTTTTTAGTTTAAAGCCATTCCCTCTTTTGCTGTGCAAAGCCCTGCCTGAATTATTTGTCATTCCAGCAGAAAGGACCCTGGGGCTAGGAGAGGTTTTGGGCCAGCTGAGAGAAGAGGTTTTGCAGTACCACATGAAGCAGGTAATTTGCTAAGCCTTATTTTTATCATTGTCATTATTAAATACATTACCAGAGCCCTCTCCAGCACTGTAAAGCATGATAATCTCCTAGAGCTATGCTTCAAGAGGCATATTATACCCCCCACCAAACTTATTGATTTAAGTAAAGTATGCGTGCTATATTTATTTACGGTTTTCAAGGCTCATGAATGCTATTGTAATTGTTTTCATAACATAGATCAATAAGTACCGTCAGAACAGGCCCTGTCTGCCTCAGGGGACAGCCATTAAGAATGACTGGGTAACAGCTATTTCAGGAGATCTTTCTGCCCAGCAAACAGAAGAAACTTGCTTTAAGCTCTTCTTGGGAAAAAGCCTCAATTTGCAACTCAGCCCTTGAACTGTTTTCTAAGCCGAAGACAGCAAGAGCTTTCACTCAGAATTAAGGAATTGAGTTTACCTGGCAGTATTTTCTTTCTTAATGCTCTAAATCTTAAAGCATTTGAGAATTATCCATATTTAAAAACACCCTGCTCCACCGTTCATGGTGAGGTTCATGTATTGCTGGGATGCAGAGATCTGCCACATAACCCCAGAAGTTTTTCATGCAGGAAAAGCTTGAGAACCATTTGAAGTAAATAAGATACCAAATGCTAATAGAATAAAGGAAAAAATCCTCCTCTCTTGCTATATTGAGGAATTCTTTGAGTGTGTTTGTGGCTTGCTCCAAGATTAAATATGCCTTCCTACTTATGCAGCAAACTAGCATATTTCCAAAGACATAAATAAAAATAACAAGGTAAAATACCGCGTTTATCAGCATAGTTATTAAGATCTCTTTCCACTTAGCAACCTAAAGCATACACAGAGTAATTTGTAATCAGCACTTTTCACATTCTGAATAATCCATTCCTTCAGCAACTTCTGCTTCCTTGAAAACATCTTTCATGGCTTCAAACCTTCAACAAGGGAAGCCAAATTCAATAAAAGAACTTCTCAGCTGTGCTTTTTTTCTCTCTCCCTCATTCCTTCACGCTTTCTGCTCTTCCCCGAGTTAATTATTCTGAAAGACCATCAGAGCTACAGAACGCCATGGGAGGACCAGACACAGCGCTGGGAGAACAACTCGCACAGATGGGATCCAGCTGGAATAAGGGGCCAGCATGGCACAGGGATGTGACCACTGGCACAGCAGCAGAGCTGCCATCACTTGTTCCCTCTTTCTGGTTACACCTGTTCCTCCGGCCAGGGATCTCCTCCCTCTCCAGGCATCTCCTCTCTCACTGAGGCTACACTTCCCATTTCTGACACTGAATCTGTCACCTCCTCTCATCTCCTTCTGCTCTGCTGATCATTGCAGTACTTGTGAACCTTCTCCTGCATCACTAGTCAGTTCTTTCTTATATTTCTGCTGCTAACTAGCACTTATGAGATATGCTGTGCTCACTCAAGCCTTGCACATGCATCAGCTAGTTTAAGTTAATATATTCTCTTAACCACATTGCTGACAGGCTGCAATACATCATTTGAAATCAAACTAGCAACATACAGTGCACCTAAGGATATCTCACAGCAAACAAATGGCCCTATGATTTTTTGCGATGACCACGCAAGTGAGACACCTTCTGGCAAGGGTACCATGGAACAGAGAGAGGCTCACAAATAACAGGGTTCTTTTAGGTAATCCATGCAAACACACTTGAAAGATGAGTGCCGTCAGAGAAGCAAAATAAGTGTTCAGACAGAAATACTGAAAATCTGTGCGATTTCTACAGACCTACCTTTCCTCTGAAAATCCCCAGGTGGGCAGTTCAGATTCTTTCCCATCCATTGGAATGATGCTTCTCTCTTCTTCTGCACCCTCCTTAAATTCACCTCAAATTCAAAAGGTAAAGAATATGTAAGGGTCTGAAACACCCACGGGAGAGCTTCCACGATGACTACAACACCATATGCCACAACAAGACGTTCTGTGACCTCTTCTGTTAGATTCTTGTTTGCTCTTTCTTGGTGTTGTTTCCACTAATCTTGAATAAATAATATTAGACTGAGAGCATATGGTGAATCTAAGAACCTAATACAGACAGCCAATTCAATTACAGTCAGTAGAACAGGTGGCTTTACAAGACAGAGGGGTAATCAGTAAACAATGAGACATTAACTGTAGCTACTGTGGGCCAGACCAAGGACGGGTCTCTCACCAGAAGGTGTAACTAGATCTATACCAGAGGCTGCTCTGGGCTGCACCTTGTTTGCTTTGGCTCAACAATGCAACACCAAAAAGGTCACGCTGCAACACATCACTATTGAACTGACTGCTTTTCAAACCTGTAAGCTTTCCAGCTTTTATGAGCACACATTCTGAGAACAAGGAAGACAAAAATGCAAGAGTTTTGTTTTGAAATCGGAACAATTTTCTTAGCCTTATTTCCCAAACTTGCAACGAATAAAAATACTTGCATGAATTAAGATTGATTCTGAAGGGAAGATCTTGAAAAATGACAATAATTTTGATCCAAATATTTTTCTAGGGTGCTAATGAAGAAGCTTAGATTAAAAGTGTAATCAATGTAAACTAAAGAGGCTACTAAAACAGGTCCTCATTCTAGCATTTATATTACCAGTACAGATCAAATAAGAACATGCTGACTGCAATATGGGGGGGAGGGTTAAGGAGGGAGGAGAGGTAAGGGGGAAGGCAAGGGATCATATCATAAAAATCCAATCCTGAACAGCCAAAATGCAGAATGCATTGAAACTGACACATACACAGCATCATCATGGGAAACATTTTACTTTGTTTGACAGCATCTTGAATTATCAGAACAGGCCATTTTGTTGGATAGGAAGTTCCAAAACACACGTCTTCCTCCTAACCTCCTCCTAGCCTTGTGAACACATCACATAAATGGAATCTTCCTGTATGTCAGGATATAAATAGGAAAAGAAGAGATTCTGACATACAGCTGACACTTGTGGATATGACTGAAAACAAGGGCTCCCTTGCACTGTAGTTAGATGATTGAGTCATATTACCTGTTTGGATTCTCAGGGTCTTGGAGACCACAGGATGTGAATGAAGGAAAGAATTTTAGTCTTGTTAAGACAGACTAATTACAATTTAATGTAGACAAAGGGAAGGACAACACTTACCTTTTTTATCAGTAGGGGACATCATTTCAGAAGTATTTTCTACCCATGTTTCCTCCATTGTAGTTCTAAAGCATTCTTAGCTTTCATGACATCTTTTTACCTTGTGGGTGGTATCTGCTGGAGATCAGTGCCTACATAATAGAAGACATTACACATCAGAGAGCAAATCATGATGATTTAATAGTCCATTCTGGCTTCACATTTTCTGAGACCATTAAAAAGAGGAAGAAGTATACCTATGACATCATAAATAAAGTCCTATAATCTTTTACAATGACCAGGATTCCCAGACGCTTTTATACAATGGTTGATGCATGCCAGAAGAAAACAGTACTCTGTGTCTGGGGACTGCACTGGAGCAGGAGTCCTGGTCCTTCAAACGTCCTCCTGTCTGAGGTGGCTTTCCTTAAGGAGATATTGCAGTGAAGGGGGTTATTTGCAGCCTTAAAGAGATTTAGGTGTTTCGCAGGTGAAGGAGAAAAGCTTAAAGTACTACAGAAGGGAATAAATATAACCCCTACCTTATGAAAGAAATAGGTGGTTGGTAAAACCTTTTCTACTCACCACTTTTTCTTTTGTAACAAAGATTGCAAAGGTCGGTACACAAAGCATTGGGTGGAACAGCCCATTGTGGCTCTAATATTGCCCAAAGAAAAGCTGCCTGAACTTTTAGACTGCAGAAATCTGACAGTTCAGCCAATGGGTGTTTTTTTCCTTTAAAAATAAAATAATGTCAACAGGATTTCTACAAGTAAACTGACTCTTCATAGACCTCTATTGGCTGAAGCAATAAGTTACTGAGGTTCGGTTCTCTAATGGCAAGAAGGCAAAACATGTTCATGGAAATCACCAAATTAATAACAGGTAACACCAAGGGCAGAGCTCCAGTGCAAATCTCCCAGCGTACAGCTCTCTGGAGAAAAAGCAAAACAAGGGGAACTCAGATCATTCCATTACTCCCATTCTTGCCTTCTAGGAACACACACAGGAAAAGAAAGAAATGCATTTTAAACAAAAACAAACAAACAAACAAACAAACAAAAAACACCTAAGTAATGTTTTACTGTCCTTGTTCTCATAAAGGGCAGCTCTTGTAGCTGGTCTGCCATCCCACACACAACACCAGAGGGCTCTGTGGCTGCACTCAGTCAGCCCCGCCACATGGCACTGCACTCAGCAATGGATTGATCCTGACCTGCTTCCTCTGAACCCACTTGCTTGAGGCACTCCTTCTCCCTGAGCCCAGACTGGCAATGAGATCTCCCTTATCCTGCTGCCACTGGCTGCTCTGTTTCTCCATGCAGCTTGCTTGGGGGACTGGATTGCCCCTCTACCGCAGTTGTGGGGCAAATGAGCTAGTGTGGAACAGCAGACCTGCCCAGGGGGTTGACATGCCTCACAGACACCACGTTTGAACTGCTTACCTTGTCTTCTGAGTCCTGCTTACTTCTTTCTAATGAACTTCAGAGCAGGCAAAGCTCTCAGTTTCACATTATTTTCTATTCTGAATTCACTGATGCTTCAGCTGCAGGCAGAGCCTGCTATGTATGGAGTCTGCAGAGCATGACTAGGAATTGTTCCCACCTGGGTCTGATCCTTGTCCCCAGTTGCCAATGCTGTTCCCATCCATCACAATCCCAGGTGCTGTAATCACCACTACTGCTGCAGGAACTGCAGCCTGAGCAGGGATGGGGTGTTCTCAGTCTTTGCCTTTCAGCCATCCAGGCTTAGCTGATTTTTCTCATGTCTTTGTAGAGCTTGGTTCCCAGGGAGCTTTGTTGAAAAGTAGTTTATAGTAGGATCATTCACACCACAACCTGGTCAAGGAGAGGTGCTCTGTCTGGGATCCGAGCACTTCCATGAAGGGGGCTGGGCACACGACTTGCCCTATCTGCCACGTGGAACTGGACATCAGCCAGTGCTTTGTTTCACTGTTTCTGTTTCTTAGCTAGTCCATTCTATTCCTTTTAACTGGTTTTGTGGTTCCAGGAATATGCAAAGAGAGAAAACAGCACACTGCGTTCATCTACCCCATCCCTCTCATTCAGTCTCCAGGAAAGCTAGCCATGTCTTGAGGTTTGAATTGATTTTTGATTGTCTGGAACGTCAGACAGCAGCAGGTAGGCCCCAGGGTACATCCTCATGGGTAAAGAAAAAAGAGTTTGTCCTCTCCTGGGACAGCACAGGGGTAAGTTAGCTCATATTCACATAGACTCTTATTATATTGTGCTTGTGGTGATTTTATTTCTAGAAAAAAAGAGTAGTCCAGGATAAATCTCCTCTGCCCATCTCAGTGGGATTTGTTCCAGTGAGAACAGTCTTCCCTCCTCATTGAAGAGCTCTGACATTCATCAAGGGACATACACAGCCATGTATGTCAGGCACCTACTGGCAAACCCTGCCTGCCTTCCAATCTATCCCACCAAAGCATGAGCCATTTTCCTGGTCTTTCTCCATAAATTCACTTACATCTCTGCACCATCAGTCTTGGAAGAGGATCGCTGAAGTCTGCTGCACTGCTTGGACAAGTGGATCCTTCTTGTGGTCCACAGCACCAGCTGCAGGTGGTCCAGCAGGTTCCTGAGGGATGGGTCAGGGGTACTTTTGCCCATGGCCAATACAGAGATAGACACAGCCAGAGGAAGCAGAGGCCTGGCCCCTTTGCAAGCACACATTCCTGGTTGGCTGAGTCTCCAGGTGGCAGATCAGAGGAGCCAGCTGCACTGATGTAAATTAGACCTGTTTTCTGCCTCTCACACACAAATACAAGCCACAGAGAAAAGAAGACATGCTGGGAGCTGCTATTTATGAGGAACAGTTTAACACAAGTGACTTATAAACCAAGGTTAGGCTGAGATTCCAGATAAGAGAGGCATGGGGCAGTTGTTGATTTCTAGACATACATCTCAGTGCATGCTGATGAGAAAAATGCTGAGGTCAGCTCAGATCTACAAGGAGCAGAGGCAGTATTGAAGTGTCTCCTTCTGTGTCTGGAAATAGCCTGCTGTGGGACAACAAGGAGAGAGGAGAGAGCAGTGAGGGACTGGGGAATCTCCTGTGGTGAACCTGTTACCAGAAAGCCAAACATTTTGCCTTAGCTCCAGCTCAGCCAAAATACTTGCAAGTGCCTGGAATGGGAAGGAGGTTTGTACAAAGCCAGAGGGGCAAAACTAAGGGAGACTGTCCTCATGAACATAGTTGAGTGCAGGTCCCTGCCACCCCTTGGCCCCCTCAAGCATGGAGGTGGTCAGCCAGAAAAAGCTGACAAGAAGCAGCTGGTCCTTGTACATACGTGGAGAACAGCAATGGAGTTCCCTTTCCAGAGCAACAGCAGATGGGAAATCCATGTTCCAAGGAGCTCAGAGGCCCCCCTGGCTGCCCTCCCCACAGGCACAGCCTCCAAAGCTCCCGACGTCGCATCCGTGACCGAGCTCTGGCTGCAAGAGACAATTCCATTTCAGTGCAACAGATTCAAACTCTAATTGAGTTTTGTCATTTAAATCAGGGCAGGAGCAGCTCTGCCAGCCTGCAGCCAGGAGGGCTATTTTTGAAGAGAATTGTCATATGGGCAAGGAAGTCAAATATGACAGTTTTAAACCATTCTTAAGCGTATGGCTGCACGTGTGTGTGCATTTCCCTCTGCAAGCAAGAAACAATCACTCCCTGTACACAGAAGGAGCCCAGGTTGCTTAACTGTATGGATGCTGAGATGGCTTCTTTGTGGCAGCTGAAAAAGAAAGGAAAAAATACTCAGCTTCTTAGTGCTTTCTTGCTTTACATGACTCACCACAATGGAAAAAACCCACTTGCTTCTTCTTTTCACCCCATCTCATCCCAGACACCATCTATCTTCATGGCAGTCCACTGCTGCTTGCACAGTGCAGTCCACTCCTTTATGTTCCTTAATTCAACTGCAAGGTGTGGAGGTAATTTGGAATATAGCTTTTCCCCTTCCCTTTATAAAACAAGGAAAGACTGTTCTAGTATGAGGACATCAGATTAGGACTCAGATCCAGCTTTCACATTCTGTACTGATTCAGATTTCTGGTGTGACTCAGTTATTCATCTTCTCTTTAGGCAAAAGTGCAATAAAACTCTGTCTTTCATCCTGTTCTCTCTCCAGGCAGAGTCAAAGGCTTTTTCTTCTCAACAGGATTTAGTACAATGAGCCCCCAGTTAAACTTCTATTACAAATTACATTGTAAATCTCTATTTACTATCATTTTCTTATGTCTTCTAAGTACCACATGCTTTTATAGAGCTAAGCGAGCAGCTTGGTAGATGCTTTGATCTCTATTTTACCTGGCCTTTGCAATTAAATCAGTGTTAGGAATAAAACTCAATACACACATACTTATATAGTTACAATTTCATCCATTTTTTTAGGGAAATATAGTCATGAGGGTATTTTGCTGTTTTTTTACTGTCCTATAGATAGAACAACTGGTATGTTTTGAAGGTCCAAATACTTTAATGAAGTATTTCCTCCAAAAATATTGCTTGTATAAGTTTGAATTTTAGTGGAGAAAAATTAATACACACCTATCATAATCTTGTGTTACTAAAAATGTTCTTGGTTACCATAAAGTCTTGCTCTGAATTTCTTTCAAAGCAGTACTGAGGATTTATCAGTTCCTAGTGGCCTCTATAGAATACCCAATATCACATAATGTACTTCCAGACCTTCTGTTTAGCCAGTTTCTCCCCATCTCACTTTCCACTTACCTGCCTCATCCTTTGTCAGTTTGCCTATGTGGAAGTAACAGTGGACAGTGTTGAAAATCACCTGTGAAAGTCACAATGAACAAATTCACAGCTCTCCCCTCATGCACCAAAACAGCCTCTTGTTGCAGAAACTATCACCCCTCTGTACAGTGAGGAGCAGTGAGGTCACAAGTTTAAGATTATGGCACCAAAAGGCCAGTTTCATTTTCTCAGTGCTTGAAATTGTTATTCCTGGGATGAGTCAGTTCTGGCAGTAGGAAGGTAGATGTGATCCCTTCATTTCTATTTCATATTAGTAAATCTTCTTTACCCTATATTTCAGACATTTAAATGCATTGCAATATTCTGAGTTTAAAATTGTACTGCGACCTTTAAAAGAGAAAAGGATTCTAAGGCTAAAACACGAGTTGTACCTTTTCGAAGGCAGCTCATTTCCCCATGCGGAGCTCTTGGTGCTGTTAACAAGAAACATGGTTTTTATGCTGTGCTTCATGAAAACAGGAGTACAGCTGTGCAGTCCTCTCTCCTTGAGGTAGACGAAATGTGAAATTGGCCCATGTTTTACACCAAATGCAATTGATAGTTTAGTTGAAAATTGGATTGTCTTTAGAACAGAAAGCAGAGTGTGCAAAAGTCAATGGAAATATATTTTTTGACATCCCTGGCCTTGGAGTAGCTCTTTGAAGATGGATTCTTCATGAGGAGAGCTGTAATGGTGAACTAGGCCCTGAAATTACTTCCTTAGTCTAAACTCTTAAATATTTCACAGTCACATTAAAGAGGAAGACTCTGTTTGCCTTTTCTCTGCAGAGATATGAATCACAGAATCATAGAATCACCAAGGTTGGAAAAGACCTAAAAGATCATCCAGTCCAACCATTCACCTATTACTAATAGCTCTCACTAAACCATGTCCCTCAACACAACATCAAGTCTTTCCTTGAACACCCCCAGGGTTGTTGACTCCACCACCACCCTGGGCAGTCCATTCCAGTGCCTGACCTCCCTTTCTGAGAAGTAATGCCTCCTGATGTCCAGCCTGAATCTCAGTCTGATTTGGAGATCTGGAAGAAAACTATACATGTTTCTGGATCTGGCTAGCATTGCTTAGCTATACCACAGGTTATCACAGATTACCAGACTGGTGTGTGTGCCACCTGAGTCACAGCAACTGTGCACACTCATACCTGATGGGACCATCATGGTTTGCTGACATCCTGGGGGAGAGCCCAGCCAAAGTCCATCGGCATGGACTGGAGCACATTCTGAATGCAGAGAGGCTGAAAGTACTGGGGAAGTTCAGACTGGAGCTGAAGAAGCTGGTGAGGAATTGGGTTATTCTCTTCTGCTACCTGAAAGGAGATTACAGAAAAGGCAGCCATGCTCCTCCTTTAGAAGCACAATCAAAGGACGAGGAACAAGAATCACAAGGACTTAAGAAAAAAAGCTCTTCACTAGGATTAAGCACTGAAAAAGGGAACCAGAAAGTCTGTGGACTCTGCATACTCAGCCCAAAGCCCTGAGCAACCTGACCTGCATTTGGCATTGATCCTACCTCAGGAAGGAGGTTGGAATGAATAACTCCAGAGGTGCCTCCCAGCCTTGGGTCAGTAGCTCAAGAGGGAGTCAGCATAACTTACAATACTTCAGACTAACACTGTGTACCCAAAAACTTACTGAGGCTTAGAAATGCACAGAAAATCACCAAGCTGAGAAAAGAGCCTGAAAACATTCTTTTAGCTGGAACTGAAGTTTCAACAACATTTTTGAACTAATTACGTAACTAATTAATTGCAGTATTCTTACTAATGATATATGAACATTCAGGCAATTTTAAACGAGCAGAATATTTCAGAATTATGCATCTGCAGTTAACTTGACAGTTTCTCTGATAGCAAAGCTATGCTTCCTAAATATGCAGGGTTTTCTTCACTGAAGTGAAGTATAGATATACTGATGTATTTTTCTCTTGGGAGATATTATTAACAGACATGTATATTGGTTAAGGAAATACTTGGAGATGAAATGCTAATTTTCTCTCAGTAGTTTGTAGTATCACAGGAAGCAACAAACGCCAGGCGAGCAGCGGATTTATTTCTGAAAAGAGAATATAAAAAGTATATAGATCAGTGCTATTGCAAAGATAACTGTCTGAAAAGCTTCTGAGATACAGAGCACTCATCCTTTGCATCTGCTGCTGCTTTGTCAATAATTTATCTGTAATTAATTATTGAGATACTATTTTAAAAAAATATAAGTAAAATCCTGACAGCACAAAACGCAGTATCGTGAATTCAGTGTGGAACTGCTCAAGCACAGACTGAGTAGTATGGAAGATGAATTCTTATTAGCATACAAATGGATCAAATAATGTAAAAGGGAATATGCTGCTCAGGAAACATTTACAAATGTTATTTTTCAAGTGTTCTGCAGGATGGAAGTCCCCATTTAATAATGACATTTTAAAATTGTCATTAAGGCCTTAATCCTTTAATGTGCCCTCTATGGGTGACTGCTGTCCAGATGCTGACTGAGGTCAGAGAGGAGGTGGGCTTTGGTGAGGAATGGCAATGCTTCTGTTGAGCATCACATTGGTTTACAGTCTTACAAATCCTTCCTGTCCCAAACCCACGGAGATTTTCAACCAAATGCAATGGGAGGAATTCAGAAAAATGAATGGGGGAAAAAAATTCTCAATGGCATTTCTTTCAGCAACAACTCAGATTTCTAAGGATTTTGTAGCACTAGTTAGCAAAGACAGGGTCACAGGTACCAAGTAACCAGAAAGCATTTTTTACATCAATATTTATTGAATTTATACTAATACATATTTAAAGAACTTACCTACCCTTAGCTGAACTGCAGAAATTGAAAGCTGCCGTGCTTCCAGCATCTTGTAATGCAAAATAAAAAGGGATATCTTAAACAACATTTTCTGGAAATGATCTGCACAAATGTATGCAGGAAATTGACTCCTCTCACCTGGGAGATGATAGTTGCAAGCAATGAAATTATCTGACCATAACTTTAAGGAAATCCTAGTGGACTTCAAAAGAAAGCTTGCACTGCACTTTTATGTCAGTGCAGGTGATAGAACTTGAACATGGAAAATCCTCATTAAAATATTCATTAAAAGGAAAGTGCTGCAAATTCCACCTGATATCCCATATCCTTGGCCCAGTCTAATAAGCATGGCCAGTATCTTAATCCCAGGAAATATGTCTGTGGATGAATGTCACATTGGCAATAACACAAGAGTTAATCACTTTGCAGGATATTAGGTATTTTTGTTTCTCTACATACAAATGAAGTGCTTGAAGTGAAGCACTGAAATTTGTTATAATGGAGTTCAGCAAGGTTTATTTCAAGCACAGAAATGTAATATTATAGCTACTGTGCTCAGCATTAGGAAAAAAAGTATACCTCAAGGACCTAAGCTCTGCATAGCCTTTGGAGCAGTAAATTTTTGACAATATTTCATGAGTGATGGAAGACCAACAATTGCACTGGTACAAGTCATTAACAGTTAAATTATCAGATTCCAGCTGACACAAAAGTCAAGTAAAGCAAGTAAGCTTCCAAGAGGAGCCATATGCATATGATGCTCATCCTGCAAGTAACTGAGGTGGATCACTCACAAATATCCCAATGTCTGATAATTACCTCTTTCTCTAAAGAGATTATATTAGCAACTAGGACACTCCAGTTCTCACCTCTGTGTTGAAAGATTTCTTGAGCTCAACTACCTCTTGAAATACAGGGAAAAAAATCCTGAAAAGCCAATATTGAAGCTAGTCATCTGTGTTTGCTTTGTTGTCAATGGAAAGGCATCCTTAGTATGTTTCTCCATGGCAATCTGGAGACAAACTGGCAACATGATGCTGAAACACTCAGTTTTTCACACCTTCACCCTCATCAGTGGTGACAGGAGCTGTGCAGTGGACAGTGTCAACGTCTGTAACAAAGGAAGCCACCAGGTACACAGCCCCAGTGCCCCAAAAAGCAACAATGCAAGAAGGCATCCACCAAAACAGCCCGATACCAGTGCTCGATTACAGGAGCAAGTAACAAGGGAAATTAAAAACAAAAAAATAAAAAGGAAGGAGATGGGGAAAGAGAAAAGGAGCTCAGCAGAACTTCTGAGCCTGAGTTATTCTTTTAATAAAACTTTCTGTAGAGTCCAAAAACTCAACTACATTTTTATCTCTGAGCCTGAAAAGATGAAAGCAGCAAGAAGCAGAAGGTTGTAACTTTCATGTTTATACACAAATACTCTGAAAGAACCTGCCTCTGCCAAACACCTTCATTCAGTACTTAGAAGTACAAACACAAATTAAGCAGAGGCTTTGAAGTCCTCAGCTATGCAGAAGCCTCAACAGAACAAAGAATTCTGAACTGAGGCAGACGAAGAAAGGTGTATATGATGTTGGAGAAGGATTATGAGAAGCAAGGAGACACAGACAGATGCGTATTTTGGCCCTCTGAATTTCCATTCTTTGAGGAGCTGCATCTAATGTATTGAGGAATTTGGCATGGAAGGCCAGAAAAGTCCCTATCCTGACGTGGCAGTGCGTCACAAATCTCTCTGACAGCCTCTGCTTACCTCATGCTGAGATCAAGCCCACCTGTTGAGGACCAGGGATGAAAGGCTGTGAGGGTAGATGTGGCAAGAAGAGACTCTGCTCATCATTATTAATGCTGCCACTCACAGAAAGAAATGTGGCTGCAATTTAAGAGATGGTGGCAACAGTTGCTCAGCTGAAGGTTGCAGACACTCTCCGCAGAAGCTCTTGCTGGGCAAGGTTCACAGGCCTAGCAATCGTCCCATAAACCCACATCTTCAGCAGCTAGACCCCACAATGCCCCCAATGGACCTCCAAAAAACAAAGCTCAAAATACATGGGATTCAGTGCGGTCTGTCAAGTCCTCAACTGTCTCTGTGGGCCACTGCACATCCTATCCTTACATCAGCCCTTCTGGCCATGATGCTCTGTCTTTCTCAATTAGAATGTTTGACTTATCAGCGGTACTACACCCCAGCTCCAGTCCTGTGTTGTCTAGACAGACATCACTGACAGCTGTACCAATCTTTCAGTGAGTATAAACACAAGAGAACCAGAGGACAAGAGGTTAACCTCTGATCAGTGGAGAAATGCTACAAATATCCAAGTAGGTAGAAAATGTTGAAGAGAAAGTCAAATTCCAGTAGTGCTGCTATTTGTGCAAAAATCAGATTATATCCCAGATGGAAAGCTAAACCAAAAATTGGAGAAAGGGAGTTTTTGTACTTGTTTTTAGAGCCTGAGGGCTCCTTGTTTTGTGTACAGAAAGGCAATATTGACTTTGGCAATACAGAGTACACCCTGCAGGGCTCTGAGCTTGTTCCTGCTGCCCCTAGTTTGCTTCTTCCATAAATTCCTCTAAGCAAATATGGACCTTTATTAAATAAAGAAGGAAAAAAAAAATCTACGTAATGAGTTTTCTTACATGTGACCAAGAGCAAAAAGCAAATGCTTAACCTCTGACATCAAGGCTGAATTACCACATGGTAAATAATGAGGAGCAATTGCTTACTGTTTGCTTTCAGAAAAGTAACCAAGTCAACATTTCAGAGAACAATTAGTGCTCCAGCTGGTTTCAGCACTGAGGTATTTTCTCTTGGAGGAATCAAATAGTTAAGGTTCTTTTATTTTTCCCCTCAGGTTTACAGAAAAATTCTGCAAATGTAAGTCCACAAATTCTCGCTGAGAACATCTGCAGATGTTGCTGTTAAAATATATGGTCATATATATATTTATGTATATATATATATACACATATGTCATATACATATGTTTGTATATGCATGTGTATGTATAATATATGCATACATATATAAAGAATAAAAGTATAACTCAGTCTAAGTGTATATGAAAGAATACATGGATTGTGTTTTTCTACCCCAAAACAATTATTTGTGTTTAAGTTGGCAGCCTTCTAGTGGTACCCATCTCTGGAGTATATGAACAGTTTAACACTATGTTTGTCAAGTTTCTCAGCTCCTAGAAGGAGACATGTTTTGTATTTTCCATTTTTTCTTCAGGAAGCCTGCCATGAAAAGCTCGTTGCCTTGCTTCTAGTAGGTTAATAAACTTCAGAGAGGAATACTGGGTGCAGTGACAAGAGTTAAATACCCCTACAGTCTTCTGTGGAAGACTTTAATCTCTGAAGTGAAATTCCTCTAAAATGTTGCACACAATGACAGATTAAATTTTACAAAAAGTTTTTCCTCCTCTCCATGGTGAGCTTTTGGTCCTTATAACTGTCTCTAAGTCAAAATTAGATGAAGAGAAAACTTTCCTAAGCTTGGCATGAGAAATGTTGTGTCCCAAGTTACAGAGAAATATTAATGAATCTACTAATGGATAGAATAAGGAGCTTTAATGACTTACATCCAGCTGGCTGGAGCTGTACAATCTATGAAGGACTGAAGGAAGGCTCCCAGAGGGTCTTGTGATGTGCTGATTCTCAGATAAATCCTTGGATGTGCTTCCTGGGAGTGCTATCAAACTTAGTAGATTCAGGCACCAATTCAAGAAAACTGTGTTATTCACTATTTGCCATTGCCAGATATTCAGAAGTTTTCACACCCAGCAGCCAGAAAATCAGAACTTTCAATTTCTAACAGTTTTACAAGGTGCTTGATTTTAAACAGAGGTTTGAAATCCTTGGAACAGGCTATTTTTTAAGAGCTTTCCAGGGTTACACAGTTGCAATCTAGTATATTACACCAGCTTATCAAGTGAAAACCAGATTCTTGCTATTCTAAGCAGGAAAAAACACCAGGTCCATGTGGGATCTACAAAGAGCTTTGTCACACAAACTGCATTTTATGTCTCTGTAAAGTCCATTTCAGTTTCAGATGCTTTGTAGATGCCAAATAAGGTTAATGGTTGCCTTTCTTTGCTATTGACTTCTTTAATTTTATTGCCCTCTGGCAGTTAATGCATCTGCTTAACCACAACAGAAAAGAAAGTTGCCAGAAGTTTTTCAGAGACCTAAATACATAAACAACCCTAAAAGAGATCAAGTTCACTAGACAAAGGAAGGCCCTGAGGAAACAGTCGTGTTACCTCTGCAAGACGGTTCCAGCCACTGCTGGTTTTACCCTGAATTAGTCATCATATGGCTATAGATCTGTCACTGCATTTTATATTGGTTTGCCACAAAATACACTCTAATTATTTTACTCATATTATATTCTGCCATAATATGTGAGATGACATCATTAAATGAAGTCTCACGGGTTTTTAATATTGGATAATATTACCGTGGGGAAGTATCACCTTCTGATGCTCTGAGGCAGTTTGGATAGTAGAGTAGGAGCAAACAGCAGAAAGCCTAGTTCTGTCTCCATCACCTTCTCCAAGCAGATGTCTCCAGGTGAAGGTGAGGGAATGCCCTCAGCACTGTTGCAGCCACCTCTGCTGCTGGACCAGTGATCATGCATCACTGGAAGCCTGCAGACGTTCAGAGTCATGAGGCATGCCTCATTGCACAGCCAGATGTAACAACTAGAACATGACACCAGATCCGGACTATGTCATGATGATGTGAGAATACCTCCTGAGAAACATCTGTAATTTTCCTGTGTGATAAATGTGAAAACATACCAAGTATTAGGAGTTCTCAAAGCCTTAGGGTGTACATTAGCTCATTTTTCTTCTCTGTTATGCTGCTTGCCTGCAGCCCATTCATGCCACAATGATTTCCCCTTGCTGGTTGGTTGCCTAGTGCAGGCCACTGCAAGATCTAGATGGATCAGCATAGTGGCAAATATTTAAATGCCCCACTGCACGCTAGGTCCATATTTCAACACACACAGAAAAGCTACACAAAGTTTTCAACCTGTTCCTACTGCCATATTGGACAGATATGGTCCACCTACACACCTAGAGGCACGGTTTCATCTTCCTTAGATCTAGAGCAATGTCCATTACAGTAGAGGAGGAAGTTTTACATTATGCTTTTTGAGATTGTTATGCTTCACCTTGGGATATAAACAGATTTGAATCCTGTCATTGACCTTCACAAAAAATAAAATCAAAAAACAAAACAAAACAAAACAAAAAAAACCAAAGCCCTAAAATCACTTGAGTTCCTACAAGATAGCAAGCCTAATGTGGTACTCGAAGATAGAAAGCCAGGTAGTCCCAAATGTGTTCTTGCAGTGAGTGGGAAGAAACAAATTATGCAGCTGAAAAGAAACCAAGATAATCTTCCTGTGGCTTAAAGAATCATAAGTCTGGCGCCAACTGTAAGAGATCAGTGCAATCAATGGCACTATTGGCTTATCCAAATGGAGAGGAGATTTTTCATAATGCTGCATAATGATAAAAGACTGGTTGATAGCTGGATTTGTTATCACTTGTGGTTTCATACAATGAAGAACATAAGAAATACCTCAACATTTTCAGCAGCAGCATTCCAGGTCCTAGAAGGCACCAACTGAGCTAATTATGTGAAAGGTCCAAATGACTGAATTAGTCTCCTCCAAAGCTTTTCTCAGTTAGGAATGCTTCTATCATGAAGTAGGACAAACAAGCAGATTTTGCTACCTCAAGGCTTTCTGCTGACTAGTACCCTTGTGTCCCTTGAATAGTCTGAGTCTGCAGATCTGTTAGAGGGCCAACTTCCACAGCCTTCCTAAAGCACTTTCTGTAGCACAATAAAGGCATCACTCACTATGAGAAAACTTCAGCTTGCAGCCATTATTGCAGTTTTGCTGCTATTCCAGAATCTGGTTGGTTTGTCCATTTCCAGAGATCACATTTTCACAGGTTCTGTTAGAGTCAGTGGAAGGCTTAGCCCCAGGGCTCCCCTTATTCCATCTCTCTACCCGCATGGAGATTGGATGAGCTCCCCAAGCTTCACTCTGGTTTCATTAACCCTTTGGATCCTCTGAAATCAATCCATGCCAGAGAAGGGCTCTCAGCTCGATTTTCGATCTACAGTTGAAATTTCCCCATGCCCTGAGGGATCTGATACTATTTACCATGAAAGAACAAACCCTGGTGTCTTGTACTGAGGTGAAAATATCTCTGCATTATTCTCTCTATCCTATGATGAGATATTTAATATTTTCCTTTTCTCCCTGGAGGCAGCAGACTAAAAGATGAGGAAACAGTGACAGATGCAATTAAAAAAAAAAAAAAAAGAAAAACTAAAAAACAACTAAATGAACAGCAAAATGTGCTTACCTCCACAAGGTGGAATCTGGTTTTTCTCAGGTTTGTACAGTGCAGACAGCAGTGATCTTCAGCTATGACTGAGCTCCTACACGCACAGACTATACAAATAATAATGAGCGCAGAAAGACCGTAGCTGCTCACTGACCAACCCATCTCCCTGGCTGCAGTGTAGGGACTGAGGATATGACTCACTCTGTTAAGGCTATGCTCCATTTAATTTTAATGCTGCTCAGTGGGGTTTGTTCTACCTGTGCTTGGTCTCTGATGTTACACACATATCTCCAGTGGAGGCTGTTCTCTTGCTTTATTCTGTGTTTCTGATATTTTATCAGGCAGAATGTAGGCAAAGCAGAAAAGTTTGGATTAAGTCATCTCAGAAGTAGCACTTCTACACAATCAAAGCACTCTAAAATGACTTTAGTCCATATCAGAAAACTATCGTGGCTCTAAGCCTCCAGCATATCAGCTTAAAAGCATTTCCTGTGGTCTCCTCATTTCTTTTGAGAATATCCTATAAGTGATGTACAACCAGGGAACAAATACAATTTCTCAGAGTGCTTAGTTTTCACTTTGGCACAATCTGTAGTGGTTATGTTCCAAAATCCTCATGGGAATTGAATTATCCCAAGTCTTACTGTCCTGGACCCCTTCATCTGATTTAGCTACAGGCTAATACACTCAGAAGTACAAGATGTGCACACAGAGAGAATGTGACTGTACAAACTCTGCTGAACAAAGCAGCTGTAAGTTTTCAAATTCAAGCATGCAAACTGATATTTATATTAGCATGAATTCCCAGTACTAGCTGTGGTAGTTTACTGCAGGTTTCCTGCACAGATTGTCTCAGTGCCATAACTCTTTTTCATTTTTCTTTCTTTTTCCCTTTCACTTTTTCTTATCTTTTCCCTAGAATGCCCTACATCTTCCTGGAATTCCTTTTTGTGGCTAAGATCTAAGACTAGGAAAGTTTGTTATAGAAGCACAGTCTCTCCCTCTGTGCTTCCTGAATGGTTGTCACTGGCATGAGGGGTGAGCAAGCCCATCCTTGGGATCAAGGTGCAGTACAGACTGAATGTGTTTATTCCACCTTTTAATGCTGTTGATTATTAGAGATTGTTAGTGTAAACCATCTTCATCCCTGTCAACCCTTGCTAATGTGTCACTTCTCATTGGAAGGTCCCTGTATTATTCCTATAGAAACAACCAGCACACAATACAATACTCACACAAAATGGAACAACCTTCTGAATGCTTCTCATGAAGCTGGGAAATGCTTGGGATTGTTAGAAAAATCTCTACCTAAAATGAAGTACCACCTTTCTCAAACAATCTTTTCCCTTACTTCTCCCAGCTCTGGTAATCGCCAGGACATCTCACAATATGTCTGAAACAGCCTGGGTTCATCTGCAGGCATCTCACTCTGTGCTTTTTTTAAGAAATGGCCAATCTCCGTTTGCTTAGTACTCATTCATTCATCTGAATTCCATCATGAAACTAGAATACAAATTGAGTCTCATGCTTAATACCTGAGAAATTCTAAGAAAGAGGGCGAGACAGAGACAGCTCAATTTCATAAGGCAAAATTTCACGGCTTCCTTGTCCACTAAGTTTATTTTCCTCAAAGCTAATAGGAAAAAACAAAACAAAAAAAAAAAAACCAAACAAACTTTGATCTCCCCTCATTGTACAGAATCGATCTGGATTACCATAAAGCCTGGACAGTACAGCAAATTGGATTGATGAGAGAGCAGTTCAGATTTTAACCCCAATAACACATACCTGGTGGCACTTGTGGACTCCACATAAACACTACTGTCAGTCTTTGTGAATTGATGGTAGAATAAAGGCCTTAAATTTACTTTTAACAGTTCTGAAGGCTCAGGGGAGGTGTGGGAGTTTAAAAGATAGATGCTTTTTTGTAAGAAGTACATCATCATCATTCATTTCACCAGCCTCGGGAAAAAGGTAAACTTCATAGAAACACAACAAAGATGATAGTTTAATGGGCTGGTAGGATGTGTACTACAAGAAACCAAAAACATAAGGAATATTTAAAAATAGAATGATGAATATGACCTTTTCTTACCTGGGAAGAGTCAGTACAGCTGCATCCAGATGCCAAATGTAAATTACAGCAAGGCGAGGTGTGCAGTGAATGGTTTGTTTTGGATTCTCTGGATCCAGATTTGGAAAGTAAAGCAGCACATGGACTTCAGATGGTGAGAAGGTATTTCTTAATTAAAAAAAAAAAAAAAAAAAAAAAAGAAAACCAAAGACAGTAATACATGTTTCCCAAAATCTTTTTCTTCAGGATATCTTTGGATGCACAGAGATTAATAGCTGTGTTTTCGTTGCTCTCTTCCTACCACTTAATTTCAGTAGTATCTTTATAGCATTTGTAATAAGTCTGGCTATTCCAAAACAACCTGCAGATGTTTATCGGAGGAAATTCGTATGCATTTACTTGTTTGACAACTGTAGAGAGGTTTTTCTTGCTCTTATTCCTTATATCAATCTAATCCACAGGATTTGGCTTGCTGGTTTAAAAGCTGTGGGAAATGTTGTACAGGTGATCTGAGCCATTCAAATGAGCATTTTGCATCTTTAATATCTAGTGGACAAGTAGAAGCCATCTGATAAAATGCCGCATCAAAGAAAAATATTCAAAGATCAGCTCAGTTTCCCTCCACTGCTAATAACTGCAGTGTACTATATTGAGGCCAAACTCAGTAGAGAACAATCAGATACACTTTCCTAAATAAAGAAACAAAAAATAAAAGTGAATTTGAAGGAAGTTGTCGCAGGGAAAGAGGAGCTAATGTTCATTTCTGCCAAAGTCCAAAAAATGCTCCAAAAAATCTTCCATCAGCAGGAGTGTGTGTTGGAGAGGTAGGTCACAAAAGCACTATGATTGTCAAGTTTAATCTCTCCACAGTTCCATCCATATAGCATTTTCCTCAGCATATCCAATAGACTGACCGAATAATTTCTTTTTTTTTTTTTCCTTTTTTTTCTTTTTCTTTTTTTTAAATTTTTAAGTAAAGTCATAAATCCTGGAAGATTCAAAGTGACATTTGTATGTCCAGTGTTGTGGTGAGAGCTATAACCAGACAAAATATGTGCTGACTCTAGAGATGGAGAAGAATAAGATGTGAATGAAAAGCTGCTTAAGACTCATTTGTGATTTATGTATGGACAGAAGTACACAAACTGCTTACATTCTGTCCATCACTTCCCTGATGTCTTTCATGGTGTTCTTCAGCACAGAACAAGCATAAGGCTTAGGTTAGAGTTCCTATCCTGGATGCATTTTTTCTAGAAAACAAAGCTCACATTCATATCTGTCTGAAACTATCCCAGAGATTTCATAGATACAGAATGCAACAGGTGAATTGGACATATGTAAAAACTTCCTTACAAACCTATACAGGGTGATCAGTGACATCCACAATGCTCTACATGCACATGCATGTGGTCTGCTCAGGTTTTCTTCCGTGGCAGGAAGAAAAGTAAAATTAAGACATTAATGAAAGAATATTCTCAGGCATCAGAAAACAAGCAGTTTCTTAGGATCTAATGTCAGATCAGGGTTTTGAGAGATCTCCGAATCAGACAAGGCATAGTAATTGCCATTTGAAAGACAAGTGCCCTAAAGAGTGCTGAACAGAGGAGGTTTAGATACTATCAGGAGACACACACAAAAATCCTGCCACCAGAAACAGCTCCAAGTCAGGGAAATTTCCTAATCAAAATGTTCAGAATGATACCATAAGCTAAGACATATGAGGGAACAGAACGATAGGCAGCACAGAGCCAAAGATAAGTGATGAGCCTCTAACCACCTAGCTGCAGCTGAATAGCTGAGTACAGAAAATCACACCAAATACAGTGAAAATAATGCTTCCTGATGTGCAGGAAAAATCTCTCTCTAGTGCTCCTCTGCATGTCCTGATCCCAGATGAATGCAAGTCAAATGCCCATTTCACACCACAGTCACTCCAGATCCATCCAAAGATGCTGCCCGTGTGAGGATAATTATTCACAGAAAAGCAAAGTATGCTCCCCTAAAATGTTCCATTACTGAGGGCTACTTGTGTTCTCTGCCTGATTCCTGGCAGAGGTCTATGGCCTCAGTGTTTGGTAGAATGGGAAGCTGCAGTGATGGCATTCTTACAAAAGTACTTTCTGCTCAGCCACTGCAGGAAGGAATGGTAACACGGACATTTCTCTGGGGAGGGAGCAAATCTCACACATCCTTACTGCTAAGCCATACATGCTGTAGCAAAATGAACTTGATCTGGGCACCTATAAATTCAACCTGAAGTTCTTATCTCAGCACATCCAGCTAGGCAATAGAATAGCTAAATGCAGAGCTGATCTTTAGCTTCCTAGGGACATGGTAGCTCAGCTGGAGAAGTAAAAGGGCAGAGCACGTGCTGTACAAAGCACACACACAATCTCCATGGCCTTTGGTCAGTACAAAAGTTATCAGCACATTCTCTTTGTTCAGCAGAAGGTTCGTGACTATGTGGGTTCAAATTCTTCAGTTTAAAGAAAGCTGCATCAGTACTTGGTCTCTGAAAATAATGTAATCTCAACAGTTTTTTGTTTAAAAGGAAAAAATAAAAGAGGATGAAATAGGGATGGGACGGAGATGGGGAGGGATGGGATGGGATGGGATGGGATGGGATGGGATGGGATGGGATGGGATGGGATGGGATGGGATGGGATGGGATGGGATGGGATGGGATGGGATGGGATGGGATGGGATGGGAGGACTGCTGCCCTTCTCTCTGTTGTAAAATTCCTTCTGGCTCTTGGCTTTAGGAACAAAACTGCCTAGAAACCACATTCTTGTTGCCACAGTTTGCAGCACAGTGGTAAACGTAAATGATGAGCTCTCGAGGGCTCTCAGGTGCTGAGAGACAGCTTATCTCGCTATCCTTAACTAGTGACCTAAAAAGGTAGTAAGAAAAATAGATGTACTGGTGGCTGTTTTGTTCAGTGCAAATATTCTTGCTTGCATTTCCCTCATCTTTAAAGCATTTTTTAGGCATACAAAAATCAGAAGCATTATGTCTGGATTGCTTAGGTGCTTCAACACCATTTATATTGGACTCAGATCTTCAGCTAAGGCTCCTCATATCCTGGATGATCCAGAGAATATTATATTCCAGTTCACACTGCACAGCTGAGGAGATTGGCAACAATAATCTTTGCTCTGACCCGTACACGGCAACCCTGATTTTTGAAGTCTCGGATTATTATAGCTCCTCTCTTATGAAAAACAATTTGCCCTTGGAAGTATTTCAGACCACCCTCAAGTAAGTTTCTGCAAGACTAATATATACAGATACAAGGATTTTATTTGCTGCTGCACAATTTTATGAGTGTGTACCGCAGAGTCTAACTTCGTGGCAAGAAGATTTATGGTGTAATTACCTTAGTATATTATTGTACAATTTGCAACTAATGGAAAATAAATTTATTGGCTACACTTCAACTGTCAGAAAGTCTGTCTGCAGAATATTATGAGAGTAGAAGGAATAAATGCTTCTCTTCGGGAGTGGGAAGGCTAGATGACAGGCATCACTTAACATGATCAAAGCTTGATCAGTTACCCATATCCTAATAAGCAAAGTTAGATGCAAAGAAAATTAATTATGGCTCATAAAAGAATCTGAAGGATTTGATCTTAAGAAGCAAATAAAAAGCTGCCCAGTACATCCACACCCGGGAGAGTTAAGTAGGGTCAATCACCTTTCAAGCCAAGTGTAAGAATTAAGAGTTCCACATCCTCTTTTAATTGCTTTAATTGACAGTGTTTCCCAGTGGACCGATGTTTCACTTGGTCTTTTCTTTTTCCAAGTTGAAAAAAATGCACCTGATAAATAATCACGTCATTAGATTTCCAGTTCAGTGGCTGATGTCTAACATCCAGTCCTTAAATAGAGCAAAAGCAGAAACTTCTCTTCACTTTTGACATAAGACCTTTTGATGGAGAAAACTTCATTCCTATCAAAAGTTTTGCAACTACGTTTCTCAGTAACTTGCCAGATCAGTTTAACTTAGATGTCTGGTGGTAAGCATCACTTTCATTAGAAGCAGAGAACTTAGAAGCATGAAGCTGAATGGAGAAGAATGGAAGAGTTCAGTAATTGTTTTCAGAACTACTAACACTCTAGCACGAACCCAAACTTACGTTCCTTGGAAACCTAATGAAAGTTTCCTGTTACAGTGGAGATGCATAAGCTGCTACAATCTGCTGGGCACCTAAGTGAATTTAATCTGTTAAAAATCAGAATTAATGTGATTTTGTTGTTGTTGTTATTTTTTTAAAGGATGTTGGGGACTGAAACAGAGTGGACAAACCAGACCATGCCAGTTCCTTCCCACAGTTTCTACCCATAATTCACTGTGTTTGGTCAATCCTAGTTAATAGCTCTGGAATCCTACCATGTTAGTGCTAAATAATTGGTAATATAATACATCCACACTATAAAAACTTCCTCTCACCTAATAAAATTGTATCTTTAAAATACAACAAAACATCACAGAACCACCTATGGTCCATATTGAAAGCTCAATGAAATGAAGGTAGACTTGGGACAGTGCTAAGTCAGACTCATTCAGGATCATGCACAGTATCACCATCCTCTACTTTATAGTACATAATAGAGTATTAGACTAACAATAGTATGATTCTGTATCCCATAGCAGTAAGACCAGTGGCAAAGTTTTTCCACCCTAAATATCTAAAAAAACTTATTCAAATAACTTTAAATAATTGGCAATCATCTCATCCCATGTTCAGCAAATAGAAGCTAAACACTCCATGTACTAATATATTTTGAATTCAAGTGTAGTGGTGACTATCTGTCCTTTGAGAAAGTCATCACTGTATATAACAGGAAGATTTGCATTGCCTTCAGTAAGTTTTCAATAAAGACCCTTCTAAAGGCAGTAAAGCATTTACCTCGGTTTCTCATTACTTGCTTACCTTTCTCCAGGCTTCTGAATTCTTCACACACGTGGATTATTAAGCAGCAATCATAGATTGGAAGAGAACTCTACTATAGGCTCCAATCCCCCAGTCCTTCACCCTTAGCCTGATATGAAGGGTCCCTGCATGGGAACAGAGACAATCCTAAATACTCGTTGAAGAATTCAGATATGAAATTCCCAAGCAAAACAAACTGTTATTAGATGATTATAGTAACAATAATCATAATAATAGTTGCAGCAGCATGACTTCTATTTGTGTCCAGGTACAAGTTTGTGTATTCCTCTATTATACCTTATAGGTATATTTAGTGGGATATACATAGGTGACAACACTTCTACAACTTCTTGTCTCCTCCCACTGTAAGTTCATTCAATTTCATGGTGTTTTTCAGGAGAGGAATCATAACTCATACAGAAAAAAGCACAGCACTAAGTTCCATTACCCTGCAATGTGAGACATGCTGGATACTGAAGCATATTTTAGCATGCACGGTATGTTACAGGGGTGTGGGAGCCTGTGACCCAAGACATTTCAAAGCTGTGTAAAACAGCCTGTTCTCTCATGCTTGGTCCTACTCCTCTGCAGCCAGGGAACTCCAGGGTGCCCAGAACATCAGCATCCAAGGTCACATCTGCCAGCATACGCATCTCTCTCATTACTACCCTACCAGAAACAAAAATAAATCATTTAACCTCTTCCTTTCTGTTTAAAAAGCAATGGCTTCTCGCTGTCTCTTCTAAAATAAGTCTTCCATTCAAATGTGTATGCACAAAAAAAGGCCTTTTGTGGCAAAAATGGAAAATATTTTAGAGGGAAGGATCTTCTCTTCTGTAAGCTTATCAGCAGTGATTACATTGAACACATTTTATCTATCAAGGCAACCAAAAATTACATGAGTCTAGTGCTGAGGCCTGAAACAGCAAGCCAACCATTTCCTAACTGATTAAAGTTTTAACAGTTTTAGCAACAGCTACTTAAGAATGATATTTAAGGATCTGTTATAAGTCCCCATGGTTCTATAAACTTAGCTATGACGAGCATGTACAAATACATGAAATTCTTGGAAGAGACTGGATTGTTAATGTGGGCACAGAGATAAAAAACACACATTCAAGTTGTGAGACTTTTATGTGCTGCTTTTCTCTGTGTTAGTTTTCACAGAGTACTTGAGTTGAGTTTCAGAGAGAGAGCGGGTCTCTTTCGTGCTCCACTGAGCTGGAGGCAAAGAAACTGAAAACAAGTGATACCTCCCAAAGGGTTAATTTCTTTTAAACTGCAGGTTGCTGTGAGGCAGACTTTCATAAAGCAGTCTTCTCTGCTTCCCACGAATTTAAATATGGCTCTTAAAAATAATGTGAGTTTGGGGGTGAATAGATCTAAATAATTTTGCCCTGCTGAAATTATTCACACAACATTAGTCCATTCCTGAGCATGATACTAACAAGCATCACGCTCAGATAGGGAATATCTATGTATGCAATATTGACTTGAATGCCAAATATCTGAGCCTCCTGCTTTAACAAGCTGTACCCTAAATGAGTGCTATTATAATAATTATGTCAAATAAACCAAAGCTGACTTTGAAGATCTGATTACAAAATGAGAGCACAGAACGTAATAATTGATGAATTCTGCCACTGCGTAGAAGCTTATTCTGTGTTAAACCCTTGTAACCATTTTCTTTCTGTATTGTTTATGGGATATAGCAAATGCCAAAAAATTCTGTGCTTCATCCACAATGCAGAGCAATCCTGGTTAGGAAGGAGTCAGCTCAGGCTGTAGAAATGGGGAGGCGGGTATGACGGAATCTCTGCACGCTGATGTGGCTTCTGACTCATATTTCAAGGGGACACCAAAGTCTCCCCCTTTGCCCAAACTTATCTTAATGTACCATCTGTAGTTTTTCACATCTATGCAGTGAAGAGCTCCAAAGAGCATTGCTGTATTTGCTGCCTCTTGGGCTAACCTGAGCTATAAGACTCAGCAGAGGGAATTGTCATCCTCAGGAGAGGAAATAAGTTCCCTTTCTCCTTGAGATACTTTGTGAGCAAGCGTGTAGCTCACATACATGCTCCATGAGATGAAGCCTGGAAAGATGGAGTGTTAATAATCCCTTAACAAAAATAGCTCTTTTGTCCAGCTGTAACACAGCAGACAATGCTGTGGTCTGTGGGGATTTTATTCTGCCCCATCCCTGACCAAGACTGACTTGCTAGCAAAGGAATAAATCAGATTCACACTCAGAAAATGTTGCCTGTTTGAAGATCCCACTCTGTTCTCATTGTATCCAAAAGAAAGACAGCCCAACATCCACTAATCCGCATTGACTAATTTTGGCAAGAGCTCTTCCACATGCAGTGGACCACTAGAAGATCCTTCTGATTACACTTATATATACCAAGTCATGATCCAGATTTATTGTTGCTGTGAACAACAGTGACGGTGCCCAATAAAGATGCTAGCACTCACTCCTGCTTATGTCCTTGAAGGTGTATAATGCAGTAAAGATTCCTATCTGCAGCCTTTTCCTATCCACTTCTCTCTTCTTGAAGTTGCTTGCTTTGCTTGCTTTTATGGCTCACATCTTTCACTACAGAAGAGTGACCATCAGTTTCCAGTCCTGTAAATCAGTGACCATCAGGCTTTCCTAGAACCTATAACTCAAGCTGAGGAAACACCTCCATGAGAGCTGTCCTTGCCACCCCATAGCTGTAAAGCAGCATTATGTACCAGCCAGGTCTCCCAGAGAAGTGAGGAGTGAAGACAAAGCACCCCTCAGAATTGTGTTGGGGGGACTGAAGTAATTCACACACCAAAAATGGGGGGAGCCAGAGAAAGACCGTGCGCTTTCTTGTCTGAGGTGCAGCTGTATTTTCATTTGCCATCCATTATTTAATCAAGTGACTCCAGGGCAGTACATATATGCTATCCAGGAAATTCAGTTTCCCCATTAGGTGGCTGTAGCTTTACAAACAAAGGCTGTCAACTAAAAATTATCACTTTAATCCCTTTTTTATTATCATTATTTTGTTTTCCAGATTGCAATACTAAATTCCCCGCTGTTGCCTTTCTATTTTATCGGCCCAGAGTGAGTCTGGTTTACTGCAGACAGCTTTTCTCCTTCATCTCATTCACGTTAGGCAGACGCCAATAAGAAGCAAAGGAAATTCTCGCTTTGGACAAATGCAAACCAGATCTGACTGGCTGTCTTCCATAAGGTTCCCCCATGCAGATTTCTTCTCCATTACCAGCATGATAATAGGGGTTGACCTACCTCTCGTGCACTGGAAGTTTGCTAATAGCTGCAGAGACAGCACCTCGGTAGTCTGAAATAAACATTAAACCTGTCCAAGTCTTTTGTCTGGTGTAGAAATCTGGCCTCACAGATCTAATCAAATTATGCCTGTTATATTTCAGTGGACTTTTTTGTTTTTTCATCAGTATTCTCTCTTTGGTCTTCCACTCCTCCCTTACTGAGCATTCCCCATGTTGTCAGGGCCCTATCTGGCAGTGATCCATCAATACCAACTCTCTGTTTAAGTCAATACACCCAAGCCATACTAAACCAACAAGTTTATATTACTTGAAATGAAATCCCAAAGCCATCCCCTCCTACTTCCTTGGGGTTCCTGTAAATACCCAAAAACAATAAATAGGCTTTTTTTATTCTTTTTTTTTTTTTTTTAATGGATTACTAAAGCCATACTAACAACTTGTATGAACATTTCTGTTCAAAATCAACATACTTTTCAGGCACTTAACTTAAAATATTTTTTTGGGAATGTTAGAAATGAAACCACATTCAGATCTGCATAGCTCTAAATTACTCAGGATTTGCATTTGCAGTCCTTTGTTTCTGCTGTAGATCAGACTCTTAATTCCCTTTCAGTTATTTTGCTGCTATCCAAAAGAAATAGGAGCTACATTATTTTGTGAATTACCTATACTCAGGAGAATATGATGCACTGAAATGCGAGTTAAAGCAGAAGGAATGTCTGACTGATACATCGTCCTTTCTCTTTTATATATATATTGCTTCAATTGCAAGTCTGGATACTGCCCACTGGACTGTTACCAGGACTCTTCCAGATTTTGCACTCTTATTTGACAGAGATTCCAACAGAAGAAGAAAATATGGAGCAATATGCCATTTTTCCACAGACCCCATACTCAAGAAGTTATATGCCAGAGCCCAAACTGAAAATGAAGTCCTCCAAATTCCATGGTCACTGGGTGTCTGACAGCCCTTTTGCAGAAGATTACTAAGCCCTGGGGATTGGCTGTACTCTCATTACATGCTCTCTGCTAACATCTCCCCCCTACCCCCCTGCCAGCATCCAACAGATGCTACACTCCTCTAGTTCCAAAGAGTTGCTTCATTTGCTGTGCTCCATTAAACAGGTGCAGTCTTCCACTTCAGAACCTGTTGTATTCAGTGAATAAAGTGATCTCTGTTGATAAGCTGCGGTTTTGAAGTCCTTTGAGAAAGTGAGATACTACAGAGATATGACTACGTCCCTCAATAATACAGCAGGACTTAATGATCTCCAACTTTTTTTCTTGTTTCTGAGTCACTCCTATCCTAAATTTTTTAACACCCATGAAGACCTTCTTTTTCTATAGAAAAGCCACTATCAGCCACTATTATATCTTTCCAAAAACATCCCAAAAACTCTCATCTCCCTCAAAATCCAAGGGCAAATGCCGTCTCTTAATGAAGTGAATCCTATGATTTGTTCTTGACAAGGTAAGAAGGTCCATGACTCATCTGTTGCACGTCACCTCTTCCCACATCCTACCAAACCATTCCTTCAAGTTATTCAAAAAGCCTGTCCCAGGAAAAGGATCACAGAGCTGCCAGAGAGGCATGAAATTGGTTTTCCAATTAAAGCGATGGCTCCATGACAACTTAGCTGAAGGTCTGCTCTGGTATGTTTGCACAGCACTCTGCACAGCAGAACCATGACACATTTTAACACTAGATACTAATGGGATCAAAAGGATAAGCAGTAAGAGTCAAAATGTTTACTGGCGGTGGTCCATACAGTTTTCAGCCTGGAAATATAATCGTTATCACAAGAAATCCTTTTCCTTTCTACTGGTTCCAAACTTATATGTTAAAAGAATCAGCAATATTGATTATAGCATTGCTATGAAGCACTGAGCAGGTCTTTAGCTTGACACTCACCAGAAAATAGGAAAGATCTTTTTTGCAGTTCCTCCTTCCTCCAGCGTAGGTCAGTTTGCATTGCTCTCTCTGATTTATTCATCATTTATTCATTGCCTTCCCATGAAACATCCCAAATGAAATTGAACTGCAGCTTCTGTAAGAAGGAAAAGAAGAAAAAACAGGAAAGAAAAGAAAAAAAAGAAAAGAAAGATAAACCTCTGGCTTTGTTCCTGCACTCACTCTTCCTAATATTACTACAGCTCCAAGATTCTTCTTCTCATTGCCATGCCAAGAGTTGCACTCAGCCAAAGTCCTGTCCGCACTGAAAGTCTCAGAAAAGGTTACAAAATTGCCGTAATTGAGTAATAATTCCCCTTAAGGGAAGTCTGTTCCTAGTTACAGGATGTTAGTAGTCAGCTTAATCATTCATGTACAGGGCTAATGGAAATAAGGACAAGAACACCCATCCGCAGTGTTTAGGTGAAGGAATCAAAGAGATGCTTAAAAAGCATCTTGCATCCCAGACACATTTTCTTGTTTTTAAGCATTCGTTCTGTTCCTCTCAATAATTCATGCCAAGGTGATCAGGGTCTTCAGAATTTGCACAGCCAGAAGGCAGAAAAGCTGTGGTATGTACAATCTGCAAGTTCATGTATTTTGGACACTTATGTCCCCATAAGAGACCATGCTTTTCACTTCCTGAATGCATAGCTTTCTTCCAAAGAGTGATTTTCACACTGCCAGCAAAGGCTTACTCCTTCACTTGGGAAAGCATTCAGACAGAGTAGGACCAAATGCCCAGGGCTTGAGACAGTGCCATTGCAATCCTACTGAAGAAGATACCAGTAGGCTGGTGGATCCTTCTGAAATGGCAATGTCTGATGAGGTGGAATCATGCTTATATTATTTTATCATGGGGTGCAGGTTTGTCAGCAAGCCCTCAAAGTAAGCCCTCAGTGAAACTCCTCGTTAGCCTGGAGTTCTTTCCAACTACATCACAGAAACTGTGAACCAAAGCTGCCATATCCTGTCCCCTGGGCTGTCATATAGCATAGAAAATGAGCACAGCTGAACTGGGCTGGACAAGCAGCCCATCAACCACACTGCCTGTCACCAACAACTGCACACATACACAGCCTCCAGCTGTTTGTGTCCTGCATGCACATTGACTTCAACCAACAGCACCTTGCAGCAGGGAGTCTGACAGCAAACATGCCCTGAACTTCATGACCTTTGCTTAAGGTGATGGTAAGTAACTAAGATTTCCAAGGGAAATCTGAAAGGCTCGGATTACACACAAACTATAAAATGAGTAATATGCACTTACACATCTTAATGGGACTGCCAGTGGCCAATTTGGTGCACTTTAGACCCCTATTAATAGCCGGACTCCACAGGCAGATGAATAAAACACACTTCTCTGGAGTAATAAAACAGCAAGAGAAGACTGACCAGGGATGGATTCTGTTCCTCTGTGTTGCTCAGTAACGTGTAACTACTCCATAAACATTGTTGATGTTTTATCAGCTCCTTCTGGTGTTATCTGTGGCACAGAATGTTAAACATATTGACCAGGTGGTGCCTTTTGTGATACGTCTGTTAGTACATGTCCTTGAACTAACACCACGTTTTGCAGGTACCTGCCAGGTAAGTGACTGAAGTAACGCTGCATCAGGGAACAGGGTGGCAGGAGAGCAAGGGAGGGAGGATAGAAGGGAGGAAGGCTGAGTTTCAGTGCAGATAAGGAGCTGCAGCTCTCATACCCAAACAGCAGGAACAGAAGTGGCTCACCTTGAAGCAAATATGGTTGAACAGCTTTCACTCTTTGAAACTGAGCTGGAGTTGGGTCCCATTTCAAAATCTGCCTTTTCTTCCCAGGTGGGTCCAGCCCCACTCTGAGTCCTGCGAAGCTCCCTCTGAGCCAACACTTTCTTCACCCTCTTTGCTCTCTTGGTCCTGACTTCTTCAGCAACCCCATATGGTGCTGGTGACTGCAGCTCCCTTGGTTCTCTTTTCTCTGTGCTGCAAATGTAAGAGTAGCAAGGGAAACCTCACGCAGTCCCCAGGGTTGTTTTTAAATTTATGTTGCTGCTTTGTTGCATAATTAGAAAATGCGTTCCATTAAAAAAAAAATAAAACATTCTCATCAGATACATATTTTAGAGGTCACTGCAATGCATTTGTAAACGGTAAATGGTGCTCTCTGCATGCATGGAGAGAGCTAGCAGCCAAAGTGATTCTCCCCATCTATTTTCTTACCCCTTTTCCCCTTCCCAATTGCCCTGAGCCAGCTGCCTCACCCACCTCCACTCCCCATGTCTCATCAGTGTGAGGGCTCGGCCTCACAGTTCTCCAGCAGAAATTAAAACTGAGCTTACACAGAGCTGTTCAGCTGGGAAACACTGTACTTCTGGTTTTGTGGCAGCTGGTGCTGTTAGAAAACAGACACGGTGACCACCAGCTCATTTCCCATCGATCACTAAGCACCTCGGTAGGAAAACAGCCTTCCCCAACAAGTGCTCTGGAACGTGCTCTCAGCCCCTGAATGCAATCAGGGCTGAAGTTTCATGCTTATTATAAACCTAGTGCAATTAGCACACAGCAGTCATATCTGTGATCCTGCGGCATCAATATCTCCCCAGCTTTCCTTCGGTTTCTTTTCTCTCTCTTCCTCCCCCTCAACACTGTTTTCCTTTCATTGCCTCTAGCCTTAGGAGAGACCCTGTTTTGTTTTCCTTTCTAGTTTGTTATTCTTTACAAGGATTTGCCCTCCTCCTATCAATTCATTTCCCTGTCTTCAACATGCTAGCCAAGAGATTCCTGACAGCTGCTCTTCCCATCTTGTGTTTTGCTGTCATTGTCATTTTGTTTGTGTGCACGCGAGTGTGAGAGAGAAATCCAGCAACACATCTTGAATCTGACACTAACTGGAGGCAGAATGAAACACTCCATCTCCTCTTGCAGCAGTTGCTTCCCTGAGAGCCAGTGGCAGAGAGTGGGTTCACAGTGCTGGGAGCACCTGGGAGCAGCTGTGCTGTGACACAGAACTCACCCCTGGATTTAGTGCTGTCATACAGCTGTGCTTCTACCTGCATGGCTCTGCTGTTGATCTGTGCTCATTTTTCAACTTTATAATGGATTTAATGTAGAAATGTTGAATTTTTCCACTTTTGCCCTTATTCCCTGTCCAGATGCACAGCACATCTCTCCCCACCACATGTACTGGTATGTGTTGCAGTCTATCTCCCTCTTGCCCTAAGATGTACATCAGCAGCTGCACAGCTGGTACAGTGCCAGGGCCAGAAGCTCTCCCACATTGACCAGAAATTTCAGCTGACAGCAATCTTATGCAAATAAAAGCGGTAGTTGACATAAATCACCCATTTTTTAATAAAAATAACTACTGAATCTTACCAACTTTATCCATAATCCATTACCTCTGAAACATCCCTCACCTTCTTTATGACTCAGCATCTGGTAGACAGCTGAATCCAAGCTCCTACAGTACCACATTAAACTCTTCTCCAGAATGATTTCTTCATGCATTTCCTAAAGCTGAACAAAACCACAAAGAGTAGTTGAGTAAAAAAGGCCATAATTCACAGTATCATAGCAACGATGGTAAAATATGTGCTTCCTGCTTGTTCATTTTGATTAAGAAAATTATTCAGAAGGCATCAGATGTTTGGAAAGAAATCCATCTTGTGGTTTGTTAATCGGAAGAACAATACACTCCAGACTATTGAGAGAAGTAGCTTTCAAAGCTGAAAGGCACTGCCAATTGCTTGCCATAGGAAGCTGATAAGACTTACGAGCACTTGTCAGCCTGACATTTCACGCTGCCTATCAGTTAGTACTGGCATCCAGAATGGTCTTTAAGTATATACTTAATTTTAAGCATGTGAGCATTAAATTCAAGATGAGTACATCTGGCCTTCAAGTTGAGTGCGTTTGTAATATTTTTAATTGCTTTGTGGAAACCCAGCTTAGATAAGTAACAATGTATTTACAGGCTTAGCAGACAAAGGAGGCTCAGTGCTTCCCCTCTCACCACCACCACCTCCTTGCTTTGCACCCCACACAGCACACCCAGAGACCACCATCGTCCCTTCCCTCCTTGGGCTCCTGTGCTGTTCCCACCAACTTCACAGTACTTTTTGAGATCTTACCTTCCCCCTAGTGCCACATCCTTGGGCTCATCCCCATATTTGAGCACCTTGAAATGCCTCAGGAACTGTGCTGAGAAGTTTTGTATTGACTCTATTTTTCCCTAACCTCAAATGCTGATATTTTATCTCTATTGTAAACACATGCACATGATGTCCCCAAGCACTCTGATGTCTCAGCTGAGGAAAGGCTGCATTTCAGCTGTCTTTGCATAGCTTATCAATCTGATGTTACTCTGGGATTTCTGGTAAAGCTGTCCAATCGATTTTAATTGTTAATCATCTAGTATAAATTATTCTTTGTTTGCACAAAGGTATCACACACGGCAGATGTTGCAAGCTGTGCTACCTGTCCATTTTAGCAGAACAATCAGCTCAAAGTATTAAAGGCAAGTACATTTCTTGTCCTACTGCTTGGCTTGATCAGCATGAGGCAGAACGCAGTCATAGAGGGATGGTGAGCAGATCAGCTCAGTCTTGTTCATCACTCAGGAGAGCGAATAACTTCAGTTCTTCCAGCTTCTGGGAGATCCACTGGAACACAGTATCGTTAGAAGGACACATGTTTTATAAATCAGCAATGGCAGATAGAAAGCAATTGAATTAGATCCCCAAAGCTTTACTAAGATAGATGATCCCTGAAAGTACAGCTAGGATATTAAACGTAGCGAGAGTGTAATTCTTAATTTCTAGGCATCTATGAGAATCGTTACCAGCCTTTGGGGAGTGTTGTAGTGACTGTAGCTGGTAGATCTCTAAATGAGGCAATATTTCCTTTTGATATTGCATCATTAAGATAACTGATTCCTATACCCAGCCAAGTGTTTCATATAACTCTTTCTTCCCCTTTCTTAATGTGTGCAATTGTGAAAGAGCAGCACTGGAGGGATTTAGTGGTTCTATCTCTTTATGAGTCTGAACTGTGACATGGAGAACTCAGTGAGTTTATTGATTTTAATTTCTTATATTTGGGATTTATCCTCTCAGTCTTTATTTAATGGCTAGGAATAATCACAGTGTTGATGTAGGACATTGGCTACCCAAGGGCAAATTTCAGAACCTCACTTCTTCACCTGCATTTGTTTGTTTGCTTCTGGATGGATACCAGCTGCCGGGCTCTGATCCAGGCTTTGATCAAGAGTGGCTAAAGGGTGCACCGTGAGAGAGCAGTCCTCATTCAGCCTCAATACCCAGAGCTGAGAGTATCAGGGCCCTTAAGTGGATTTCCCTGAGCATCAGAGTGAAAGATCAGGCATTCCCTTTGAAGATCCTTTGTTATTGAAATCTAGATTCTGATCCTTGATTTGGTCTGAAGACCCTGAGCCACAAGGCACACAGTAGGGTCTCCTAGAGTGTGGAGGGATTTGAGAAACTATGTTTGCTGTCTGTGGGTGGTTGGTTGTTTTTTTTTCCCTAGGAAAACAGTTGGAATAGCCCTGAATGCAAAGGATAAAAAGTGTGGTGAGAAAACCCACTTCTTTCTTAGGCTGTTTCATAAATACCAGCATCCTTCTTTGTAGTAGTGAGAAAAAGCTTACAGAGTTATTGGTCTAAACCAGACTCAGCATTTCTTGGGCTATTTCAGTATAGTAGGGATTGCTCAGCCAGGTTGTTTCCTTCCTGGAGCATTTAAGGACTGAGCTAATAAAGTGCTTTATGACTGAGAGTTCCTGTGGCAACACAGAGAGGATAAGCTATGAAACAAGAGATGGAGAGTATCTGTCATCCTTGGAAGAGGTGTTTTCTCCTGTGGATGCAGCACTGAACTTTGGTGCCAGGAGGATTCATCTCTGCCAACAATTTGCTGCTTCCCCTTTCCCACTTAACTGTTTTCTTTCCCATGGTACTGTTTTTATCTTCCTCAGTTTCCTTAACATAAATAAGGCAAGTATTTGTACCCTATTACGTCTCTTCTCTGCATTCCAGCATGCAGAGCTCTAGCCACAAGCTGGACATTGCTATAAGGTATTACTGGCAGAGAGAATGAATTGCCATAGGTTGCTAGGAGTAATGAACTCTCATCATGACTTTTGTGCTTGACTATGCTGCTCCAGTAATACAGGGACTGATGTAAACCTTTCATTAAAGACCGCTCTCCTTCTGCCCTTTCTTGTTTCTTTCTGTCTTTCTATCCTCTCTTCCTTTCCCTTCTTTCTCCCTGCACTCACAGGGAGCTTGTTACAGCTTCCTCCATCTTCTACCTAGAGACAGGATCAAAAATAGCCACTTAAACAGCAGGGCTATGTCCAGTGCCCATTTTCAGTTCCCCCACACATGTGAAGGGCCAGCATACATTCATGACCACTCATTCATGGACTTATTTCTTTCCACTGTGAGATTTCCTTGCTCAAGCATTCTGTTTTCCTTGGCTCGGGGCATAAGACAAGAAGGAATCTTTACATGGAAATCTCTCACCACATGTCCTAGCAAGAGATCTACTGCATCCATAATTGCAGTCAGCACTTGGAATGTGGTGACAAGTCCACATTTCATGACCAAACATAGCCTTTGCCATTGCTGAAGGATAAAATAGACTCTAACAACATTAAACTATGGCCTCTTATCTACTGCTTTCGTCAAGCTGTCCGTTTGTATGTATCTGGAGAAAAGTTTTGTTGCCTGCTTCTCATGATGCCAAGTTGCCTGGCAAAGGAGTTTCGTTGTATTTTTGGCATTTTTGCTCTTGGCCTTCCAGTTTACAATTTAGTCAGTGTTCTGCTCTTTGGTTCTCAGCTCCACAGCCCTTTTAGTCTTGGAGAATACCTTCCTAAAACCCAGAGATGCCCACTGCACACTAATCCATAAGGTGCTTGGTGTTTACTTTCTTCCAAGGAACATTTAAATGAAGACAAGGCATTGACTTGTCCAATGGCAGCATAATGCACATGGGGACAGTTCTGCCACACTTTCTTCAAGCCCAGATGTCACACCTGAGGCCTGTGTCCCCTTAAGCATCTTGTCAAAAGTGCCAGAATATGCTCTTTGAGCAGTAGCTTTGGATTAATCCTAGTATTAATTAATCCTGAAATCAACCACAGGATATTTTAATTAAACAAAGCACAAGCAGTTCTCAGAGTAGGAGGGGAAGCGATGAGGATGATTTCATCCTTTCATGTCAAATACAAATATGACAGGTGGAGGAATCAAGGGGAATACTAATGAAATGGGAAAGGATAAGATTGGTTCCTTCACTGCCTGGAATGCCAGACCACTTGGTTATCCTTCACCCCAGGTAGCCTCTCAGGCTGTTTAGCAGCACTCACTTGCTTTTGCAGCCACAACCTCAATCAGTTTCTCCCACAAACTGGTTGCATTTCCAGTATCAGACTGAACATACTCATTGCCCATGGGCTGAACTGTAGAACTGCAGTGAATACTGTCTGCTGATTAAATACTAAAAAAGTAAAGTATCCTTTTCACTCAAGGACTACAAAAATTGCAATTATAAAACAAGAGCCTTCTCTTCACTCCTGTTGTTTTGTTTTTTTCCTTAAGATTTGTCTCTGCTGATCTGTTTCTAGAAGGGGTATATTGCCCTCTCGCAGCCCCATGGTAGTTTAGCTAAACTGCTTACTGTGCTGGCTAAATTCACTTATGGTTAGTTTGATAGGACTCTGCTACACTGTGCAATGTAGATATAATTCAAGACAGTGGAGCATCATTAGCCTTTATGATTGCACTTGAATCAGATCGTAGGTGAGTTCATGGGCTGAAGTCCACAGAAAGATAAAGCAGGCAGCTGGATGGGGCAATAGGGACACACCATTCTGGGAGGGTTCTCAGAGGGGCTTCTAAAAGAACAAAGGAAGAGGTTTGGTAGCCAAGAAGAGAAACAGCTGAAGGCTGAACAAAGAGAAAACAGCCACTGTCAGGAACACTCTTATGGCTCATAAGTCAGGCATTCTTCTTGCATCAAGCCTCAGTACCTTATGTCACATTTTGATAGAATCATAAAATCATAGCATGGCTTGGATTGGAAGGGACCTCAAAGACCATTTAGTTCCAACCCCCCTACCATGGGCACCAGATGAGGTTGCCCAAGGGGCAACCCGCTTACAAGACACACCTGAGAGAAGCAGCTGTACACGTGCACCAACAGAGAATCTTCCTTAATACAGTCCTGCTGGGACATACCCAGCCCTGACTCCCCCACAGGGTTTAAGCCCCACAGCACAGCTGGGGCAGCCCAGAGCCCCCTGCCCTGCAGAGAGGACATTTCCCTGCATCAGCAGACCAGACCAGAGCAGGTCAGCAGTCATGCAGCAGGTGTATTTAAAACACTAAGCAATGACAAATAATTGCTTCAAGAAAAAGAAAGAAAACAAATAAACAAAAACAGATTAACAGATCTAGGAGATACAAAGCTAAGGCAAAACAAACAGCCCCTTGGTGCCCAACATGACAGAGTCAGATGCTATCAGGTGCATAATAATAACCAATTCCTTTATTTGACCACTGTTTTGCACTCCCCAGTATTTACATCTGTGCATTTCGTCCACCTCCCAAGCACTCTGCAGCCCAGCTCCACATCGTGCTGGGAAAGAAATATTCTTTGCAAACAAAACCAGGAGTTCTGCTTGTGAGCTAAGCTCAAAACTGACCACTTTTTTTATTTGTTTGTTGATGGTTTTTTTTTCTGATATGGTAGATTCTGGGGCAGCTTAATGAGTTGAATCAGCATAAAGGGAGTGCTACAGGTGCCAGAACTTGCACAAATAACTGGCAGCATCTTAACAGCCAGTTTAAAGATGAAGGATCAGTGAGCACCAGTGAACAAGATGATCTTACCTCATTTTATGGTACCTTTAGCCTGTAAACCTGGTGAGGCAGTGGCAGTACTTCAGCACTTCTTGACCTGAACCTGCATATATAGCAAACAGAATTCATTCATTAGCTGTAATAAATTATGATCTATGAGATGTACAAAACAGTTTCTACATACAGGAGCATAATATAATCTAGATACATATATAATGTATTGTATAATTGTATCTATATAACCTACTGTATATTATGTATGTGCATGTGTGAAGCAGCACGTGGCTGGTCACATCATGAAGCCCAGCCAGCAACCCCACGGTGCAATTAACCCTGCTAATTAAGGAGTGAGTCACAGCCTTGGCCATAGCTTCCCCTTCTTCCAGAGAACCCCACTGTGGAAGTTCAGTGCTTGCTGTCTGGATTCTTCTGGATTTTCTCCCTTTCTCAGTCTTTTCTCCTTTTTAACTACACAGCAAACCATATGGTACATCGCCATCTGATTAGCTAACAGCTTTGGAGCCTGTGGGAATTACTGCATCCAGTGCTTTTACAGCAAGTGTTTGCACTACTTTTACCTGCCATTCTCCACATTGATTAATTCCTGCCCTCGGGATTTTATTTACTTTACCTTTTAAAATAAATTTCTATTTATTTATTTATTTAAACTTTCAATCCACTCTACCTACTGGATACGTCTCAGCAAGAGAAGTGTGGGTTGTGTTGTGTTTTCTTTCACTTTTATTATATATTAAAAGAAGATTGATAATAATGGCTGTTTAAAACGGGGTGGTACAGCAAGAGGACTTTCAGTCCTCTTAAGATAACCTACTTAAGGCTACTCCCGTCATATTCTGCATTTTGCTTGCTTGTTTTCTCGTCATTTTTTCCCTTCAGCAATACATCTTTCTGAAGAAGTCTCTGCTGGGCAGCAGCTCTGGAGCCTGCAGGATAACGTCTGCAAACCAGCTCTCCCTCACTTACCTCTCAGAACGTGTCTCTGCAGGAAGGTGATTGCTGATAAGTGCCATCCTGAGGAAGAGGGCAAGGTGCCTCCCCCAGACCCAAAACTTGGTCAAAAAGAATGGTGACTTTACTCCAAGCCTGCTTCTCAGTACGTTCTAACACTGAAATGTGTAAGCTTTTCTCTTCAGCTTTTAAAAACACTAATAAAGACATGAAAGACTCATGAGCACAGCTATTACTGCTTGGCCACTCACCATTCTAGGCAGAATGTTGTTGCTCAGAAAGGAAGACTTAAGCATTGCAGTCACACTGGCAGGAGATGTTTGTCCAAGGCGTAGACCATCCTGAAGCCAACAGCAATACATCAAGGATAAATTCATCTGTTGGACAAAGAGTTTGACAGCCCTGGCAGGCTCTGGCAGGGAGCTCCCAAGGACTCAGCGCTTACCTCATTAATTGTTCTCCTCTTGGTATGAGCAGCAGTAGGCTCACCAAGCATGAAGTGGAAAAGAAAGGTTTGTAAAACACCACACTCTCCTCAAGTGGAAACATGGAAAATTGCTGGCTTGGATTCATATCAGAATGTGTGCAAAAATCTGGTGTAAGCAAGATTTCACATTCTGATGAAAAGCAAAATAAGCCAAAACATATATATATACATATATATACACACCCAGTAAAAAATAGCTTAATTTTAAAACTACATGTAAAATTTATATATGTAAAAATTGAAGTCTTGGAAATATAGTAGCTTCCAAGCCAGTTATTGCAAATAAGCCAAGTGTAATTGCCTGCAGAGTATCCAGGATATTTTGTTTTATTTGTTGATGTTAAAGAGAAAAAATCCAACAAATTGGGAGCATGGTGCAGAGAGAAACTTCCTGGGTCATAAAGTCCAGACTTCTAGTATCCCAGGCACCACATAATTGACTCCTTTTCATCTGAGTTATCTCCGGTCTACTAGATGGATGTGGAAAAAAAACACAAAACAAGTGAAGTAATACTAGCAGTCAGAAAATAAAAAATGACAAGGTTTTCTTTTTCTGTGTCATAAACAAATCAACATTAGCAGTGGGAGCAGCTGTAAACACAGCAATCTGTACGGCTCCAGTAGATAAGGCAAAGACTAAAGGATTGTGAAGGATCTGATTAATTTTTGAACAAGTGGTTGTAGTCCTAATATACCTCTTTCACAGGAGGGGCTGAGGGTCCCCACGATAGAGGCACTGATGGAAAGGGCTGCAGGCTGGGGGCTGCTGTGCTCAGGGTTTTCTCTCTCCTGCCTAATGCTATGTGAATATGATCTTGTGTTCAACCTATGGTGATAAAATTCCTAGTGCAATGCAATCAGAGTTACATTAATACAAATAGGAACACATCTGTGTCCTGCAGGGGTCAGCCATATCTGACTTTCTGATTTACAAAGCCTTTCCAGACTTATGCTCAGTCTTTAAATATAGAAAAATTCTTAAACAGATGCACACCTGGAAGAAACTGAGATTTGGAAATCACTGCTTAACTGTGGCTGCTAGCTGAAGTGTTGCTTTAGGCATTAGGAAAGCTAGAGCCCAGTTCTCTCTGCAACAAACTTTACAGGTTATTTTTGACAAATAGAGTCATTATCACTTTCTCAGACCCAAATATGTTGATGTGGGCACATAATGACCGTACTGGAGAAAAATAAGAAAAGGCACTGATCTTCCTCTTCCTTAATTTGAGCTTAGTTGCCTTCTCCTTAGTCTCTGTGCACTGCTTGGTGCTTTTGATGAGCGTTCATTTCCATAAGTTGTTCCTGTTAAGCAGGTGGGTTCATGTGGGAGCTGGCTGTGTCTCTTTTCCAGCCCACGGGGGAGATGAGAATCAGCCCCATGTCTTTTACAGGAAGGGAAAGGAAAGGAGAAGCAAACTGCACGAGGCAGAGAGAATTGATTGCAACCAACCAGATATAATTACATTGTGGAGGACATTTAATGTTTCATCTTGATCACTGCTGCATCAGGAGAGGAAAGAAAATCACAATATGAGGAAGAGAGGCTGCAACTTCTCTTAATTTGAATTGTAAATTCCCACAAGCAAACCCATGAGTTACTTTCAGACAATCTGAACAGAATGCATGTGACCCAGATTGCAGGGAGAATCAGAAAGCTACTCCACCTGCTTGGAGACAACAGTGGCACTAAGCCGTGATGGCAGGTCCCCAGCACAGCAGGTATTTAATCCAATCATACTAATGAATTTCTCTCCTCCCTTCACTCCTGGGTAGCTACAGTCATGCTGGCATAAGGCTCTTTGGTTAACCACTGCAAGGAGAAAAGAGCTTTATATCCCACAATCTTAAATAGCTCTTTCCTCAAAGCCTGACTTTTAAAAAGCACAGTATGGTTTTTGGTAATGATCAGTGTAATTGAGGTGCACACACCTATATGTAGAGACTGCAAAAAAAGAAGCGAATTTAGTGTTGAAAGAAAGGCCAACGCTTTGCTGAGCTTTACTACACAACAGAGCATCCCCTTATAACTCTGACTGGACCAACTTGTCTCCAGCAGCTCAGACATCCACCTCAATCCAGACCTTGTAGCAAAAAGGGGAAAACTGTCCCAGCAGCTCCATGTGTTTATCCTCCTGCAGCCTTAAGGTGCCAAACAGGTCTCAGTTTGCCTTGATCGCCTCCACCCTCAGCCAACTGTGATCTGGCTCTACACATTAATTATCATAAAAGAAGTGGAAGATTTGCTCATTGCTCCAGATGATTAATCAGCTAGTCAGACATAACACCACCCATGCTATTGTGATTGCAGTCAAATAATGATGTTATACACACTGTAATCATAACCACCATCAAACACCAGAGGAGCCTGGTAATACAAGCAACATGGTCTCTTCACAGTCCATACAACCAGTAATGATCTGCAGTTGGGAACAAGGCCTTAAGGACAGCTCATGAGGTGCACCCTGTATTATTTTGATCTTACACATACTGCAAGTTTGATCCAAGTCTTTGACCTTGATCTCACCACTCAAGACAAGCTACACAGAAAACATTTTGGCTATCAGCCTCATAGTGCTAATTCCCACCTCCTAGCACTGAAGCCAAAAATGATGTGGCCGGAGCCCAGAAGAAAGGATTTAACATAAAAGCAGCATGAGAACTTAAAGTCATTTTGTCAGCTGTAAAAAAGTCTTGCTTTGTTTTTTTTTCCAGAATATATTTTGCTCTATGTGGGTGGTGTTCACTTGTGGAGCAGCTCTTTAGCAGCCTGTGGGAAGCTGATCGGTATTCTCAGTAGGGCAGTTTTGGTTCAGAAGGGATAATTTAAGACAAAGGCTATCAGCCTGTTGTCCGTCCTAGGAAAAGTGGCTGAACCCTCCCAGGGGCTGCCTTCCAGTGGAATGAGAAGCTGCTTGACATAGGGATCTTTTCTTGGGTAAGTAATGAGCTGTATTGATTTTCCTCAAAAAGAAAATTGGACTTTTACAAACAACACAACAAGCTGCTCGAGTTGCTGAAGTGATCTTGTGACCACTACAGGTTCTTGTGCTTGACATGAAAGAGAAGAAAAAGTCAGTGAGGACAGGTTTATCCAACAAAAAACAACTCTCCCTTCAAATACATTTAGCAAATATGGGACTAACATGCCCTACAGAGGCAATGGACCTACCTGGGAAACAGCTGCACGGACAACCCCTGTACTTGTTCTTGTGGCTGGAGGTCTGAAGTCTGCAGCAGAAGCCCACATCTCTTCCCTCACAGTCTCTTTGAGGGGATCATATGGATGCTCTCGCTGCCATCAGATGCCAGTCCAGCAAGGTGCTCTAAGCTGTCCTTTGGCTACCCAAGGGCACCCGGTAGCTCACTGCTGTCACCCAGGGCAAAACAACCCCAGAGCAGAAAATGACTCTCCTCAATCCCAACCTGACCTCCTGAGAACGTCTCACCATGCAGCAGAGCCCGTGGGTTCTCCTGTGAGTTCTCCATTGTGGAGCTGTGGATCAAGTTCTTCAGAACTGCCTGGCAGAGGTTTAGTTCCTATGCCCTAACCTTTAAAATGATGAGATATAACCTCAATCCCAATTCCCATACCTGCTGCACATTCTTGAAGTTGACCTGACAGGAGAAAAATATTCAGCCTATTTCTAAGCACTCAGTGGAATGCAATTCCTTCCCTGACACCTCTCCAGAGGTCCTGAAGCCTGGCTTTGCTGTAGCTGGCTTGGCAAAGCTTCAGTCCTACCTGTCCCAGAGCAGTGGGGGAAGGACACAGCTCCTTCAGAGCCTCCCACACTGCTCTGCAAGAAGAGGAGCCTCCAAAAGCCGGGTCTAGCACCTTGACTGGCAAAGATGGGTCAACAGCAAAGGCAAATTTTCATTCTGTAGTCAAAATGGACCATGGCAGAGCATCTGAAAGTAGAAACCTAACCATGATGCCCCCAGAAACCCAGCTCTAGAACAGTCTGTGCTGAGCCCCAGCCCCCTGGAGGCATCCAGCTCCCCAGTCAGCAGCGTCATTCCCAGCTACACACTGCAAATCCCATCTGGAGCCCCACCAGCACCACAGCAGACCCAGTGCTGGAGGTGTTGCTCCCTTGATGCACCACTCCCAAGGCTTTGCCGTGCCCCAAAAGGCAACTGACACCCACACTACCACCAGCTCTCCAGCAAAGCAAGAGCATCCCAGACCTCGCACTGCAATATCTAAGAGTCTGACTGCTAAATGCGATCACATCCTATTACTCTTGATAGCTCGATTCAGAGATCAAAAGATCTTTGTCTCTATTTTCAGTGAGATTGTGGACTCTGGTACGAAGCAGTTATGGGCAATAATTTCTCACCACGCTCGAACTCTGGCCACCGTTTGCAAGATTAGAAAACTGGAGGGGGAAAAAAAATCAACAGCAGTAAGCTCAGCAGGGATGAGGAGTGTTAATTTTGTGTTGGTAAATGTGAATTATCAGAAATGGAAAATAAATGCAAATTGAAAGTAATAAAAAAAAACACAATTAAAAAAAAAAAAAAGCAGCCAATGTAATTTTCTGAATCAGAAAGAAATGCAATTATGATCATGGAATGGGATTTTCTAATATTTTTCATATCAGTCATTTCTGTGTTTTATTTAGCGCATTATAAAATTGGGAGAAATGTGACAACCTCTCCAGTAAGCCAATGTTTCATTATTTAACTTAAAGAGTGGTGAGGCACCAGCACAGGTTGCCCAGAGGGGTGGTGGTGCCCCATCCCTGGAGACACCCAAGGTCAGGATGGAGGGGCCCTGAGCACTGATGGAGCTGTTGGTGTCCCTGTTCAGTGCAGGGGGTTGGACCTGACAGCCTTTTAAGGTCCCTTCCAAATCAAAGGATTCTATGATTTAATGTTATAGCTGAACTAGGTTTACACAAATTAGACTTGGGGATGGGTGTAAGGAAGAGGGGCACTCGAAGTTCCTCAGCTGTGTCCAGCATATCAGCCCAAAGTAAAGCAGCACTGAGTGCAAAAAGTGCATGCCAAGGGTAAGACTTCTGTAGAAGCTAATAGGAGCAGAGAGCCTGGTTCTTTCCCTCCCAGACCTCTCAGCCCCTCATGGGCAGGTCTGCAAGGGTCAGGGATCCCCCTCTGCCTTCCCCATGGTGTCTGAGATTTGCATCACCACAAACACTAAATGAATAAAATGAAAGAAAGAAAAAAAAGATCAATGACAAATTTTACTCTCTGCATGAGATGCCTACCGTCACCCAGCCATGTTCGTACAACATCCGACCTCCTTCCTAAAGAGGGATAAAATAAGAAAAATCTCTTCTTTTCCCCCTGCTCTCATCCCTTTAATAATTTGACAGAATTAAGCTGAATGTGCTGATTATTTTCCACGTGCATTAATCATGGGCAAATCATGTTAGAGAGGAAAATGCACAGCCTGCTGTTCCCTCTCAGCACCCTCCTCTCACCCTGCTCCCAGAATAGCCTTCAGCCTGGAGGGCATCCTGCCGGTGCAATTAGCAATGTGAAATGGGGAAGAGAAGAAGATGGGAAGATGCAGGAAAAGGAACTTTTCTCAGAACTTAGACGTGGCTTTTAGCTTATCAGAGCAAGCAAGAAAAAACTGAAGAGCACAGTATACTTGCACACTTGAGCTCATGAAAATTCAGACAAGTGATGAGCAACTGCTGTCATCTTCTGTGGTCTTATTCTAGTCCCTGGCCAGAGCTCCACTCCTGACCGCTCCCCATCAAGCTGGCCAGGAGGTTTCCTTCACCACCTGCCAACACGGAGTGCTCCAAGTGATTCAGCTTGCCTTCCTGCTGACAGCTAAGGCTGAATCCCTCAAGCCCTGGATCAACCCATCACGTCACCGAGGAGGTTTCTTGAAAGAGCATCATCCGCTTGGCCAGGATTCTAGAGGCAAAGTGAAACTGCATGAGTCTAATTTAAAGCTGTGAATGTCACATTTCAGGCTTGATTTGGCCATCACCATAGGGAGGCAGCTTGTGCTACCAAGCATGGGTAGAAGCACAAGCTCTGATCCTCAGCCTACAGACTCCTCCAGAGAGAAGCCCTGCTGTGAGCTCTCCTCTCCAGCAGCTGCTACATCTCACGAAAGGATTCTGCCAGGAAGACTTTTCCTTTCTTATTTCATTTTGCCAAAATCCATGAGGGTACTGTCACTTTAAAAAAAAAAAATTCCTCCAGAAGGAAGCAGATACAAAGCAGAAATGACCTGGCAGAAGGGATTTGGTGACAAGGCCAGGAAGCAAGCAGTTAGAGCTGGGCTGTTTCCAGAAGCACTGTGGCCATGCCATACATTAATAATCTGTGACATGCATAAAGATGGGCGAGCATCTGAAGCCAGCTGCTTCATGCATGGATACAGCCACTGAGAACCTCAGGAGCACATTTCTATCCCCTGCCTTTGCAGAACAGAACCACAAGGGGGGAAACCCAGAGCTCAAGTAAGAAAACCCCAAGGCTCCTAAAGCAGCTGAGCACACACATTCCATACGGAAGGGGACAAGGATTAAGATGTCAGCATGTGAGGAGAACTGAGTACACAACACTCTGTCCTACCCAGGTAAGTGCAGAAGCCTCTTCTCCTGCAGTCAGAGTCTGAGAAAGGCCAGGCTTCGGGGATGTTTTTGCTGAAGGATGTTTCTCTCCCTCCCACCTGGAAATCCATATCTCATAAGGATCAGGCCAGCATCAGGTAAGCAACACAACCTGACATCTCAGATGTGCAGCTTTGGTTTTCTGGGCAAACAGAAGCACACGGCAATCTGCTGTGACAGCAGGTGGCTCAATGAGTATTTACTGAAAGATGGATTTTCCTCCCCGTCATGCCCCAAACAAGGCACAACAAAGCCATCACAAAAATTACACCCAGCGACAAGACCAAAACATGTCACAAGAAAAATGCCTTCTGGCACTGTTTTGTTGGTTTAGTGAGGGTTAGCCCAGCTGGGCTCTGAGAGTCTCCCAGCACTTCCATCAGTTATTCGATCTGTTTAAGACAGCTTAAAGGAATATTGCAGCTTTCTCCCTACGATCAGGCGCGGTTTTGGCTGAACTGACTCTTCTCCACAGGAATGAGAATTTCTCCGAGGACATCCAGCTCAAAGGATGTGGGATGTTCCAGGGTCTACTTAAGTCCCATGCAGGCGCACCTGGGCCAGTCACCTGGGGACCAGTATGGCAGGCAATGACATGGAGCATGCTCTGAGCTGCCAAGTGAGAATGTACTTTGCTTACCAACCTCAGCCCAAGGAACTGGGTAAATATGGCAGCACAGTCATTCCCTTTCCACCTTACATCTCTCTTGCTCTGATGCATGTTACCAAAGGATTTGTGTAACGGTCTAACCAAGGTGAGACCCTGATAAAGCCCCTTGGGAAATGCAGCTGACACCTACAGACCTCCTCCATTAGATTATATATTACTGACTCTTGATGCCATCTGGACCACTCAGTCCCATCATGACATCACCTAAGTTTTCACACAGGCAGAAGCAGATAATTTAATTCCATCAATCAGGACTAAGAGAATATCCTCCCTCTGGAGCCATACTCTGCTCCAAGTCACTTAGGAAAGCCCGCAGTGCCATGATGTGTGTGCTCTATGGGCTTGTGGCCTCAATTTCACCTTGTCACCATGTTCTCCTGCTGTAAAGGCAGCAGGCAGGACTTTCCCTGACACACAGAAGATGAAATGGAGCCATCAGGGAGGGTTGAAGAAGTGTGCGCTTCATAGGGTGTGTTTTTCTGCCCTGCTCAGAGTGCTCAGTACATTTCAAATAAAACACACTCACATTTGTCAGCTCCAAAGGAAAAAAAAATCCCCTGTAAGATTTTAGGAGACCCACAGGACTTCTGGATCACTGCTTGGAAAGGGCAAAACTGTAGCAGAGATTAATATTGTATTAGTGAGAACTTCAGACGGAAGACACTCCAAGCCCACTTGTACACTCTCTGAGTTAATACCAAAGGGTACCCTGCAGGTTTCAATCATTCGCAGGGCTTTAGCACCAGCATCTGTGTTTGCAACCTGAATTCACATTGAACACTGTGTTGGCAGCACTGCTGCAGCTACCAGCTTAGGAAGGAAATTGCTTGGGAAGCTGAGGCAAAGAAATATATGAAAAGGATGAAAAAACCTACCTTGTTGCTTCTGCAAGTCTCAGGCAGGGCACAGAGAGGGAAGGATGGCAAAAAGGAGATAAGTGGTTGTGAAGAAAGACAGCTCTTGCAAGGATCATTCCTTCTTCTCCCCCATCCACTGATATTGCTTCTGCTTTAAAAATAATAATAATTAAACAGAATTGAACAGTGTGACTGCTCTTCTTGAGTAAGCAGAAATCATTGTCTATGGGAACCCATAGCTATCCACATGCCATTCTCCTGATTCTGAGACACTCTTACATATACTCCAGATGGTTCCACCTCACAAAGTGGGAGCCTGCACTTCTGCTGCCTGTGCTCGCATCCCCGTTTCTCTCTGAAGCTGACAGCCTTGGGCTGTGCCCACCCATGGCTCTGGGTGCCCATAAGCACATCTTCTGCCACAGTGAGGTCCCCCATCTCCTCCTCATCTGAAGTGGCAGCTAAGTGGCAGCTGTGTTAGACTGTTCAGAATCACATTTGGTTCACATTCTCTAGCAGGCATTCAAGATAATATTTTTAGAAGAAGCTATACTGCATCTCTGAAGGTTCACACACACATGCTGCAGTGTGGAAATGCCCACAGGCCCATCAACTCCTCCGGTGATGTTGTAAGCCTTGGGATCACCCCTGCTACACCATCTCCTTGGCCCCAGTGTCAGGGATGGCACTGAAACTCCCTTAGGAGCTCAGACAGCTCCCACAAGCTAATCACATCCTATTACTTCTGTGCCTTGCATGCTCTTTTAACATCAGTCTGTGAGGATCAACCTGCTATGGCATGTAAAGGGACACTTCCATCTGATGTGTGACAAGGAGTGAGACCTCACAGGCCCAGCGTTACCCCTGTGTCAGCCACATGCAGGTGGCATGACCCCATGGCACGAAGCACAGTCAGACATCATCCAGCAGAAGGTAAGGGTGACTGTGGGACATAAAACCTATATATCTTCCTCTACGTTCTAAGTGGCTGAAGAGAGGCCATGGCTGCCCATCCAGCATGCTGTAACTTGCATGAAAAATTCTAAATAATTTAACTAAGTACCCTTGTGCTAACAAACGAAACCATATCTACTCCTGCAGGAACAGAGTGGATTTGTCACTCTAGGTTATAAAGCAATGCCAGGCTCTTACAGATAAAGCAAGGTGCTGCAATATTTATAAGATATTTTAATTCAGTTTATGTGGAGTATGACATTAATTCCTCTCTCTTCCATAGTGAACTTCAGTCAGCATGGAGGTGGGCAGCACCCTCAGATCCATACAGACCTTTGGTTTGACCAAACCATGGGCTCTCTATCAGCCTCCTCTCACCAGCAGGTATATTTTAGCTTCCCTGTAGGCCCAGCAGCTGATTTCTGATAGTGACATACAAAGGTCTGGGCAGGGTGAAGGTAGAGATCATGGTCCTAATTCTTCCAAAGGCAATAAAGTATCACAATGCAAGTCAATAAATAAACAACCCAACCAGCATCAACTAACCAGCACAAAAGGTACAAGAACACTCTCCAAGGGGCCCATGCCTAATTCACAAGACCATTCTCACAGTTCATTATGAATTGCCAGATACTCTGGTTTACCACTGGCCTTTTCAAACTGTGCTGCAAACAAAAAGCCAATGTCTGAGAGCTTGGTTTTGCTGTGGTTTTCTTTCCCAGGTCTGACAATGAGGGAAATGCCAACTACATTAAGTTTTATTGTTTTCTTCCCCAATTAAGCCACAGCCACCCACGCAGGCCATTCCTGGGGACCTGCTGGCTGGCAGCAGTGCCACCAAGAGCAACGCAGCTATTCACATGACCACATTCACAGTCATGCACTGAGATCACCAGCAGCCACAGGGGAAACAAAGCACAATGCATGCTGCAGGATTTCCTATCACAAGGAGAAAGCCCATTCCCACCACGAAGCCTTGCAGCTGGTGCAAGAGGGACATGGCAGAAGAGCAGAGGGACAAGCACTCATATGGGACCTGAGGTCCCACTGTGACAGAGCTCCATAAGGACAGCCATATTCCCATGCAGACTGATAAGGATCCCAGAGTAATGTAATTTCCATCTGCAGGTGATGCTCCCTTGCAGGGTCTTTAACACTCCCCAGTACTCAGAAGATGCCCACACAAACATCCCCTGAGACTGCAGTCTGGGGGGGAAGAGGGAGCTAAATATTTAATTTCAGGCTCTTTCATCAAATATTTAATCTATTTAATATTAATTAAATCTTGGTCTGAATAAACAACAGTTAAAACCTCACCTCTTCCTCCAATCATTTGATAACTTGAACATGACAGCTTACAACATCCCAACTGAGATGGCAATGAATAAGGGCTTTTTTCCACCTTCAAGATCTTAACAGAAACAGCAGATACCTAATCTCCTTGTTGGCCCCCTCTAGCCCTCCAAGGCAGGATCTTTTGTGTGTGGATGTACAGTAACAGCACCTGGTTTACACCAACATTTCCCCACCCTCCTTTGTAACCTCTCATTTTTCAAGAACTCCATTTGTACCCCTCACAAACGCACACTCCCAGGCAATGCAGCAAGAATCCATAAAGCTAAGCTGGAGGAAGAGGAATTCTGGGGTGAGGTGGAGATGAGGGAGGGCTAGAATAGGAACAGATCATTTCCACCCCAGAAGATTTACACCACTTAACACCAGGCCATGAAGTCAGCTGCCACCATTGCACCTGCAGCCACAACTGCTTTATATTACAGAAGGAAACCCTATTTGGATGAAGGTCCATTCACACCAACTGCACCAAACAGAACTCATTTTCTAATTAAACCTGGTAGAGCAGCCAGTAATGAAGGATTGCCCTGCACAGAGCACTGCTTACCTTGCTTTCCTCAGCGCTCATCCCATTGAGCAGAGCAGCTTTGAGCTTCTTTTCCTCTCTGCTGCGCTGCCTCAAAGCCATCCCACTCAGATGGTGGGAAACAGCAATGAAAACATTTATACTGCTGTTCAAAAGGAATGAATGCATCTCCACCATCCCAAGACAGCAGTGCTGAAGGCCTTGATCCCAGTGGAGATAAAGCGTTTGGTGTAAACAAGCCAGGTTATTCCGCTTATACAGGTCACTTTAACTCCTCTGGCCCTATAAAAGCTGCGGTGTAAAAGTCAGTCTTTGAAAATAATAAGTGCAGGATTGGTTTTAAGTAGCTGAATGCTTTGCAGCAACTCAATGCATGCAGATGAAGGCAAGGCAGCCTCCAGCAGGCATCGCTTTCTCAGAGATGGCCATGGTGCAAAGCTCTTTCTGTTTTCCTGTAGAGAGTAATTGAAAAGCAAACAGGAAAAAGGCCATAAAGTCATGGCCCAGCAAATCACCACTGTTTCAATCAGCAAAGGAGCAATCAATTCTCCATCTAGTAGTTGATTAAAAACAAGTTTCTCATCTCTGGGAGCAAACTCTACAGCAAGTGAGTCCCACAGCTCTGAAGGACTGCAGGGCTGCCTCCTGCCAATGCCACATCCCAGCTGTGCCTGAGCCAAAGCAGGTCAGAATTGGGAAGGAGGGATGTTTAGGTCAGCTCAGCTCACCTCCCCTCTCAATGAGCCCTGCTTGCACTGTTACTCTTGCATTTGACTTAAAACACATTTCTGAGAGCCTCACCTCCTGACTGGAGCAGTGCTGAAGGGAAACACATGTTGGTGGAATTTCTCCCTCAGCACAGAAAGCAGCTCTGACCCCAGGAAGTCCCTGAACACCCAGCAGCCCCTGAGCTCCCTGGGAGGGGTCCTTGTTCCTCTGCGTTCCCTGACATCAAAGCCATGCAGGATTTCTGAGCCTTCCCATGCATATGATGTCCCCTAACCTGATCAATATGGAGTTGACCACCACACAGACAAACCCAGAGCCATCTTAAACGCTTTGAAGCCAGTAAAAGCCAGCAAGTTTATGCCTTTGCTGACAAACACTTATGCCTCTGCTCAAGTAGTGGAAAGGACTTCTTGTTCTACTTCCAGTTTATACTCACATTGCTTTGTAGAGTTTGGGTACCACACGCCCCTCACCTTTTCAGCCCCTGGCATGAGATGCTGGCTTCACACACTGGTGGTCCCATGTAGGAAATCAACACTGCTGAGGAACTGAGCAAATGCCCAAGGAAGGTCCCCTCAGAAGGAAGGGATGTTGATCAACCAGCTACATGTCAGCATCTCCATTCAACACCTGGTATCTCCACTCCAAGCAGAGGTTGAGACCAGCTGCCATGAAACAAACCTCATGTTCAAGCCAAAGCAGATCTGAAAAGCTGGGCACAGCACAAGGTGGGAGAAAACCCAGAAACCATCACTGCATCAGCAGGGCACAGTAAAATCCCTGGGCCCAGCTCCCTCCCCATGCAGAGAAAGCCAAAATCGGGGCTGTGCTGGGCACCATGGCCATCTGCTGCACAGGTCTGTGGGACCCTGGGACCAGCCAGGCTCAGGAGCCACAGCCCAACCCAAGAGAGGTGTGATTTAAGGTTTTCTCCACAGCTGCAATCTCACCTCGACTTCTGAGGCTCAGCCCGCTGCCCGTGCAGTTCACAGAGCGGTCAGCATCTGCTCCATTTGTAAGCTGAGTGCTGCTGGGCTGGGCTGTCTGCTGACCTGGCAGTAAGGCTCAGCAGCTGCACAGACCTGGCACCTCACAGAGCATCACCACAAACCAGCTGCACAGTGAGGTCTGCAGCAGGAGCAGTGCCACAGCTCCATGCACTGCCTGTAACCCAGGAGCAATCTCTGCAGACTCTGATCTTTTCCTGCAGCAAACAAGCAAGGCCACAAGGAGAGCTTCCCAGGCTGCTTCCCAGCCACCCGACCCAAGAGGAACACTATGGGGCACCAGCGAGCCCTGGAACAGGAGATGCTGCATGGGGAGGGGCGCTCGTGGCACAGCACGGTTGAGGGGCATGGGCTGAAACCCACAGGAGCTCTCTCAGGCCTGAAAAATGCATGATTTGCAAGTAGAGTGATTGGGACCAAGTTCAACTCTCCTTGAATCGCCACGGAAAGGCTCCTCAGTACCCCTTGTGCCTCAGCAAATATGGGCAAAACCCCACAGCAATAAGTGTAAGTGCCAGAAGAGAGAGGGGTCAGGGACAGGATCTGGGCAGGCTGTCAGCTGGCTCTGCAGCTCACCCATAGGGACATCCTGGAGCTGGCATTACCAGCTCCAGTGCCTCAGGACCATTCCTCATCCACCACAACACCTTCATGACACAGCCTGCAAAGCCCTGCAGCTTGGACACATCCCCCCAGCCAACAAAATGGGCTCAAGACATACCTGAAAATAACTGTCAAGCAGCTCAGGGAAATGAAGCATAAAGGAATCAGCAGGTGGCAAAGGCAGCGGGATGGTGGATACCGAGACACCAGCCACAGGGATGGTCAGACTCATGGCATGGCAGGTGATGGAGTCACTGCCTGCACCCACTGCAGCTCCTGGGGTGTTTTAATTGGCTGGGCTGAACCACAAGGGATCAGGAAGTACATAACCCCAAAAGCACCTTGCTTTTGCATTCGATGGAAAACTGGGAGCAAGCAGCCATATTTTAGCTGTTCACAGTGACAGCTCATCAAAGCCCCGGCCCAAAACCCACCAAGACACTGGCTCTGTTAGAGACTTGGCCAGGAAGCCAGCAGACAGACAGAAGAATGGGGAAGCGTGACTGATGACCACTCAATTGCCAACCCCTACATCTCCCCTGGGGTCTGCTTGGGAAAACCTGCCAAAGCCAACAGGTGTACCTGCAAGCCAGAGCGGACAGCAGGACACCTGCCTCCATCACACCCTCCAGGCCTGTGAACCACTCTGGCCACGTGGGCACTCCTGCATACATGCAGAAATATCTCCTTCCAGCCCAATCACTTCTAATCCCATCTGTGACCTCATTATTACAAACCTTCTCAACCAATCAGCTATAAAGCTTCTGCAGCCAGGCAGCCCCACCGAGAGGCAAAACCAGGGCCAGGCTGCATTTCTGAGGAGCAAATCACATCTAAAATCACATCTAAGCTCTTTTCTCTAAGAAACACATGAATGCTCTTACCGTGCCATGAAAGGGGGGAGGAGGGGAAAGAACAAGAAACACCAAGGACTCATTTGTTGCTCTGCCCCTGCGCGATGAAGCGAGCCATTGTTCCCTACCTGCTGTCACAACGCCTTTCAGAAAGCACCGCTGCTTTTCCCAACGTGTTCATGTAACAGTGCAAAGCAGCCTGAGAATGGGTGAGCAGCTGGATAAAATACAACACGGCTAACAGATTATTCAGAAGGTTTTCACGCTTGATCTGTAAACACTCTTTTATTTATTAAAAAATAATCATCCATTGCAGCAACCTCTGCTTTGTGTTTTCTGCCTTGTTTTTACAGTAAAGCATGGTTTATTTGCTTTCCTCACCTTTTTGAGGATTCAACTCTGAAAATGCAAGTGAATGTAAACACTGCTGTCCAGGTCCCAGGGTGCATCCGGGCACCCTCCGAATGAATACAAAGTCAGGAGAGAGCAAAATCAACAGAACACATCCAAAAGTAAAAAGGCGCTGCTTTAAAGTCTCTTCCTGTGCACCACACAACTCTACAGAAGGCAAATCCATCCTATAGGACAGACTTAAACTTTGCTTTCTCCAAGCAGTTCCTACGATCTGTCAGCACTGAAGAGCTGTATGGGTGGCGTTAGGAGGCTTGCAGAGCCGTTTATTAAGAGAGATCAGGAAGTTTTTCCTTTCAGCATTCTCAAGGCATTTCCCCATGGCAGGAGGATGCGACGTTTGTTCTGTTCGTGTTTTTAGTTTTGTGCAGAAAAAGCCAAAAAGACATTTCAGGAGAGGAATGTAAAAGCAACATTAACTCCTGCTCCAACCTCACAATATTTACACTTTCTGATTTTGGTTTTTTTTTAATTAAAGAAAAAAAAAGAAAAAAAAAAAGCTTGCTTACGCTATAAAATACCAGGGAACCTGCCGGGAAGTTCCCCATTTCAAAGCTTTGCCCTGCGTGAGACTGAAGGAGGGTTGCTTCAGTCATTTCCTAGGACAGATGAGAGCAGCAGATCGCAAACTTAACTCTCCCTCGCTCAGAACGGCGGAACTGCTGTGTGCACAGAGCCACCAAACCTGCAGGAAACGCAGCGGGAGTTAAAACAGCAGAAAAAAATCAATAGAAACAAGACAGTGTGATGTACAGAGCGCTGACGTTTGCTCTGAAATGTTACCTATGTACAGTCAGGGGTGGGGGAACCGAGTTAGCATTGAACACACGTTGGAACTTTGATACGGTGTTATATCAGCCGAGGGGAAGTTGCTGGGAGCTTGGCTGGATCCCAAGCTCTGCACAGCATGAGAAAGAGCCCTTAGCAGCCCTTGGGTGCCCGCCTGCACAGCAACCACCCCTTGGCTCTGCTGCAACTGGTAGGGATGTGGAAATTACAGCTCTGCCTTCTTATATCATGGGCAGCGCTGAATTCAACAGAACCAGGTTAGGACAGAGAGAAAAGGGGAAAAAAACATGAAAGAAAAGCTAGCCTGGGGGGGAGCAGGATCCTCAGCTTTAGAGCCAAAAAAAAAAAAAAAAAAAGAAAGAAAAAAGAAAAAAAGGAAAAGAAATAGAAATAGAAAAAAGAACAACAACAGGACACTGGAAATGGAAATGTTGGTGATTTTACCCACTTGCCAGGCAGGAGAAACTGCTCTAACTCTTTGCTGGTTTTGAGCAAAGGGGGATTTCAGGGAGTGGGAAGAAAGGGAGTTTTCAGGTGTCAAACATAATTAAAGCATTCACAGTTTCGAAGCTGCTTGCCTTACAAAAATTAAGACGTTCAGATTCAGAGATACAACACTGTATTTTACAAGGGGGTTAAAACTAATTACATATACAACAGGAGGGGGGGGTGGGGGGGGGAGTGGGGAAGATACAACAAAACAAAAAGCCAACACCTCTGAAGGGGGCATACTCCCGCTTTGCTGTTCGCTTCACGGAGCTGTGCGTCATCTGTCTTTAAAGAGTCAAACTGAGCAGTCATGAAAACATCCACTGAGAGACTCTGTGGCAAAAGAAAGAAACCTCACAAAGTAAACCAAGCGAATCGAAAGCCATCCTCCCCTGGGAGCTGAGTGCCAGGCTCAGACCTCCACTTGCCTGCCGCTCCTCGCTGCCGCTGTTGGGCATTTCAGTGGGCTCATCTCGGGTTTGGAAGGCTTCCTGCTCAGAAGTTGAAGGAAACCATCCCATGCAAGCACAGCCCAAGGACAGTCGTGCCTTACTCTCTTGCAAAGTCTTGAATTATTAGTCCTGCCCATTCCTGTGGGTCCTTCAAACGATCCTTTTCCTCTCTATCCTGCAGAGGATCCTTTTGAAGGCCCGTCTGAAGTCATGGTTGAAAATGGTGTAGATGACGGGGTTCAAGGAGCTATTGCAGTAACCGAACCAGAAGAAGAATTTGAAGAGGGTGGGAGGCACAGAGCAGCTCTTGCAGACTGCAGTCAGTGTGTAGGTGAAGAAGAATGGGAACCAGCAGATGACAAAGACCCCAATCACCACTGCCAGCACAAAGGTGAAACGCTTCTCCCGGTTCTGCCGGCCCCTCCACCGGGACCCTTTGGTGTTCCTCTCCTCCTCTGTCTTCCTGGGCAAAGCGTCCCCAGGCTTTATCTGGCTCAGCTTAGTCTTGGTCTTTCCCCGCAGGGGTCTCTCTGCTTTCTTGGGCTGGCTGTTCTCCTGGTGCTCAGAGGAGGAGGTTTCCTCCATGTCTATGCCATTGACCTCTCCCTCCTGCCCATCACCAGCTCCGGCTGCTTTCTCCCCATTGAGCTGGGCTGAGGCTGGCAGGTCCTCCTTGTCGGCCAAGCCGTTCTGCTTTTTCTCTGGGCGCTCCGCCCTCTTGTTCAGCGGGACCCTGGTTCGTCTCTTGGCTATCTGATAGATGCGCACGTAGACCAGGATCATGATGAGGCACGGGGTGAAGAAGGAGCCGATGCTCGACGAGATGATGTACCACTTCTCGTCATTGATCTTGCACCCTGATGCCCACTGGTTCACCTTCTGCACACTTTTCTTCTCTATGGAGATGAGCGGTGGGAAGGAAATGACGGCTGAGATGACCCAGACGATGAAGATGATGCACTTGATGCGGCGCGGGGTGCGCTTGAGGTTGTACTCGATGGCTTGTGTGATGGACCAGTAACGGTCCAGGCTGATGGCGCACAAGTGCACGATGGAGGAGGTGCAGAACAGCACATCTAAGGCCAGGTAGATCTCGCACCAGACTTTGCCAAAGTACCAATAGCCCATCACCTCGTTCGCCAGGGAGAAGGGGATGACCAGTGTGGCCACCAGGATGTCGGCTGAGGCTAAGGACACCAGGAAGAGGTTCTGGGGGGCCTTGAGCGCTCGGCTGGTGAAGACGGCAATGATGACCAGGACGTTGCCGAAGACGGTGAAGAGCATGAGCAAGCCCGCCAGGCTGATGAGGGTGATGGTGGTGTGCAGGGGGTACGGCATGCTCCATCCCAGCCCGGCCGCGCTGTCGTTGAAAGTCCCGTTGGCGCCGGGAGGCGGGTAGCCCTCCTCCTCCTCCAGCTGCCGCTGGTACTCCATGGAGGAGAAGAAGTGGCCCCTCTCCGTGAACGGGCGCTCCGGGTTAAACATCAACCCCGCTGCGCGGACACCCCCCGCCCTTCGCCCCCTGCCCCACCCGGCTCTCCGCGGGGCTCCGCGCTCCTACAGCGGCGCCGCCCGGGCGGGGGCTGAGAGGCGGCGGCCGGGGGGGCGCGGGCGGGCGCGGCTCATGCCGGGCTCGGAGCGGAGCGGGGTCGGGGCTGCAGCCGGCGGAGGCTGCTCTGCTTCGCTCGTCGCTGAGCCGTTTTATAGCCCCGGATCAGGCCGGGGCTGCCGCGTCAGCCCCACGTGGGGAGCTGCCCCCGTTGCGCGCACACGCATACACACACACACACACACACACACACACACAGAGACGCACACACATATCGCAGCTTCACCTCCAGCGCCGACAGGTTCAGCCCCGTCCGCGTCCTGCACGCTGCCCCCGCAGCCCCGCGACCCCCTCGCCCCCCAGCCCCGACTCCCCCCGAGTATCGCAGCCTTACGGCGCGGTGCCACCCAATCGCGCACTGGCTCCCCTCCCCTCGCGGCCGTGTCCCGGGAAAGCTCCCCCCTCTCTTCCCCCCACCCCCGCACACACCCGGCCCTGGGGCAGCTTCAGACCGTCGCGTGTTGGGGGAACGCGAAGTGGGGGGAGCAGCCGGGCGGCGGCAGCGGCCCCAGGCAGCGCGGGGGGGCAGTGGCACCTGCTGGCCGCCGCACCGCACTGCACTGCACGCAGTGGCCCACGAGGCCGCGGCACCCACGCGAGGTCGCGGTTCGCGGCACCCGAACCTCAGCAGCCGGCACCAGGGGGTCGCCGCCCCAGCCCAGCTCCCGCAGTGCCCCCTACACGCAGGAGGATGGAAGGCGGGCGGCAGCCCCACGGAAGAGAGCAGCCTCAGACCCCCGTGACTTTGCCCCCCTGAATTGCAGCAGCATCACAGAACCTCATTAACAACAAAGAGCAGTGGTGGCACACCTGGTGACGCCCAGCTCTCAGCACGCACAGAGCGGTGACCGCTACAGCCCCTGCTTTAACTCTCGTGGGCTCTTTGCTCTCACTTTTAGATGTCCCTAAGGATGATCAGGGTTCAGGCAGCTCTCAATTAATTACCACACCAGGTGCTTGAGCTAATAAAGGCATTTGACGTGCAAGAGGGACAAAGCCCTTTTCCCTCATCCCCACACTGTGCTATAAGCAGTGACACAAAGCAGGGCCTGGGATGTGGGGTGTGGGAGCTGCTAAGTACAGCCTGCAGGGCTGACACGGGTGATAAGGCAGTGGGGGGAGATGCCCATTTTACAGATGCCATCTGCAGAGAGTGCCTTCAAGTCTCTAAACTGAGGCCACAGTGACACACACACACACACACACACTTTCCTATGCACACTGACCTCCATCAGAGTAGGTGCAATCTGTAAAATCTGACTTCACACCACAGGGCACATGGAGACAGGGTGCAGGGACTCACCTGGGGCTGCAGCAAGGCTGGGGGTGCTGTGCTGGGACCTCGTGCCTTTCTGGTGCACCCAGCGCATCTTCAGAGCCACATTCCTCAACTTAGACAGAGTGTAGATGTAAATGATGAAACCACAACAGCTGCTTTGATTTTTCTCTCTCCTTTTGTAGCTGGAAACTCCTCAGTCCATCTGAAGCTCAACCCAGCCACATCCACGCTGAACCGTGACATCAAGAAAGCAGAGCTGGAGCCCCAGCAGCACCTGTAAGCACCTCAGTAGCATCTCATCTCCCTTTCAGCCTCTGTCCAGGTCATCTCACAGCTCTGCCACGACAGTGGGAAGCACCAGGGCTGGTGCAGATCCCCAGGATAGCCCCCAAGCACACCCACTCCTGCAGGAGGGCTGTGGTAGGAGTCCATCCCACGCGTTATGGTAATGTTATAAAGCCTCAGCACTCAGAGTCCTGGGATTTGGTGAGAAATGTGCATTTGTAGTCTGTGGAAGACTGTAGAGAAAAAGCTTGAGGGGGGGGGATGGGGGGAAACAGTAAATAAAATGTTGATATCAGCCCCCTGGCGCTGGCATCCAGCTGCTCAGCATTTGGATGCTAACAAGGCTGATGAGAGCAGCCAGGGCTCTGCAGCCCCAACTCCATCAGCACGTGCCAGGGGGACAGCACAGGAAGAGGTTCACGCTCCAAGAGCTGCAGACCCCAGGGCACAGCTGAGCTACGCCACAGCAAACACTGCTTTCCCCTTTTTCCTTTGCTCTGATACCTCAGAAGGTGCCATGGAAGAGGCACAGACCTCCAGCACGCAGACCTGGTCCCGATGGTTGCATTGCTGTCCAACAACACCATCAGCCGAAGTGCTGCCCATTTCCAGGAGGCGCTGCGAGTGCTGTGATTCATCTTTTCCTTCTTTCAAAGGAAAAAGAAAACACACTTTATAATGAAAAAATCATCACAAGTGCAGCAGGCCTGGCCACCCCCTGTCCATCCCTACCAGCTGCTCGGGCGCTTTGCCATACACACACTCACAGCCTCACAGCCCTCCCCTTCCACACCCACTGCTGTGCTGCAGATGTGCATTTTGCTCTCTACCTCACAGCATTGCCTTCTGCCGAGCTTTGCAGCGGGGTTTGCACAGCCTCAGCTGTGAGCTGTGCTTCCCTGAGTTATTTGAACAAATGGGTATGGATGGAGCTGCAGGGACAGCACCCTGCTGCTGGCTGTGCCGAGCAGCATGCTGAGCATCACCAACCATAGCAGATCCTCACTGCCTCACAGCTGGCTCAAACCAGCAGGAGACAACCCGCATGCAACCACCCGCTCCTTCCATACTGTTTTGCAAACAGCTTTAAAGCCCTGCTTGCATTTCCCCATGGGTTGCCAGCCCTGTCAGGCAGGATTCTAAGCAGCAGGTCGGGTTGTGCAGCCCAGTGCTGACAGCCAAGACAAACATTGCCGTGCTACCAGCTGCAGCGTGGTGGAGCTTGGGGCACAGGCACAGTGCTCATGTGAACCTCACTTTTGTCCACTGCTCTGTCTTCCTGTAAAGTGCCCACTCAGGCACTTCATGCTGAGTGGGGAGAGTGAAGAAGAGAGGCCAGATGCCACCAGCTTTTCCTGCAGCCTTCCCTTAGTAAGAGCAATCCTGCCCCAGCAGCTCAGCAGGCCGCCTTTCACCAGCAGAGCAGCCTGTGTTTCAGTTAACACTGAGCCTAACTCTCTATAAATCCTTTTGTTTCATAACTGGGAGAGGTTCACACTCAATTACTCAGCTGAGAAGCCGTAACTCAGTCCATCAAGTTGCTCTCCCTTGGGTCCCAGCCACATCTCTACCCTTTCCCCCCCTGCTCTTCACCATCTCCATCCAAAGCCATGACAGTGATGCTCCCAGCTGCAAACAGCAGCACCCTGAGGCTGCACTGCCCACCTGGCAGGTCCCCATATCTCAGAGGTTACTGTGGAGAGGGAACTGCATCCCCCACCCCTTCACACCCCAGGTGAGCTGCAGGTGTTCAAGCACCAGCACTCCATGCACACCCATAGCAGGCAGGCTTGCTCGGTTTAACCCAGCACGGCCAAAATGAACCCAGTATAGCAGCGCTGCAGGCGGGGATCAAAGCGCTCCGGGTGGCAGCAGCAGCACTTCTCGAAGGCTGAGCCACAGTGAGATAATTGCCTGGAATTGCCAGGTTCCCAGAAAGCAGAGCACATTGGCACAGCTCCACGAGGAGGGAGGCCGCCAGGGAACACTGCGAGATTTGAGGTGCTTTCGTTTATTACTTACTTCACCATCTAGTGGCAAAAGCAAATAGCGCTGAGGTATCGTGCAGGAGCTGCAGCTGGACTTGCAGGGAAGCTTCTCTCTGTGTCAGTTTCTGTCCCTTTCCATCTCCCACCCCCTTGTATCAGAGAATGGGGACAAGGATGCAGGACAGCATCCAGAGCTGTGCTGTTCCCCCAGTCCTAAAGCACAGCCCTGCACAAAACCCCCTGTGCCCAGGCTGGCAGCCACCCCAGGACACAGTTCAGTGGGCACAGTGGCAATGGGTCAATGATTGGACTAGATGATCTCAGTGGGCTTTACCAACCGTGACCCTTCTCTCCAGAGGTGGGGGCTTCCATCCCTGTGCTTGGTTTGCGTATCCTGCGTGCAGCACACTGCAGAGGGCAATCCATCATCCTTACTGAGCCCATTCCCTCCTTGGCAACAATACAATTAACCCCATACAGATTGCAACGTATGACATTTTTCTCCTGTTAGGCTCAAATGAAGTTTAAACACCAGTGGGTGATTTATTTGCTTATTCAGCACTACGACCTGCTTTTCAGCTACACAACGTCTCTCTCTCTCTCCCCAGGAAACATTTATCCTATCTGGGAACTGCATGCTGAGGGCTGTAATGTGTAACCAGGATAAAGCTCTCAGAGAAGGCAGGCTGGTACACGAGATACAGAGAGAAGAGGTATAATGCATCTGCACTTGTACCTTTTTGATTCCAGTTTTCTTTTTCCCATGAACACCAAAGGCAGCAAGGTAAATTATCGCCACACAGAATTAAAGAGCAAAATAATCCACGAGTTGTTCAGAAACATCGCAGCAAACTCAGCACATGCAAACACTCTTCCCTGCTTTGCTGAGAAGACAGAGCAAAGGGAAAAGAGAAACCAGCCGTTCAGCCTTCAGCACGAATTAATGAAGGGCAGGATTATAGAAACATAGAATATCCCACATTCGAAGGGACCCAGCAAGGAACATCAGAGATCCAGCTCCCATCTCCACACAGGACCACCCATAAATCAGATCAGATGTCTGAGAGCGTTGCCCAGATGCCTCCTGAACTCCAGCAGCTCGGTTTCCTTGGGTGCCTGCCCTGTGTCCACCAACAGCTGGTGAAGAACCTTTTCCTGACATCCAACCTGACCCTCCTCAACACAGCTTCATGCCACCGGGTGGAAAGGGAAAGCAAATTTGAAGAGATGCTCACAATCTCCCAAGAGACGGGCAGTACCAAACCCATCCTGAACTCCAGTTTCCACTGGTTAAGCCCAAGCAGTTTGCTGGGTCACACCCACAGAGAAGTGGAAATTGCCACATGGTGCCTAAGCATTACCGGAGGCGTATCCCAACTGCACCGACAGGAAAACTGCAACCAGAACCAGGACTTCAACTCACCCTTCCAGTTCAGCCAGGTTAGAGGCAGCCCCCAGAAAGACAGCTCACTGTGCATTCCAGCTGGCTTGAACCAACAGCCCTGCATACCTCGCTTGGCCACACAGCCAAGAACTGAGCTGGGCCATCCCGGAGGGCTCTCAGGTCTCCAAGCACCTTGCAGTACAGCGTAGGCCTCAGCAGCTGAAAACCACCTCTAATCCACCGGTACCATCTGGTGTGAATTGTCCTTCAGCTGAGCTAGAGACATGGGTGGTAAGAAGCAACGCTTTCATACATATCTTGAGAAAACCTAATTTTTGAAAAATAAATATTTATGGGGAATTAAATGTCTCCATGAAATGAGGATGACATTTTCTCATTAATATTTCACTAACCGTTTAATTGTGGGAGCATGTGGGTTTTCCTAAAGCAAAAGCGATGAGCATTAAATATGGCACATATTCCAGAACTCGAGTGCTGCTTAGTGCCGTGCCATCTCAAGATCTAAGATATTCTTCCCAAAAGGTTTGGACAAAGATCAGCCACAGAATTTCTGAATCCAAACACATTCCTATCTGAGCCTCAAGAGATACCCCAGGACAAACCATCCATCCTGTAGGTGTTCAGACACCAAAACCCTCCAGCACACAGCACTGGGGAGGGCTGCCTGCATGGATCCAATGCACCACTTGGCCCAACTTTCTTCTAGGGGATTTCCTCCAGCTCCTCTCACCCCTTCTAGGCAAACTTCCAGCTGCCTGAGGCCACTGGGAAGTGCTCAGGTCCCCACACCAGCACCACGTGGGACTCCACATCCTGGCAGGCTGGTGCAGCTCAGTAGACCCAAAATGCGCTTTACTTGAAGACTAAAAAGCCTGACAACAGAGCTGCCTCTTACCAGCAGCTTCCTGACCAGCTGAACTTCTCGCCCTTTGCTTGCTGGCAAGAACAGATGACTCAAACTTCTTAGTTGTAACTTCCCACCCAGTTAACATACTTGGCAAGGACAAAAAATGAAAACAAATTGAAGGGCATCCAACAAAGCTTAGGTCATAAAGAACGAAGCTTTTGCAGCGCTGTTTGTACCATGCCTGCTTTCAAACAGTGTTTTGAGATTTTCTTTTAAAATAAGGCGTTGCCATTAAAATGGCACACACCAAGCTTGGAAATCACATAGCACAGCTGTAACAACGCAGGGCAAAAAGCAAAGCAGCCACTTGGCCAACTGAAGAAACTACCGAAGGGCAGCAAATGAAGGATTCGTTATGAGCTTTAACAAAGAAATACTTTACCAACAGAAAGAGAAGGATGGTGTTGTGGAAAGGGCTTTTAAAACGGAACACTTGTGTGCAGTTCTGCAGATAGCATCTTACTCAGAGGGAGCGGGGTAGATTGATCTCTAAAGACTCTTAAAAGGTTTTGCAGTGGAAAAATAGTTGCAAGGCATACAAGTCAGATAATTAACTGTGCAGCCCAGGCTGCCAGCTGCTCACTCAAATACTCCAGATGGCTCCTCCTCTAAAACATCATCATTTGATCTTGGTAATCAAATTATCTCCCACTCTTACAATCCTAAGTGAGGCAAGGCTGCTATGAAGAGATGATATATTTTATTCGACTGGAATGGCTTGCAAAAGCAAAATAAATGAGCTTTCGAGGCACTTTGTCTCTTCTAATCGTATCAAAGCTCACCATCTCCAGCCCTTTAACACCTTTTTGTTGTTGTTTTCCCTGGCACAGGCTGCTGTTGCCACCACAACCAACCCAATAGCACTATCTGTGTTTGCATGCCAAGCACCGAGACACAGACATCCACAGCTTCCCAGTGGTAGTTGGGACATACCACTGGACAGCCGTGTTGGGAGACTCAGTATCCTCACGCACATAGGCAGGAATCATTACCCCAAACGCAATCCATTTGTCTCACCAGTCGCTTAAACTGGTTGCTTGCATACTTCTTGAGGCCTTAATACAGACCTTAGGATACAGCGCACAGGGAGCAGAAATTTTCTTCCCTTTTTCACCCATTTGGAGCTCAAATGTGTTGCTCTTCTGAGGCCAGGCCCATCTGTGGATGCACCTGAATAGAAACTGATCGTGGCTGGCAAAGTCCCACCCTGGGATAATGGAACCCAAGCAGTGCAGTGCTGATCTACAACTGAAAGTACAAAATAAACAATGATCCCAGAAATTTCTCAGTGCTTTCAGAAAACATTGAGCTTGGACAGTTTAAAAAAGCCAGCTGGGATACTCAAAGTCGCACCTTCCCAAACAACGTTCTCTTGCTACTACAAACAGAGTTTTAAATTCCGGCAATACTGAAATCAACTCACCTGCATAAAACTTAATATCACTTTCGCCTCTCAAACCTACTTACAAGAGATGAAGAACATCAGCACTACAGCTGATCAGAGGAAACCACGTATTACAGCAGTAGGTGGTTGGCATCTGCAATCTAAACCCCAACTGGATCATTCTGTAGTAAGATTATTCCCCACTGAAATTTTGCACTAAATTTTATCACCCACTCAGTTCCAGTTTTTTCTAACAGCTGCATTTCCACGTCACAGACTGGGATGCAAAGAACAAAGCAGCTTGCTAATGACCACTAATGGGGAAAAGGAGCCAGACCTGGACTGGAAAACCATGGATGGGGTTTTGTTAGAGCATCATTATACAAAACGAGAGCCATGACTTGATGGAAAGCCACTCCCCTTCATGAAAAACCATTAAGAACAGTACGAAGCAAATGAAGAGGAAAGATCCTTCATAAACTTCTCAGAATACAAGAGCTGGGGACTCTCCAAATGCAATCAGGTGGTGTGGTTTGAAACAAACAGAAGGAAGCACTTTTTCACCCAGCACATAATTATATTGTAGAATTATTAGACGCAGGATGTTGTAGGGGCTAAAAAGTAAATAGATTTAGGGAAAAGAAAAAAAAAAAAGAAAGAAAAAAAAGCACTTCTGTGAATTTGCCAAATTTATCAAGGGCTGCTGAAGCTGATTCTTCTATTGGCAAGCTCAACCAGCTCTGGCTGGCAAGCTCTGAGCAGCATTCCAGAGGTGAGGAGAGTGCCATCACAGCCCTAACCACCACTCAGTGCTGTTAGATGGGAAGAAGTGGGACACAGCCATCACCGTGGCATGGGGCAGCCACTGCTGGGGTGCAATAGGGAACTCCTTGGATTCACCGCACTCAGATCCCTAAATCACTTACAGCAACAGGGACGTCCTCCACTTCGATGTTTCACTCTTCATGGACATGGACTGCTGGGCAGTTGGATCTTATTCCATACTACCAGAGCAAGTACTTTGGTGTCATCCTCATCACTGCTGCATCCAAAAAAACTGAAGCCTTTATATTCTGATTTCAAAGGATATCAACCTATTTTTTTGTTCACAGGACTTGACGTAGGCTTGAAACAGCACCTATCTTAGTGAGCTGTACAGAGCACAAAAATGCATTTCAGAGCTCTGTCACGTCAGCTTTGACATACCACCTTCTATTAAGCCAGAAGTTTAAATGCAGGTGGCTGCCTTGCAGATATTTTATACTTACTTCAATTTTGTCATTGCTCAAGTGCATTTTGCACTAAAACCCAAGATTTATTTCCCTTTTCAGAGAAGTTATTTTGCTTTATGCCTTCCTGTACCATAGGAGGGTAAATATTTTACCAACGCCTGCTTTGTAAGGGTGTATAATTCATATCTCTTACCAATAAAGTAGTTACTGTGAAGCAATCCGTTAAGTTTCCTCTAATTGCTAAGCATGAAAGAAAACCAAGAAACAACCTCTATTATATTTGAAAAACCACCTTGTGAAGAGTTACAAGTATTGAACGAGGAAGCATTTCTTGATCACGAGGAAGCATTTCTTGATCATTTGGGGCACTGCAAAAAGACAACACACATCCAGCTCATGTTGGACCAGAAGTACTAGAAAACTTCCAAAAGACTCAGTGGCAGCTCATTTACAAATATACTATTTATAATGAATGCATTGATACAGAATGACTCTTATAAAAAAGCAAGGCAATCTTTTATATAGACATAACAATCAACATTACAATAATTCAGATTAAAAGTACATTTTTGTAGACTGTTTACACTCTTGTTTTAGCTTTTAACCACAAAATTAGCGTGGTCTGGTATATTTCCACAGTAAAAGTCCTGTGCAGTCCTGGTTAAGACCTAAACATCAGAATATTAAACATCATTTTCTGACCTTCGCCAACATAAAAACAAAAACCACTTGTAGATACTATCAGTTGTTTGTAATTGTCCTCACCGTGCCTTGAAGTTTGTGTTGTGCAAATTACTGCCAACTGCACATCTAGTTGGAAGCTATTCTCAGCATGCCAATTGGATACAACCGAGGTGTGATCTGACCATACGAAGGTTCTTAGCCGAACCCAGATATGAAGACTCTTCAGCTAAGTCTGCGCCGATTCAGAAATTTAAATTCAAAACAAAACAAACAAAAAACACTCTGGTAAAGCTCTGTGACTTTTAAATAAAAGCTATTTTTTCCAACTCCCAGGATCAGAGATGATAACTGAATTTCATGTGATACGATGGGTGCCAGCAGACAGTTTGAATACTACTTTACTAAATCATGTACAAACACGACCTTCAAGAAGTCTGAACATGCACTTTCTCACACAACATTAGCAAAAGATGGACAAACTGCAAGGAAAAACCTAAACCCAAAAGAGGCACTGAAGCAAATATCTTACAGCGTAAATCTCTTTCCAAAAAGGGGGGAATGAATTTAGAAGTCTCCAATAGCATCTGACAAACTACCAGGTGCTGATCATTAGCTCTGCAGCCCAGTTTTACATGCAGCCCTTCTGCTGCCTTTAGACTAGAAAATTTGTTCAGGAAGTCAAACAGGGGACAAGAAGAGATAGAACTTTAATGGTCTTATACACTCTAAACTTAATGAAAACATTTTTGCAGGGAGTGATAGCTTTCTATTTAGCAAATTTAAATGCAATACAACCGAAATGAGTCATAATGGCAATAAAACCTTCTTTTTGTTATTTAACAAAGACCTAATCTGTTTTATGCCTTACCAAATTCCATTAACACTACGTATTCTATAGTACAGTAATTCAGCTTCTGCTACGTCAAGGCATGATTCAGGACAGTGTCTTTATAGAGCACGTGTATATGCACATATTTTTTATGTACATTGGTGGAGACACATTCAAAATAGATATAAAGGTCATTATTTTCACCCAAAGTAAAGATTGTCACATTTTACCCCTGTAAATTATTTGAGAGATAACAGTAGGACAAGGGAGATGAAATATTTCATGTGAGTATTTGGGAACGACCTGTTTCTGTACTGTTTTGGAAGAAGCCCTAAAGAGTTCATCTCACCACTCTGTCGATGCTTTCACACAAACATAGATACATATATACACATGTATGTATGCATACATACGCTTGTCAGGATGAAGTTATTTCCATTCATATTTTAACTGATTAGGCCCAACAAAATATTTAAAGATGTAGAAATAAACTGGCATGTGTCCAATGTCATCAGGCATTAAACATCATTTAAAACCCACACCAGTTAACAACCCAGTAGAAGTCTGTTATGATCAAAACAGCTGGATTTGTATGGCTCTATGAATAGATCTGGATATAAAACCACATGTGCACACGGAGATTTACATGTACCTACTCCCAGTCCATTCCATATGGTTAATATCTAAACTTTGGGATAATTTTAAAGAACCTTTCAAATTTTTCCCTTCAGAATGTATAAAATTAAACTTCTAAAACAGGGCTTGGGATTATCTGGCATTGCAACAACCGTACTAATACAAAGAGTTTGAAAAAATATCCTGTTTTTGATAGAGTAGTGAATTAAAACATAGCTTTATTTATCCCTATAAGTGTAATGAAAAGAATACTTTGTTTTTAAGCGAGTGTAACGAGCACTATTTCAGTAGCCAACCCATCCACAAGAATTTACGTGAGAGAGGGTGAGCTGCAATCATAGTCATGAACCATGTACCTTAACAAGGTGAATAATCAATGTATTTACAAGCTAAGCAAGTTTAATCCTGTCAGCTCTAATAAAAACGAAATTGAGGAGCAGACATGGAATGAGGCCAAGATGCCAGAAAACACAAGGGGTCGCCACTTTTGTTTCATAGAACCATATTAAACCAGTTTCCCCCAGTGACCCGAGGGCACAAATGCAGGTTTAGCAGTATATTCCCATGTTAGATTACAGTCTTGAAATTATGCATCACAGCATCTTCATATTTTAACACCTTAATGCTGAGAAAAGTTAACTTCAGGCAGAACTGTAAGAAAACAGCCTTTCATAAGCTAAATTCTAAACTGAAAAGCTACAGTAGATGTAAAAAAGACAAAAGGGGGCGAGGGGTGGGGGCAGAGAGTGATTGTGTGAGAAAGGAAAGAATATTACTTAATAAAATCCAGTGACATCTACAATAGTTTTACAGCACATTTAAGCCCTCTAAGGTTTTATATCTCCACCTGCCTTCCATTTAAAACTTACTCCTTGTTAATGAGAGACATAGGACAAAACAGAATGCAACTGCAGAAAAAAAAAACAAACAAAAAACCCACTAGATCAAGGCAGTACACATAAGTAAGCATGCCCGAAAGCCAGAAATAACATTCCCCAAGCTTCTGCACGTGGAATAAATTTCTCATAGCATCAGCTGATTTAATTTTGTTCGAAAGATAAAGCCCTCTAAACCACACTAACCCAGCAGCAACTCCAGCGAGTACAAACCGGACAGCTCTTTAGTAAACGTGGAATGCAACTGCCTCGAGCTCCTGCCCTCCTGGAAAAGGACAACAGGCCCAGCAAGTGCAGCAACAGCGTTCATTTCCCTGAAGCATCTTCTGCCTTTTGAGCAACCAAGGAAGCTGCAGTAAAACTGAACGTCCACTACTTACAGTGTTTCTCTCGAGCTATCGACAGCGATGCACAAATGAAAAAGGTGCCTCTTTTTTAACAGATCGGTTTAATACTGAAACAGATAGGATGAAGTTTAAAAAAAAAAAAAAAAAAGAATAATCAAGATACTGAACTGAATATTTTGAAGCAAGTGCCCCAGCTGTGGGGAAAAGTGCATTTAGTTCAGCAGCAAAACAGCACAGTGTGAAGATATTGTGCTTGGACACAGAAGTTCCATAATGGAAGGAGGTACAAGGCAAGTCAAGATATAAAACCATAGTACATTGTTACCAACTTTAAAACTTACATATATTGCAGTGTTCAAAAGTAAGACACATTCATTTATTGTACAAGGACTATAAGGAATCCTTAAAATTGCCTGTTGTAGTTCATGACTCAACACTGTAAGAAAAATGTACATATATATTATTTCCTTGCCACTTAACTGTACTGTTAGACCTCGTGGAATCGTTGCTTCACAAAATGAATGAAAACCGCTTCTCACTGAGTACACTCCATGTTTTTACCAATCAGAAAAGGTTTACTTGTGCTAGAAAAGACCAATCACAAAAGGCTCAGTTCAGATATGTTATGCCTGCAACTGATAATTCAGGGAAGCAAAGACTTAAAAGAATTCAAGCTTTTTTTTCTTTTTTTTTTCCTCCTTTTCTTTCATTTTGACTGCATCCTTTTCACCTGCCAGTTGTTCTGATGACTACATGTCTTTAGCATACAAACCAGTTGATAAAAACTCATCAGCAGAGGCATATAAATTCTAGATATGATTGATTAAAACAGAGCAAATCAAAACGAAACAAAATCCAGTGATTTACTCTGACTGTAAACAATATAAAGACACCATTTGCTTCAAATCTCAAAATAAGTTAAAAGAAAATCCCAACCTCAGGACACCTGACCCTTTCAGGTTTTTGACACAAAAAAAAAAGAGGGATTGAAACAGAAAAGTTCATTACATAAAGGCTATATGTTTCTCTTAACTGAAAGTAAATCTAAGCAAAACTATCTTCGTCCCTTAAATTTAACTTTGAGTTCATTGGCAATTGCTTTAAATGAACTGGCATGTCCAGATTACTCAACTTCCATCGAATTCAGCAAAGAAAACTTAGACAAGCATTTTTACAGATAAAAAAAAAAATCTAAATGGCTATGATTCCCCTATTAGCAGAAACACATAATGCAGTCTTAAATTTGCCGTTTTATATTATTTATATATTTATATATATATAATATAATATAAACCACATATATTATATTATATATACATATGCAGACAATTAAAACATTAATGCAGTTTGTATTTTGTACAGTGTATTGGACAATCCAATTAGCATCAGACCATGGCACGGTATGGTCCCTGCATCTTTAGGAACTGAATGATGAAAGAAGGTCCTCCTGCAACAATCTGAGGCGGAAGGTGGCTGAGTGGGCAGTTCTCAATACTCATTATTGACAGTTTGCTGCAAAGAGCCAGCTCAAAGGGAAGGCTGTGCAGATTGGGGTTGTCATTCAAATACAGTTCTTCCAGATTCTCCAGTGTACCTGGATAAAATAAAACAAAATACAGAGAAATATGTTTTAGTTCACACAGTTTTTAGCTATTGGACAGAAGCTTTAAGTCCACTTGGAGACCCTTCACAATATAAAACCTAGAGTCAGTTACTCATCTAAACTCCTATTTTCAAGCCTAGTAAGTTTTCTGTTTGAAAAAGAGCCACGTCTGCTCTTGTTTTCCTGTGAAAAGGGCCATTAAAACATTGCCTGTAGATGGCATTTGAAAATAAGCAGAGTAAGAGAGCAGATAGGGATTTTACCTTAACTGTTCTGCCCAGCACATTGCAAATGCAGGCAACGGTGAAGAGCTACCAAATTAGAAGGGTCTAGTAAATACTCATACTACATGGTATCTATTATCCCTAATAAAACATCTATTATCATAGCTTTCACATTTATTAGAAGCTGAAGATATAACTGTGACATGCCACAGGAAGAAAGCAGGAGAGATCAGCGGTGGATTTACTAAATGCAACCAACCCATGCAAGAAATTCCTTCTGAATTCAAATTTTACTATGCCTGTCCTACAGATACTGTAATACAGATAACCAGATGTTTGAACATGGAGTAAATTTTCTAAAGATTTCAATACCTCCACAGCAATCAATTATAAAAATAAACATACAACTTTGAAATACACTGCAAACATGGAAGTGCTCCTCACAACCTTCCCCCCGTCTTCCCATCTATCACACCATAAATGTCTTCTATGCCTTGATAGCCTATTTCATCTCCCATAAGAGAAGAGCAGAAGCCAGGGCTTGATGTCTGACTGAATAAAGCAATCCCACTCCTCCCCTTCTTTCCTTACATCTTTTTCATTCCTGGTCTTATCTCCTCAAGACAAAAAAAAAGCAGTACGGTGCTTTACAAACGGACTTGTGTGCAGAGGGACTATCAGCAGAAACATTTGCTCCAGTTGTCTACAACTTGCACAAGCTTTTTGTTTACACCATGCATTTAGAATAGGACTTGTACATTTTCCTCCTAACGCTGACCACTTTTTGAGAATAAGAATAGGCTTATGATATGATCAATACTATGTAGAAAAATGGCACCACACCAGCCCAACTTAGGTGTGTGTTTGGCAGCTCTTTGCAGAGCAGCTGAAAAAAGCTAGACCATTCATTTCAGTGCAGAGAGATAAAGATCACACACTTATAGTGCTGTATCAGAGGCACATATTTCACGTCGGGCTGTGTATATCTGGAAGTTTCACATGAATTTTGTGGTCTCTACTTGTGAGTACAATAGATGTCTATCTCCCATGCCAGTAACTGCTTTGGTTCAGCTACAATACACAAAAAGAAAAGAAACATTAAAGAAAGAAAGAAAGAAGGAAAAAAATCTTACCAATTTCCTCAGGAAGGTGTGTGAGAAGATTCTCTCCAAGCCCAAGGTGAGTCAGATTGGTAAGGTGACCAATACCTCTGGGAAGGGTGGTCAACTGATTATTAGTCAGAACCAATTTCTAAGGGAAAAAAAAACCAACGCATATTTAAAAATCAACATCTGTCTTCAAATAACAGCAAATAACAAGATATATCACTTACAAAGCGATGAGTTCTACTCTCCTGCATTTGAGCAATAACAACAAAAACTTCTGCTCTGTAATATTTCAAACCTTTTCTAAACATAAAACAGCACACAGTAAAACATACGCCTTTTATCTTACATATGTAAGTTTCATGAACATGACCGAAACCACAGAAGCTATTCCTGTGGTAGAAGTGCACTCATAGTAAAGCTTGGTTAAGCTCTTGAAAATGTGTTTGTTCAAAATTAACGGATTAATCTGTGGAAAGAATTAGTGGGGACAGACTGCAGAGGAAGTCATACAAGATTCTTAACTCTTGGTTCTATATCCAGTCCCAAATAGTTTCCCTCATCAAACTCGCTGTAATTAAGTTAGTATGGTGTAAATAAAGGACACAAGATGTTTATCTCTGCCAATTATTGTTTCACCTGCAGATCCTTGAGGTAAGCTATTTCATTTGGCAAGGATTCCAGTTTGTTTTCCTCTAGATCAAGTTCTCGGAGTTTCCGGAGATTTCCAATTCCATGGGGTAGTTTTTTAAGGAGATTATTTGACAATATAAGAACCTTAAAAAAGAGACAGAATTTCAGCAATTTCAGTAAATAAGAAGTGAGGATGTGCAGATATATAATATACACACACAATCTTTAATTGTACAAATATATAATTCTATGACATAATTCTTACAGATACTATTTTACATAATAATAATGAATGTAAGCCAAAAATAAAGTACATCTTATCTGTTCAAGGAAACTAAAACTATTTTTTCCTGTATTTCCCTATCACCTTGTTGCCCTTTCTCACAGCTCTTTCAAAGCCATATTTTACACAGTTTGTTGTGATTGCCAGGTCCTCCTTGAAAAGCACCGTGCTTCCTCTTTTCCCTGTGTCTCTTTGGGTTGGAAGAGCAACAAGTAAATGCATGGATCAGTGCAACTAAGCAGTACATTGCAAAAATATTCACTGGCTTTCTATAAAGTTCTCCTACTACACACTAGAGTATTATTTTCTCTTGTTTCTCCTTTCTAAATTGGAAATCATGTGTTCAGGAAATGTATTCTTATTTGCAATGTCAATTAACAGTTACTTATCAAGCCACAGGTCATACTATTATACAGGTTGTTTGTTTGTTTTTACCAAAGAAGTCCAGTAGTTCTCATCAAGCCTCATAACAACACAGCAAGCAAAAACATAATAAATCACTGTCTAAACAATAGTATTATCTAGTGCTCTAACAAGGCACACCTAGACACCGGTGCATGAAAAAGCACCAGTGCAGACACCCATCCTGACTAAGGCAGCCAAGGTTACAGATGCTGAGGATCTAACTATCCCAGTTCTCACTAGCTTCGTGGATACTGGAAACACTGAAAATCCAAGTGAATAGAAATAAAAAAATTAGCATTAGCAGAAGCAGTATTATGGTGGCTTTCCTTTATGTGCTAAGACAAATAACGGTTAGAATAATAATGCTATAATTGCAAATGAAGAAACAAAGGCGGGAACAAAAAATATTACCTACATGCAGCACAGCTGATTCAGCACTGCTGTGGGAACCTTCACTTTACAGCAAATATTGCCCAAATAGCTTTTTGTATTTGACTCCTTAATTACAGAGAAAGTTAGCACTAATGGCTTTGTGGACAGCACAGCTCTTCAGCTTCAGTGGCTGGCAGAGCACTTGCAAATCCAGCTGTCAGGGGTTAACACCTTCCCCATCAAATCCACCAGAGCCTTAACTTGAAGAAAGCTGAACAGCTTAATAGCTACTGTTCTGTCATATCCTTTTGCCACAACTCTAGGAATTATTAATCACTCAGAGCAGCCACTGCACTGGAAACCTGCGATTTCAAACATGATATTTGCTACTGTCCTTTAACAGACTTTTTCCAGTGACTCACAGAGGCTGTGAAGTCCCCCACTGACGCATCAGAGCTACCTGAACAAGGACCTCTGTCCTTATATCCTTCCAAGATTATTATGTTGGACTGTCCCTGCTGGTGTTACCTTGGGAAACAGGACTAAGAGACAAGAAAGGTCTAGTTCATGATTTCCACCTATAGAGCTCTTCTCTCACTAGGGTTGAGGAGATTTCCCACCCAACTGCTTACAGGGCTCACAATGCAGCCGTTTCTGACTGAGACCATTTCATTACATTTTTCTGATCCCCTTTGTTTCCATGCTGGTGTCCCCAAGAACCAAACCCAGCTCAGTGCTCTTTCACTTCCAGCACTTTTCTTTCCTCACAGTTGAAAACATGCTGGCACTTCACCCTTTGTGCACAGACATTCACTTAGAGCCTGAAGAACATTCAAAAAGCCATTCACAACAACCACAGACAGATTAAAGACATCCATTCAAATAGCATACCTGTACATGTTTTTTTTGGCCTTATTTAACTAAAAAAAAACCCACTTAAACCTAGAGTAGAAAACGCCTATTGGTAGGGATTGAAGTAGTTGTTTTTGTTCATATTCTTCTCACCTCAAGAGAAACAAGCCCAGACACATCCTCAGGGATCTTTGTGAGTTGGTTAGTCGCTAAGTTCAGTTCTACCATACTAGTCCAAGTGCCAAAGTCCAAGGGGAGAGAGGTCAGCTGATTGTCCTGCGATGTAACATAGCAAACAATTAGGGTCTGCATTTGCAAGAGAACAACAAGGCATTTAAGTGATTAAACTTCAAAACAAAATAGCAGCTAATTGCATTAGAATAAAATGGTGACAATTGGTCAAATATCTTTTAATTCCTCAGAATGTAATAAGCATTCCGAATTTACAGCTGCGGAATTAATTTTGTGTTACCAACAAGGACTGAAATGGAAAACTAAGAAGTACATAATTCAAAACATTTCATGTTCCAGTAGTTAAAACATTTTTCATTTTGTTACAGAATACAATGGAGAGAAAAAAGAACTGCAAATTCACCACAATGTACAAAGCTGCTATCGGTAATACTGAAATACTAAGAATACGAAGAGCTTGCTAGCAAAAAGAAAAATACAAAGAAATCCACCTCTTCCTATCTGTTAAAAAGATAAAAAGTAGATAAACAATATAAGCAAAGATATTACTCAAGGCTCTGATTCGGCTGAGCTGAGGCACAAGGAACAGCCAGCAATGCTTCATAGCTTAGTCTGAAAACAATTAGATACGTGGGGCTTAGGGGAGTAAAGAGAGAGAAAAAACACAAGGGAAATATACCTTAATGGCTAAAGCATCTTAAACTAAACATCCTTGTGCTCAAAATGCTGCTCTATTTGATCTAGATCAGACACCATGAAGTAATATACATGTAGGTATGCATGTCATACAGAGTCCTGGTAAATGTGAAATTACGGATGGTAATAAGGCAAACTGAGAATCCACACGTGCCAAAAAAATATATTTTAAAAAAAAAAAGTTGCTGAGCATAACTACTTCTCAAACATACTTTTTTTAATAACTTGGTTTACAAACTTAAAACAAGGCCACTCATTGAAAGATGTCACCTCTTTCTCCAGGTTCTCATCACTCTGTGCGTACACAGCACACACATAAAGGTCCTCTCTCCTATGTGCTCTACAGCTACTGCCAAAATCCTCCAAACTTAGACTTTGAAATAAAATATTCCAATGATATTTTACATGATTTTGTTTTTAGCCTAGACCACAACAGTGCAGAGGGAAGAAATGCGTTCCTCTGCATGCTCATGCCCTATTTGAACATTAGAGAACATTGCAGCCCACTTTGTTGCTGCTTGCATTCCTGCAGACATGACAACTGTGTAAGCAACAAAAATGAAGACAGACCAATAACAGTGTGACAGAACATTTCTTAAACTAATCCAGAACTGCTTCTATGTCTAAGGGCAGCAGTGTCTACTCCATCACGATAAATTCATTCCTCAAATCATTACGCTTGCCAGAATTCATGGAATAGGAAACAGTGCTTCTCATTGATTTTACAAACAGTAGCATGTTTCTGTGCCTCACCTTCATGTTCAGCTTACTTAATACTTTAGCTCTAGAGAAAATTCCAAAGGGGATTTTATTGATGCGGTTGTGCTCCATGTTGAGAGAGTAGATTGTGGAGAACTGGGACGGGCCACCCACAGGATAGGACTGGAAGCAGTTCCTGGCCAGCGTTAAACTAGTCAGCTTGACAAGGCTGGATAAAAGACCCTGTAGAGAGAAGAAAACCACCCAGGAACTTAGGACAGATTTATTTGAATACATCTCTTTTTCCTCATGGGTCTAATTAGGAATGCTATCCCCCAAGTCTAAATGAGCATTGCAACACTCAAACCACTGTTAAATCTGATAAAACTTCCAAGAGCAGCAATCTCCCCTTGCAGCTGTCAGCCTTCACCTTGTTTCCCCTGTTCTGCTTATATACTGCCAGATATAAAAAAGCAAACACACCTGAAAGCTCAGGAGGTTTTGTAACGTTCTTCTCCTCTAAATGGAATTTTTTAATAACACATTGCTACATCTTGGGTAACTCCGGAGCAGACAGGGTGGCAGGCAGGCAGCAGTGTGCCCATCCTCATATCCAGGCTCTGAAAGAGCACAGCTCACGGTGCTGCACTTTCCTTAACCTTGACATCTGCTCACAAATAACAGCAAGGCCCAAAGAACCACCAAATGCATCAAAAATCACTTCAACAAGGTGTATTTAGTACTTCAGATTCCAATCTTCATAATTTAATAACAACCCATACTGCGAATGGATCTGGCAGAGGTTTCCTTTTAGGCTACAACAGTTTCAGATAGCCAGACAGACTAGAGAAGAATGCAAAAGCCTTTGGAAATTCCCTTTTTTTTTCCCTTTCCTGTTTCCAACATGGCCCTAAATAGCTGTTACTCCACCTGCCTTGTCTTCAAAAATGAAAAAGTAAAAGCCTGGAGCCAAACTGGATAGCAATGGCTGCCCACTGAATCCACACGCTCATCGCGCCCTCTTCATAATCTAAGCAGACTCTGAAATTTCAGCAGCAAAGATCACAGAGTTTATATTAGATACGTGCCAAGCACGTTGCTGGAACCATAGGGATGAATAATGAGAGCTAAATTACTGCTGAAGTGTCACCTTGGCTTATTACTATGCCAATTTGAATTCAGCTCCATTTGCTTATGTATTACAGAAATTGGAGATTTATGCGTGGCATTACATACCATAAATAATGCAACATCTGCAATCAGGAAAGAACGGTAACAAGATAATGATTCCAACTCTATTTCCACTATCAGTATTTCTGAACTGCTCTACGTGCACTGGAAGAACTTTAAGGATATGGTTTTGTTGCTTTGATCAGGGAAGGTTGGGTAATTTTTCTGTTCCACGTTTATTAACATTACTGTAAGTAAAGTGAGATATAATAGGATTTTTCTACATGTCATGGCTAAAACATTTTAGCTCTGAAATATAATTCTGGGGGCAACTCAGTAAGCACCAATGAAGCAATTCTTCCCCAAAGACAAAATAAAGGGTTGTTAAATCAGTATTAGTCATTAAAATCTAATCATTAACTAGTATAATCTATGATTAGGAAATACTCCTTCTAGCTGTACTTTCTTTAATTAACTGATATTCTCTGTCCTAGGATTAAGCAGTCCCTGAGCTCTGTCACAAAAACATTTTATGCCTTCAGATGAATCTTGGCATTTCCAGAAACCATTTTCAAAAGCCTGCATCCATGCAAAAAAATGTTAGAAATATGTTAGCTAATACACTCTAACAGCCTAGAGTAATTAACCACATTTGAAGGAAAGTAAGAGAGCTTTGGCAGTGCAAAAAGACAGTGCTCTTATGTCTATGAAATCTGCAGTGCTGCCTTCTCCCAATCCATCCTTTTAAGATAAAATATTTATTAGGCATTGTGTCAGCAACCTCAGTTATGTTTGGAAATTCCAAAGTTTCTTTTACAAACGCAGTTCTTTATATTATAGCAAGGAATGTTTTATTTTAAACAGATTACAGTATGAATTATAGACTTCTGCAAGATAGCTGCTTAAATGTTAACATATTGTTGGCAAACACATGAAGAAGGCAGCATAGTCTCTAAGATTTTTGTATTAGGATTGAACACACTTTAAAGCAAGTAGTCACCCCCACATTATCTTTCTGTGATTATACTGTAGTTGCTTTTAAAGTATGTATGGGTGGGAAGGGATAGCTTAGCTCTCATATTAAAAGCAGCCTGGTGGCACTCACTCATTTGCATTTTCCTAGATGACAGTTTTATCCAAACACTTATTAAATTCTGTTTCTCAGTGGTGTGTTTCAGGGAATTCCTGAGGAATAAAGCACAACAAAGATGCACTCTCCACCACAGAGTAAATGTGTTGCTTGAAAATAGAGAAAATGTGGCTCCACAACTTCTAAATCTACGGTCTTTTTCTTTGCTCATGCATTAAAACAAGAGAACAAGTAAAACAACCAAGGGCAGCAACCATGAAAAGAAAAGCACATAAACTGATTGTCTTCCCCTTTCTCCTGAGATCCTTGCAGAGACACTGCAAGCTGAAAAATTGCAGCATTTTTATTTCTCATAACTGATGAGATGAGCATCAACAAGTTGCTGGATGGTATCAGATGCATGTCAACAGCATACTCCAGGTTAAAATGAGAATGCTAAATATCTGTAGCAGGCTTTATCCACTCTTTCAAAGGTCATTCTTGCCTTAACTAGATGCCAATAGAGATACCCCTTTTACTTTTCTCTACTTCTACATC